>NC_139945.1:39304381-39374381 GCF_963454915.1 Gymnoscopelus microlampas
TCAGCAATTGGGTCTTATGATCACAATGAGAACATTGTAATGTTTTGTAAAAACAAAATCAAAAATTTGCCATGGACAAGGACAAGTCTCGCCATGGACACATTTTGTCTGTGTACGGACATATTGATGACACACACACACACACACACACACACACACACACACACACACACACACACACACACACACACACACACACACACACACACACACACACACACACACGGGGGTGACATGACACCACACCCTCTTATACTTTCAGACAGCTAGCCTCCTGCAGAGCCATCCAGTAAATAACACTGATTGTGCAATAAAAGCAGTATAAAAGAGGATGAAGCCTCTTTTCCTGTTGATCTGGATCCGGATGGCCAGACAGTCTTTCTTCATTACAGGAAGTAGTAAGGAGAAAGCAGAAGAGAAAACAAAGAAACATCCTTTAACAGAGTTCACACCTCCCGCTATAAAGGATGAAATTATGTACGTATATATAATAGCCACAGATTAGACAGATGGGAGAAAAGTCAGATTTACAAATAGCCCACGAGACAGGACAAAGCACTAAACTCCGCTGGGCCGCTGCTGGGACTCAACTGGGACTCAGCTGGAACTTGATGTTTGTGGAACGAAAAGGAAGAGGTCGGTTAAACTAAATCACATCTAATGAAGACAAGACAGCATTATGTACATTTTTCAAACTTGAAGAATATTTGGTAAAAAATGCACTTTTTTTTTTTTTTTAAAGAAATGTATCTTGTATTGTTTTGTAAATCTAACTCATTTTGAGTTTTATGTAGCCTACATTGCTACAGGAATGAGGAACTGTTTCTGAGGACAAAACTTTCTGAAAGTTTGCAATAGTGACTAAAAGTAGAACACAAAGTTTGTATGTTACTTTATATGCTGCATGGGAAGTATGATCAAAAAAGAATGCCCAAAGAATGACGTAAATCCTTGACTGTTGCTGGCAAACTCATCCCATTAACTTCTGAATTGGTACGATCTGTCTCTCCACCTGTCTATTTCTCTCTCTCTGTTGCCTAGTCTGCTTTGTGTCTTTCTACTCCGGCCACTCCCACATTGCAATCTCACCTCATTCCCAGTTACACACCTGTCTCCAGTTACACACCTGTCTCCATTCTCTCATCAGCCCTGAAGTTGCCTGACTATAACTCACCTGTTTCCATGTAATTAATAAGCTTGCAGCCTATAAAAGTGGACTTATTCCCTTTGCTTGGAGCCAGATCCTAGTTGATGTCAAGGTAAATAATAGCCTTGGTTGATGTTACATGTCTTTGTCTGAACTGCTGTTTGCCTGTGTTATGTGATGTAAGCCTGTTCTTCGTTCATTAAAGTATTGACTGGACTTGATATGTTTGTCGTCTACATCTGGGTCCTCACCTGACACATTGTGACACTAAATTATTCTGCTTGTCATTTTTATTCCAAAAGTACCAAAGTTGTCTCAAGACACTTAAAGGGTAAGACCACTTTGGTAGAGGTTTGGGTTGTGTAGTTACATTGGCATGGTGTAACTCTGAAGGTGGACAATAAATTAAAAAAATATTGCTCCATTGATTAGAAATTGATAATTCAAAATATGCTCCTCATTGACTTACATTGTACAGTAAAACAGCTCTCAAAGTCACTTCTTTAGCATGCAAACGGACACAAACAAACCTGATTCAGACAATATAGAACATCACCAAACCCAGTACTGTTAATTTTTTTTGTGTAAAAATGTCAACTTCCTGCTGATTTTACTATTTGAAGATCCGGATACGCGGATCGAGTCCGGGTTTTCTTCTTGATGAAAATAGTAAAATCGACAGGAAGTTAACATTTTTATTTAAAAAAAAAACAGTTCTGGGTTTGGTGATGTTCTATATTGTCTGAATCAACTTTATTTGCGTTCGTTTATGTGCTAAGAGTGACTTTTAGAGCCGTTTTACCGTACGATGTAAGACAATGAGGAGCATATTTTGAATTCTCAATTTCTAATCGATAGAGGAATTATTTTTGATTCCATGTCCACCTTGGAGTTACATCATGGCAAGGTAACTACACAACCCAAACCTCTACCAAAGTGGTCTTGCCCTTTAACATAGAGCAGAGAGCCTTCCCCTTTAATGGGAAAACCCTTGAGCCAAACCAAGCTAGGGGTGGGCGGCTATCTGCCTGAAACCTTTGGGGGTAAAAGTGAGGGGAGAGGCAGATGGGGAGACACAAAGATGGATGGCAACAGTAATATTTGCATTTACAGTTAAAAAAAAAAAACATTTCAGATGTGAATTGGCAATACTTATAGATTAACCAATGAAGCATTAATCCAACTTTTTATTAAGATAAGGCAAACAATCCAGAACAGTCAAAACTCTGTGAATGAATAACTATGAACTTGAATTCAGTTTTCAAATCAACATTTCAAAATGTGTTATAGGGAGACTGAATAAAGAACAAGTTTCTGTGTTTTTTCTTTTTAGACAACTTGCAGAATGGACAGAAATGCAAGCTTCCCCTTCTTCCCTGGCTATCAAAACCATACCAACAGCAGCAACATGTGTTCCCGTGACAATGTGCTGAAGACTGTGGTGTTTCCTGTTCTCTACTCTCTCCTCTTCCTGTTTGGCCTGTCACTCAATGGCCTGGCTGTGTGGGTATTTCTGCGTATTCCCTCACGGTCTCACTTCATCATATACCTGAAGAATATTGTTGTGGCTGATGTGCTCATGACCTTCACTTTCCCCTTCAAGGTAACACAAAAAAACACAATTTACTGTATGGCACCAATGTGGAATAAGAGTTTAACAATACAATTATAAAAACCAAATGCTGTGTGCTTCCAGGTATTGTCCGACTCCAACATGGCGTCCATTGGGCTGCGTGTGTTTGTATGTCGAGTCTCCTCTGTGCTGTTCTATCTCACCATGTACATCAGCATCCTCTTCTTTGGCCTCATCAGCATCGACCGGTGCAGAAAGACCCTCATGCCTTTCAGGGGAACCAACACGGCACGGCTGACCCGAAGAAAGCTCCTTTCTGGGGCCATCTGGGGCTTCCTGCTGGTTCTGTGTCTGCCCAATGTGCTCCTGACAAGTCGTACCCCCACCTCGCCATACTTCAAGTGCAGCGAGCTGAAGACAGGCGCCGGGCTTTCCTGGCACGAGGTGGTTAACCATGTCTGTCAGGTTATCTTCTGGGGGAATCTGGTGACCGTGATCATCTGTTATGTCCTCATAACCAAAGAACTGTATTCCCGCACTAAGGCCCGCCGCTCTGGCGGAGTGGTACGCAAGGCCCCAAGCGGAGGGCCACGTCAACCAAGGAAGAAAAGTGTGAGTGCAAATGTGTTCCTGGTCCTCGCTGTGTTCTTCATCTGCTTCGTGCCTTTTCATTTCGCCCGTGTGCCATACACCCTGAGCCAGACCCAAGGGCGTCGCTTTGATTGCCAGCTCAAACTGTTCTTCTTTCAGTTAAAAGAGAGTACTCTCTGGCTGTCATCTCTGAACTCCCTCCTGGACCCTCTCATCTACTTCTTCCTCTGTAAGTCCTTCAGGATCACACTGTTCAAGACCCTGCAGTTACCTCCTGACACTTGCAGCTGCCTCACGGGAGGAGCGTCGGAAGACAGCTCAGCTGGCACTCCACTGGCAGAGTCTTCTCATTGTACTTAAGTACAACAGTAGATTCATGTGCAAGACTATACTGCCCTGCTGTGGAGAGTCAGCAGAAATGTAAATTCAGCCTAGAGACTAAACATCATAGCGCTCTGGTATTGTAGATCACTGATGTATTGTTAGTCTTAAAAATGTTTTTGCAACAAACTAACCAAGAATCATATAGTGAACTCTCCTCAGAGTCTGTCACTCGCTGGGTAGTGAGCTCTGTTTTGACTTTCATTGTTGCAATGCAGGCGACAACAGATCCATACTGTGCATGACACGCTGTTAGGCATCAAAGTCTGTGGTACGTGCCTTAACCACAGTTGGCCATAAGCGAAAGTTAATTTTATGTTTTATTTTTTAAACTGAACCTCATATTTTGAGGTATTCACAGCATACTGTATGCATTTATCTATATATCAGCAAAATTGTCAAACTAATGGACACGTTCTGTTTATCCTAATTGAGCATATTCTTTGCAAAACTGCCATAACACATCCTGCTAAAGAAGAGATGGCCGCAGAAACAAACCATATTGCTTAAATGGACTAACAATGTCTAACTCTGTACTGAAAGAAATCTATACTGACTAGAAAATGAGCTTACTGCTTAGTAGAACACAGCCCTCTGTCAAGGTAAGAGTTTGTCTATAAAGTGTTGTTGGTGCTTCTGAGGCCATGGCCGATACAACCAGTTAAAAAGTTCTTCCTGGACCAATAATAAAAAACCTTGTATCATCCAGTATTGTGGTACAGACTAGTATGATAATCTGTTCAGAAGTTTTATGCATTCCTGTGACAGGATATGCTCACTATAATGTCCCCTCTGGCAATTGGCACACAAAATGAATCGGTTCACAATTGGCCCAACACCAACCTTTCCAAGTTTAGAGAAAATATGTTCATACATGCTCAAGATATCCTCCTGCTTACACATGTACAGAAGGGAGCAATGTTGATACATAATAAATGGATGTGAATAATTAGCCTGTATATATTTTAAACCAATGCACGTAGAAATAAATAGTAATAACAGTGACAAGTAAAACTTACAAATCCTACAGTATGTTGGTGTCAGTTTCAGTTGCCGGGATACATTCAAATCCTCAGGTGATGAAAACAAATCTCCAACTAATGAACGATGCAAATCAAGTTCAGCTGGACAAGAAGGCCATATATTTAAATGATTTCCAGAGTTTTGCCTTCTCTTTTATGACCCTTAAGCAATTAAAACAAAAGACTATAGTCTGTAGCGTAGAGTCTGTTTTAGACTATGTTTTGATACCAGATTATATGACACCTAACAACACATCACCAGCTCCCTTCACTGAATGCCCCCATTCAACTTTGACACAGTTAACGTGGCTGTCTCTGCCTCTGCTTCCCGGTGTTCCCATAGAATTGCTGCTGAAGTAACAGCTCCCGTCCACCTCTACCTTTATTGTATACCTGAAGAGCCTTGCGGCTGCTGACCTTCACTGGCAATCTTTTTATCAGCCAGTAACCATTTTTATGTCATTTTCTTTTGCTGTTTATTCATAAACATTGCTTTGGATGATGGTGCCTATCAGGCAAGATCGCTTTTTCAAAATTGGCAGACCCTCTGGCAGGTTTTTGTGTCAAATCTTAGTCTTCTATAATCTATGTGACAACCAACTTGATGTGGTTAGTGATTTTTGGAGGTGGATGTTTCCCAACCATGATTCTAACTAACCATAACCCTGTCAATTCAATAAAACATTTTTGAATAATATATATTTTGAATAATATATTCATTTTCAACATTAGCAGTTGTTTTCTTTTCCCTTTTCAGCAGACTACATTGTAAAATGTAGGCTGTTCTGCCATTGGCTTAGTACCAGTCAATTTTCCTATTTTTGCATCATGCCAGATGAAGTGTCGTCTGACTGGTCACAGATGAAATATTGTATTGCACATTAGGAAAATGAAAGGTGTTTCCACAGTACCGGTATTACCCCTGCTGTGTGATAGCATACTGTAGTTAGTTTTCGGCTGAGGTTGGCCACATCATGATCAAATGGTGAGCACGTTTTTCATACCACATATAAGTATGAAAATATATATTTATTAATGGTCTCATTAGCTGAAACTGCAGTTTAATTTAGAATACATTTAAAATGTTATTTTTACTTAAAGGTAGGGTAAGTGATATTTTTTGGTTAAAACAAAAAGTATTTTGTTAAAAGGTTAAAATACTATATTCTGATAGTAATCATTGCTATAGAGTGTTTTTTGAGTCACAGATGTCTCTCTGTCTCTCCAGCTCTTTAATAAACAGAAAATACATTTTTCGGTAGGTGTCAATATCTCAGCCAATCAGGTGAAAGTACCCATTTTAAGGTTAATTTGTATAGTGTTCCAGTTCCAATTTTGTCTGCTCATTTCTTAGTGTCATCACTTCCAATTTCACTTGTTTAATCTGTATCCTGATTGAGTTCTCTGTCCTGATTGGATAAAATTGGAAATGAAACTGAAACGAAAATGCATTTTCTGTTTAATGAAGAGGCGGAGAGACAAGGAGACTCCTAATACTGAACAAACACTCTATTGCAATGAGTACTATCAGAATATAGAGCTATTTAACAATTATTTTAACCAACGCAAATATACCCTACCTTTAACAGTTGGAAAGATATGCATTTTGCTATGTAGATTAGGGTTTTGATTCTAAACAAAGGTATGAAGACATAATTTATAGCTACTTTGATTATTTCCAGAGTTTAGTTGTTTTGTTTTACATAAGAGAAAACTTGAGCAATTTATTTGATTTCTGTCTTAATTCCAGATTCACCTGAATGCCCGCCTCCATTCAACTATATGACACAGTCGGTTGCTTAGATACTTCCTGATGTCCCCCATATTGCTGCTGAATGGAGCATCAGCCTGGATCTGTCTGCAGCTCCGGTCAGTGACGGCGCCAGGGGGGGTCTTGGGGGGGCACAAGCACCCCCTGGCGAAGGCCTAGCCCCCCTAAGCACCCCTTGCCACAAACCCAATTTTTAAGATTTTTTTTGAATGAGAATTAAATAACGTAACCCTAACCCTAACCCTAAAACCGAAATAAAGTAAAGGAAAAAAAGTACCAAAACCCACCCAAACCCGCACATTTTTTGACCCGAAACCGCAAAAAAAATGTGCGCGTGCGCACGGGACGCACCCCGCTGGAAAAAAGTCAGCCCCCACATAGCCCCCCCTGTCAGAATTCTCTGGAGCCGTCACTGGCTCCGGTCCACCCCGACCTTCATTGAAGGACCTCGTAGCTGCTGACCTCATGACACTGACAATGTCAGTCAACCTCCCGGGAGTGCAAGTCAAGTCAAAAGCGGTTGCCTGTAATTTTTACATTGTTTTATTTGGCTGTTAATATAGAAATATTGCTTTGATGGCACTCCAGTTCTTCAAAATTGTCAGACCCCCCTGTGGCAGGTTGTTGGGTCAAAGCCTGGTCTTTATGTAACAAACACCTTGACTTGGTTAGTGAAATCTAGTTGTACAGGTTTTCCGTCCATGATTCTAACTGTGCAGGACACTGGCAATTCAACAAAAGTCTTATGTATGTCCCTAAAAGGTCTGAATGGTCTGCATTTTCACAAGGGTGTCATGATGTTTTATGAGATTATTTTCTGGTCTGCCAGTAACAAAAGATCAAACTACGAGTGTTATTTGTCCTCCTGGTGTTCTTTGTATTTTTGTATTCCTCTCCACATTGAACAGAATTCCTTCGACACTTTATGGAGTCCAGAATGAGTGTGTTTGTCTACTGATGACTACTATACAATTACCATTTGGCTCCCAATGTCTGCCTGTCTCAATGATACTCTTAAAAGGATTATCATCTAAGGATGCTGCAGGTCCACTATGTCTGTATGGAATCCTACAGTAAAATAAGAACCCAATTTTAAATTAGTATGATATTCTGTTTCCAAATGTATACAGTACATATAAAAACATCATATTTATTGATAGATACATCTATCTATCTATTGAGTGTTTTCTGATTTCTGACTTTGAGGTGAAACTACAGACATGTTGATCTTACATGTCTGTATATAAATGAAATTAAATTATATCAACTCCTTTCACAGCTTAAAAATTATGTTGGACTGACATAATTTGTATATTTTGTATAACTAAATGCCTCTAAATCTGTGTGAACAAAATCCTCCAGTAACAATGTTTTGGGCTTATGTGGTGGGGCTACTCTTCTGTTTACATTCAGATCCAATACAAGGGCTTAACAACTCTAAAGGGGGTGGCATGATCTGGCATCGGCTAAGGGCCGGGTCATTTTTCCTATTTTTGCATTTTCCCGGATGAAGTGACCAACTGGTCACAGGTGAAATATTGTATTGCACATTAGGAAAATTTGAGGTTTGTTCTACAGTAGGCCTAATACAGTTGCCGTGTGAGTTAGTTTTCACCTGAGGTCGTGTTCAAGAGGGCGAGCAAAGATTCAGTACCTACCACCTGTACAGTAAGTTGTTGAAAATATATATTTTAATCGTCTCTCAATAGTTGAACATAGTTGAGCAAATACTACATCAATTATAGAATATATAAATGAACAGAGGTTTGTCTTTTTGCTAGATTGATTTGCAGGTTTTTATATGAAACTACAGTGTTGGGCAAGTTACTCAAAAACAGTAATATATTACTTATTTCTTGTTACTTGTTTAAAAAGTAATTTTATTACTTTACATATTACTCCCTGCCAAAAGTAACTCATTACTCATTACTTACTTACTTTGCATTTTCAACATTAGCAGTTGTTTTCTTTTCCCTTTTCTGCAGCCTACATTGTAAAATCCTCATTGTTGATTTAACTCGGAAAAGTGTACTGTACCCATGACATGATGGGTCCATTTGGTTCCATTTGTAAACTCATTTGAATTAAATTAACACTAAGACTTTTACTGTCTATGATGAATTAATAACTTACAGATAAATGAAAACCACACCTGGGCTCAAACTGATAATGAGACACAATCTTTGAACAACTTCTGTTGTTTATTAAAGCAGTTAAGCTCCAAACAAAGTGCAATGCCATATGAGGCCAACATGTGCTAATATGTTATGAGTGACAGTAATAAGTTTAACAAAAATAATATGTTAACGTATGTATTATAGGCTATAATGCATCATTCAGAAATCAGAAGGACAAAACATTCTGTATCGCTGGATATTTAGTGCATCATTATAAATCTGGTGTCCTATTAACTTGCCAAACAAAACCTGGGTCAGGCTTGACACATGTAAATAATCCACTGAGCATTACAAGATTTTGATGAATTGAGTACAAAGGACCCCAATGGAAACTGTACTTAAGTTACTTTCCAACATTGGAAACTATGAAGAAACATAAATATTTTAACTATTTCCAGTTTTTTTCCTCAATTCAAGCAACAAACTATGCTAATCACACTAAATGTCTTTGATCTCTGTCTTAATAGCAGGTTTTATCATGATGACATCTAACAGCACATCATCTCCCTCCGCTGAATGCCCTCCATTCAACTATGACACAGTTGACTTGGCTGTCTCATGCCTGTTCTTCCTGATCTTCCCTATAGCATTGCTGCTGAATGGAGTAGCAGCCTGGATCTGTGTGCAGCTCCGGTCCACCTCTACCTTCATTGTATACCTGAAGAACCTAGTAGCTGCTGACCTTCTCATGACGCTAACAATCCCTATAATATCAGCCAGCGCCCTGCCGGGAGCACGGGTCGAGTTAAAAGTGCTTGCCTGTCGTTATTTTTACGTCATTTTCTTTTGCTGTTTATACATAAATATTACTTTCATGGCACTCATCAGCCTAGACCGCTTCTTCAAAATTGTCAGACCCTGTGGCAAGCTGTTGGGTCAAAGCCTGGTCTTTAGCTATGTGACTACCACCGTGACTTGGTTAGTGATATTTGGTGCCACAGGTGTCCCGACCATGATTCTAACTGACCAGGACCCTGGCAATGCGACAAAAAACTTCTGTATGTCCCTAAAAGGTCAGAATGGTCTGAGTCTTCACAAGGGTGTTGTTATATTTTGTGACGCTCTTTTCTGGTCTGCCAGCATGGTGATTATGGTTTGTTACATCTGCATCACCAACAAGGTCATCCAATCCTTCAGAAGCTCCGGGAGCAACAACAGCCAAGGGAAACAGACGACCAAACTGCGAGTGTTCTTGGTTCTCCTGGTGTTCTTTGTGTGTTTTGTTCCTCTCCACATAGTACGGATTCCAATCACACTTCATGAAGTGCAGGAGGACCATGTCTGCCCTCACATTTGGCTACAGATTACCAATCGTTTTACCATTTGGCTGTCAACAACTAATATCTGCCTGGACCCACTTCTCTATCTCTTCTTGTGCAGAGAGTTCAAAGACAAACTAGTTCATCTTGTAAAAGCTATCAGAGCCGCATTAAATTGAGATTAAATGCTTCAGTGGACTGTTCCATAAACTTGACCTCTAATCTTGATCTTAAAAGGATAGACACTGCATGTCCACTATGGAATCCTGTATAGAGTAGAACAATAACCCAATTTTAAACGACTCTAATAATCTAAAATATATATTCATAAAAACATTATCTGCGTTAGAGTTAGATATATACTAGATATGTACAAGTATTTCATTACTTTATAGTACTATAGGGTTAAGATATTTGATGATACATGATATTTATTGTAATTTATATACTTTGTTGTTTTGCCATTTATTTAGTTAGATATCCATTCATTTACTTGTCTAACTACAGTATCTAACTAGTTATTTACAAAGTAGCTAATACTGTAGATACCTACTGTAAATGCACTTCTGATTTCTTACTGAAACAACAGTACAGCCTGTAGCTGGGAAAAAAAGGCAATCAACTCCTTTCACAGCTTAAAAGTGATGTTGAACTGTTATTTGTGTTGTGTAACTAAAACTGTGACTTGAGTGTGAATAAAATCCTTAAGATTCAAATGATCTGTTGGGCTACTCTTCTGTTTACATTCAGATACAGTACAAAGGCTTAACTTGTGGCATTTGCTAATGGCCATCATTATTCCTAATTTGCATCTTCCCGGATGCAAAATTCTGTGAAGTGTGCCCAGCTGTGACCACTGTGTCACAGATAAAATATTGTATTGCGCATTAGGAAAATTAAAGTTTTTTGTTCTACAATAATACATCTGCTGTGTGACTGCATAGTTAGTTTTCAGTTGAGGTCCCGTTCAAGAGGGCGAGCAAAGTTTCAGTGACACCTGTCGGTGTGCTACAGGTGGTACCTGTGCTACAGGTGGTACCGACTTACAGGCAAAAGCCTGGTCTTGAGCTGAGTTACAGCCACCTTGACTTGGTTAGTGATATTTGGAGGCATAGGTTTCACGATCGTGATTCTAACTGACCAGGACCCTGGCAATTCAACAAAAAAAAGTCTAATATGTCTGAATGGTCTGAGTCTTCACACCATCATCATCATCTGTCGATGATAAAAGATAATCAATCATAATAATGTGCTTATAAAAAACAGAGGTGTCGTTTTATTTAGTGACGTTCTTTTCTGGTCTGCCAGTTCCCTCTTGACCTATAGCGGTAGATGTTTGGTTTCCCACACAGGAGACCTGGGTTCAAATCTTGGGTGTTACATCAGCATTGTGATTATGGTTTGTTACATCTGCATCACCAACAAGGTCATCCAGTCCTTCAGAAGGACACAGGAAGAGTGGGCTCTTAAATATTGTGGCTAACTTAATAATAATAATAATAATAATAATAATAATAATAATAATAATAATAATAATAATAATAATAATATCTCAAATTTATATTATGTACCTGAAGGCGTTTAATACTAAGGCTTAATAAGAAGAATTTGGAAAATGGTCTGAATTAAAGTGATTTGAACATGCACGGTGCATCATTATCAGACCTAAATTTACTCTTCAACTTCTTGTTTATGCCCATAATCAAATCATGTATACTTTACTAAACTGTATTACTTCAGACCATTTTCTAAATTCTTTATTTCTTTTACTTTTTGGAAAATAGCCAATTTAACATTGAGGTGACCACAATGTTTAGGTCCCCACTCTTCCGGTTACCCTTCAAGAGCTGGGGGCAACAACAGAAACAACAGAAGACCAAACTATGAGTGTTCTTGATGTGTTCTTTGTATGTTTTTCCTCTTCACGTCATACAGAATGTCCAGGATGAGTGCAGCGTCTGCCCTGAAATGTGGTTAGAGATCAACAATAAATTTGCCATTTGGCTCTCAATGACTAATAGATCCTCTTCTCTACTTGTGCAGAGAGTTCAAAAACTATAAGGGTTGATCTGGTTAAAGATAGATCGGCCCTAGCTGCACCAAATTCAGACACTGCACTGTATAAAAACATCCTCATCTGATTTACTGAGGTCATGTTAAGTAATAAAATAAGTAGATTGTGTACCTTATGTTTTTATGTATTTATACATTTCAATTTTCTTTTCTTGTAGAAATAGGATTTACTAGAATAGCAAAATTTGCTTCAGTGGACTTATAAACTTGTTCCATAAACTTGACTTGTAGTGCCCTCTATTGATCTGAAAAGGAATCCAAACTCATGTGACTATTGTGCTACTATATTAATTAAGTAATCAAGTATTTATTTACAGTACTTTTTCATACTACACTATTTATTATAATAGACTTCATTATTTTGCCATTTATTTGTTTATCTATTTCTTGTCTAATTCTCTAGCTACAGTAGCTAATACTATAGCTACCTACTGTACAGTACACACACTGGAAATCGCATGGAGAGATTTCAGATTTCTTACACTAAGCTGAAACTTTAGAGAACTTTAGAGATATATATACTGTATCAAAAAGGAAATCAACTATTTCACAGCTTAAAAGTTGAACTTACATGTATATACATTGTCCTGTGGATCCACTCTTCGGTTTACATTCAGATACAGTATGAGGGCTTAACACATCTGTTGGCATTGGCTAAGGGCCAGTATCATCTTTCCTATGTTTGCATCTTCCCGGACGAAGTGGTCACAGATGAAATATTGTATTGCACATTAGGAAAATGAAAGGGTTTGTTCTGCAGTGATACATCTGCAGTGTGATTGCATCTTAGTTCTCAGTTGAGGTCCTGGATCAAGAGGGTGAGCAAAGTTTCAGTACCACCTGTAAGTTTTTTTTTAAATGTATCTTTTTAATCCTCTCATTATTGAAAAAGTAGTAGTGTTTTGCTGGGTTTTGCTTGTAAACTATTATGAAAGACATGTGGCAACTTATAAGTCAGACCAGTCATATATGTTTTCAAATGCAATGTCAAGTTCAAGGATGCATAAAAATCTATTAATTAACAAGCAATGTTGTAAAATATAATAATGTAAAAAATGTGTTAACTGATAATGACATCAAATGGCATTGTGGAAAAAGGTCAGTCCAGGCTCTCAGCAGTCTTTCCATTACTTATTGCTTTTAAGACTAGCTGAAGTCTAACTGCATTGCTTCCTTTCTCAGAATTGCAAACATCACAGGGAAAATTGAATGTAAACACATACCTTAAGTCAACAAGTAGTTAAAATATATTTTTAACCTCTTTTTAATTTATATTTCTTTCCATTTTCTCAGGTGCAGTGATGACATCTAATCTTACACATCATGATGGCCCTGTGGAGTGTGCCACAGGGCCCAACTTCATGGCTATCACAATAATCTACTTGCTGATATTCCCGATAGCTTTGATCATCAATGGAGTAGCAGCCTGGGTCTCCCTGCGGCTCCGGTCCACCTCTACCTTCATGGTGTACCTGAAGAACCTAGTAGCCGCTGACCTTCTCATGACACTGACATTCCTAATCAACGCTGTCAATGATCTTGCCATTGAAGCGCGCCAGCTGCACGTATTTGTCTGCCGTCACTCTGCTCCCGTTTTCTACACGTGTATGTATATAAATATCGCTCTAATGGGCCTTATCAGCCTGGATCGCTTCTTCAAGATCATCAGACCTTGCGGAAAATTGCTAGGCCAGAACCTCATCTTTGGCAAACTGATGTCCGCCCTGGTTTGGGTGATACTGTTTGGAAGTATGGCTATACCGAATATGATTCTAACTGACCAACCTGCCAATTCCACAGGCCCAATCACATGCATGTCTCTAAAAGGACCAGTCGGAATTTATTACCATGGAAGCATAGTCATTATCATGAATGGTTTATTCTGGTGTGTCAGTGTGCTGGTTGTGGCTTGTTATATCTGTATAGCTAAAAAGGTTATCCAGTCCTTCAGAAACTCTGGGAGCACCAACAGCCAGGGACAGAAGAAGACCAAATTGCGAGTTTTTCTGGTTCTTGTTTTGTTTTTCGTGTGTTTCGGACCATACCACATAGTGCGGGTCCCTTACACTCTCCTACAGACCAAAGGACAGAAGGGCTGCCCTCGAGTCTGGGCCAGGTTTGCTAAGGCATTTACACAATGGCTATCCAGTACAAATGTCTGCCTGGACCCACTTCTCTATTTCTTCCTGTGTAGAGAGTTCAGGGAGAAACTAATATCTATGATGAACAATATGGGGATCAGATCCCCACGAGTCGCTGCAGAAGGCAGAACAGAGAACATTTCACCATAAAGAGGGTGACGATTGAGGTTCTGTAACTGTAGAACAGTGGTATTGACGTTCATGTAAACGTAAATAAATCAAAATAAAATCAAGAGTAAAATCAAATATAGGCTAGTTTAAACAATATTTGTACTAAATAGAAACATGTTCTCCAGGGCTAGTGTTGTAGCAGTGTCTGGAGAAGTATACTCCCTTCTTCAACTTATTTGCTTCATAATGGTTCCATATGGACAGTTATATAACTTGTACTGTTACTGTAGGAAATACAATGTATAATTCTGAATGACCAACCAAGCAGAGAGTTCAGCCACTTCTCACGTAAACATCATTATGTTATTGGCTGTTTTTAATAGAACATTTGCATTTACTCACAAGTACTCTGCCTTGTGCAGCAAATGAGTTTAAAATATTCAGAATAAAAATGTTTTAAAAATATTTATATTTGTGACACTAGAAGTGAGTATTAGCCATGCAATGCCAACTAAAAAAGAAGTGGGTTAGTGGATATAGGGCTTCATGTACAACACTCTTGAGGGTCTTACTTCTGTCTTACATTTACATTGTGCTTTGCATTGTATTGACTTTTCCAGACAAGCGGGTACGGCGTATACCTAAGTGTTCCTTACACAACGCCAGGTTCCAGGGCCTTTTCTGATATTTACATTGTGCTTTGCATTGCGTTGACCTTTCCAAATAAAGGAAAAATTGTGCCATATGGTATTTCATGAAAGTGTGTCATACATGAAGTGACTAAAGATTGAGTAAAAACACTAACATGAAATACAACGAGAATTGATTAATCAAGATAAATTGGTTAACTTTTCTTAATATTTAATATTCAAATTAAAAATTGCACCTTACTTAAGAATCTGGGTTACACGTAACTTTAAAGACCCTTTAAATCAAATGTTCACCCACTGTTAGTCACTGTTAGAAACAGGAAGAATAAATACAATCAAAATTAATACTCCATCTTGAAACTTTAATCCATGTTCTAGAGGGGTTATTGGCATAATCTATTCTTTATTCAATTCACATAATATGGAACCCCTGACATCATTAAATAGTCACTGGGAGGGAGATTCGGGGACACAGTTTCCTAATGATATTTGGCAATGTTTTTTTAAATAGAGAGAATGAATGTTGCTGATGTTATGTCTCATAATTTAACCCCATTGTACTTGTATATTGTATAAATTATTTACTTGCCTATTACCTAAAAACCTATTTCGTTTTTTCTATTTTTTTCTTTCTGTGCATGGCATTTTAAATTGTGTTTATAATGGTACAATAATATAACAAGGTTGTGTCTCTGTCTGAGTGGGATCTTTGGATGGGTGATATATTATTTATTGTCTCATTGCTTTGTGTTTAATAAAACAAGTACAGTACCAATAAAAATACTTTGAGCAACTTGCATCTTACTATCTATCCATGTGTGTGTGTGTGTGTGTGTGTGTGTGTGTGTGTGTGTGTGTGTGTGTGTGTGTGTGTGTGTGTGTGTGTGTGTGTGTGTGTGTGTGTGTGTGTGTGTGTGTGTGTGTGTGTGTGTGTGTGTGTGTGTGTGTGTGTGCACGCACGCGTGAACACGCATAATGTGCAATAGAGCATCAGTACTGCATCAGTGTGCCTTGTGTCCAAGAAAAGAGTCATTTGTATTTCCATATTCAGAAAAAAGCAATGACCTGTGAAACAAAAAAACAAAGTGGGTTGCAAATGTAGTCCATCAAAACAATCTTTAACACAGAACAAGGATACTAGATATTTGTTTACAGTATGTTGATGTTTTGCATTGAGTGGATTTCATACATTGATAAATTACCTATTAGTAGGTCATTGCTTCAGTGTCTCCAACGTAGTGTAAATTTAGCAAACTGAACTATTTCAGTGATTGTTCCAAACATTTGGTTATTCTTAGTCTAAACCATAAATTCACTAACAAGGACTGCTGCATCTGCAACGAAAAGCTAAGTAAGAGTGATGTTCTTATAGTTAATACTCTGGCAGCATTCTGAACAAGCTGTAGTTACAGTAAGTAACACCTGCTTTGTCAGTCCAGCAAAAAGTATTGGGAGATATTATGTGCTTCTGAAAGTTAAGATTGGCATCCAAAATCACACCCAGATGTTTTGCATGTTTTACTGACTGGTGCCTCAAATCCGTATTATGGGTTTTATTATTGTATTAATATATAGCTGATTACTATAACTTTTATACTCTCTCACCGTATCTAAACCTCCTCTTTGGCCTTCCTCATCTCCAGGTAAGAGGAGAACAGGAAGGCCAAAGAGAAAGTTGATGGATGCGGTGAGAGAGGACATGCAGGTGGCAGGAGTTACCGAGGCAGAAAACTGAACATGGATACAGATAATCCGCTGTGGCTACCCCGATGGGAATTAGCTAAAAGAAGAAGATTATCATTTTTGAATTTACTGAAATGAAGAATGGTTTTACAACAAATTCATGACTTTTTATATCACAAGGCAGGCTCACTGACAGGACGTAAGGCTTGCCCGAGCAAGTGCCCATGGCGTAAATAAGAATACACCTAGCTCAGCTTCAGGATGTAAGGTGAGGCGAAAGTTTCATGTAGAAAAAACCTGTCAGAACATACATCCATGATCAGAACTGACTTTTTTTTCTCACAAGGTTTGTAATTTACCAATGAAGACATGTTTGGATTGACCAGTCAAAGCTTACTTGTATTGACACGACTATTTGTGTATTGTCTCGGCACAGAGACAGCAGAGATTGAGGTATTTGTCTTCCATTCTGCCAGCGTGCACTGTTGGGGACTTGATCCTAATATCATCATCTGATGGAACTACTGAAATGGAAACCATCAGGTGAGGTCAGTGGAGTGGATGAAATCAATTGTTGTAGGATAAACTAACTTAGGTAGGTTAGTGTTCTAGGACTGGAAGTCATGTTCCTGAAACTCTACTACATACAGTAGCTGTGATTGGTGAAAATGGTTGTTCCTGTTGTTTTAGGAAACAATTTGTGTGGAGAATAGTAGAATTTCTCAAAGCCTGCTAGTAATATGGCATTGAAGCCTTGTAATATTTTCACTAATTGTTGGTTGATTGAGTGACTGGTGGTAAACATACCTGTATGACAAACACTACACATGTACTGTTTTCCATCCAATAACATTTCTGGTCCAGATCCAAGCAATATATCTACGGAATCTTGTGTTGTCCTCAGAACACACATTTTTTTGTCATAATAGGACAAAAGGGAATACAAGCAAATGAGGGCCAAGTAAGTCCCATCAGTTTTGAGAGGAAAGAACTGTGTAACGTTTGTTTGGTCATTGGGATTGTATGCCATGGCTGTGGTTAGACAACATTGCATGTACGCACAAACACACAAACACACAAACACACACACACACACACACACACACACACACACACACACACACACACACACACACACACACACACACACACACACACACACACACACACACACACACACACACACACACACACACACAGCCTTAAAAAATCAACTAGCATGCACTTTCTTTGTGCCAGAGGATAGTGACCTTAATATACTGTAGGTTCGTGAGAAACCTCTGTGAGAAATATACATGATACATGTCCTTTTCATCAACCACAACCACAGCTGGTATATACAGTATGACATTTGTCTCTCTTATTTTGGGGTTAGCTGCAGCCACAGCACGGCTGAACACCGGAAAAGAGGAGGTGAAGGAACTAGGGCAAGCCACCGGACCGGGGGGAGGAGCAGAAGGGGGGCAGGAGGTCTCTCTAGATCTGGCTTGAGAAATGAGTTCATGCCTTTGGTGTTCACCCATCAACAGCCGTAGTGCCAGAGACTGACGCAAGCTACATGTGGCAGGCGGACTGGCACGGAGCAGAACAGACCCCTCGGCGGACAATTGGAACAGGAAGCGCATAAGGAAAGGGTCTTTCACTGAGAGGAAGACTGGCAACCTCATTGGGATTGTGACAAGACAGCCACACATTAGCTCCAGAGGCCGCCCATTGTAAGGGGATCAAACAAGTGCAAACACACACACACACACACACACACACACACACACACACACACACACACACACACACACACACACACACACACACACACACACACACACACACACACACACACACACACACACACACACACACACACACACACACACACACACACACACACACACACACACACACAAGAACAGCTTTTCTTGGGTGCCGGGGTAAGACCAAGAGTGTAAAGCTGGAAGCCAAAGCAAAATTAAAAGGCTTTGGATTTTGAGACAAAACTGAATTGGATGTTTAATTTCTTCATATTTAAGGGACATATTCTTCTCCTGTGGATTTTACATCTCCGTAAACCAAAGAGGACAAGGACACTGAGAGGTAAGGCTAAATTGTGGGTTTTCCAGATAAGATATCAATGTAGGCTATATTATGTACAGTACATAGTCTCATGCGGTGTACAAAACTGTCCCATTTAGCAAGAGTCTAAATGCCCAAGAGAGTATACTTTGAGAGTATGTCTTGGTTGCCTTAGCACCTGCTTCTGCACTGAATGTTATTTGCAACTGTTTTCTATGTAAAGCTATGTAGATGTAGTGCCATGTATTCACAGTTAATGGGCCTCAGGATGTTAATTGAGGCCCTAGCCTATGAATGGAAAACATCTTTACATCCGCTGGTATTGAGATTTATTGTACCATAAAACTGTGAAAACATATAAGAATAACAGCTCAGGCTGCAACCGATGTCTGTAATGCTACATAAAGCTCCATACAATATTATCATGTTATGTTAATATGTTCAATGCTATGTCTATTTATGTTATCATTAGCATTGCCAACATCCTAGAAGTTGGCAATGCTACTCCTTTTTGGTCCCACAGGCAAGTAAAATACTGCAACTAATAGACTAAGTTGCAGATAAATCAGTCAACAAAGTACAATTCTTTATTGTTAGAAAACATGAAAATATCTCATTTACTGTAATTCTTACAGAAACTTTTCATCCAGCAGCTAATCCATCTTACATCGTGTATCTCACACTGTAAATTCATTCCTCTCTCGATGTCCTCTTTCCTTCATTCCATCATCTCTCTTTTCTATTCCTTTCTACTCTCAAGGTCCACCAAGGTTGTGAAGATGAACAGCACAGTATCCAATAACTCAATGAAGTGCTTTAGAGATGCCAGTGTGACAGCAGTGGTTTTCCCCTGTCTATATAGTATCCTCTTCCTAGTGGCCTTGGCACTGAACAGCCTGGCAGCATGGATCTTCTTTAACATCACCACTACCTCTACTTTTATGGTCTACCTAAAAAATGTGGTGAGTGAAGGGATTTGTGCTTAAAATATATTTGTCAGTGCAAAAATAAATAAAGAAAGTGATTAATCATTGTGATCCTTCACCAATAGGTGGTGGCTGACATGCTTATGACTCTGACCTTCCCCTTGAGGGTGATGAGTGATGCTGGCGTGGGCTCCTGGCAACTGCGTGTCTTCTACTGTCGATACTCGGCCGTTGTGTTCTACATCACCATGTACATCAGCATTGTTTTCCTGGGCCTCATCAGCCTGGACCGCTACCTGAAGATAGTCCGGCCCTTTGGGAAGTGTGCCCTGCAGAAGGTCAGGGTTGGTCAGGTGCTGAGCGCAGCTGTCTGGGCAGTGATTTTATCTCTAACGCTGCCAAACGCCATCCTGACTGACCAGCCACCGCCACCACAGCTCTCTGGAGGCAAACTCAAGTGTGCCTCACTGAAGAGTGAGTTTGGTCTGCATTGGCATGAGGGATACAACTATTTCTGTCAGGTAACACATCTTAACTTTGCACTAATATTGTCTAAATGCAACATACTGAATAGCTATTACTGTTTAGCATTATGGTAGGGCAAGGAATTAGCCTTGTTACTTCACTCTAACACGTGCATTAGAGTGAAGTAACAGCAGGGGAGCACAAACCTTTCACCTTTGACCCTATGTCCCTTTTGACCCATGACACAACCCAGTGTGTTATTCCTAATAATGAATTGACAATTAATTTGACTGCTGACAACAGCCATGGTTTTAATAGTTACAAGCAAAACAAGCATTTATGCACTCAGAAAAGCCAAAAACGTTTATTTATTTATTTGTATTTATTTTTAGCGGTGCCAGCCGCTCTACACTTGACTATGTCCGTCCGTATGTCCGTTTGTCCGTTTGTCCGTTATGTCCGTTTGAGCACGGGCTTTAAACAGCTATAACTCCAGATCGCAGCATGCCAGCAAGTCCAAATTTGGTATGTGGACTTACACCACCAATAGGGACGAGCATTGACTGCTGAAGCCCCGCCCCACCCTATTATAGCGCCACCAGGAGGCCACTGGCTTTAAACAGCTATAACTCCAGTTTGCAGCATGCCACCAAGTCCAACTTTGGTATGTGGACTTACACCACCAATAGGGACGAGCATTAATTGCTGAAGCCCCGCCCCGCCCTATTATAGCGCCACCAGGAGGCCACTCATCAAAGGCACCGCTTCCTTCACACAGGGTGCGATTTTTTCAGTGCACACAGGACAAACAAACAACCGATTTTGCTTGTTTGTCAAACTAACAAACTCTAGGCAAAGTAATGGTTTGGCAGCCTGTTGCCAGTGGCCTTGAGACCGCATAACCAATTTCCATGCGGCATCATCTGAAACAGCCCATGGTTGGGGTGGCTTGGGTCTTTGATGATTCCGCAGGCTCAGTGTGAGTCGTATAGGGCTTGGATGGGGGGAGGTCACATCCACTGATACACTGTACGCACAACCCTTGGCATTGCCTTGCGGTTGAGGTCGATATAGTTATCATACCAGGTAGTGAAGCAGCCAGTCAGGAATCAGGATGCTCTCGGTGGTACTGTACCTCTGTAGAAAGCTCTTACGACTTTGGGGCCCATGCCTTCTTTAGTTGTCTGAGAAAGTAGAGTTGTTGCTGAGCTTTCTTCACTACCCGCTCTTTTCTGCACATCCCAGGGGATGTCCTCACCTCCACTTCTCTCCTGTAGGCTGTCTCATCGTCGTTCGTGATCAGGCCTATTACTGTGGTCATACTCACACTTATAGGTGTACAGGCAGTAGAGAAGGGGGCTCAGAACACATCCCTGCGGGGCTGCTGAGGGTCAGGGTGGAAGTTAGGGTGGCGTTGAGACCTATTAGGCTTTTGAGCTTGGTGTCTAGTTTGAGGGGGATTATGGTGTTGAACGCTGAGCTGTAGTCTATAAACAGCATTCTCACAAAGGACTTGTCTCTTTCTAGGTGTGAGAGGGTGGTGTGTGGATCTGTTTTGTCATTAGGCAAACTGTAGGGGGTCGAGTGTGAGTGGCAACTTGTTGTTGATCAGCTCTCTGACATCTCTCTCGAAGAATTTGCTCATTATGGGTGTTAGTGCTATAGGCCTTCAGTTGTTTAAGAGCAGCGACACATAGGACACCACACACCCGCATGATGATGATGATGATAATGATGATACTCTATGAAAACATAGAGCAGCCCCCATATGCTTTCCCCTTTTGGAATGAATGAAGTATATCATCATCTACAGTACCTCAATTCAACTATATTTTTTTCAGTCATGATTTTTAGACTATATAAGACATACCTTTAGGTTAACATTTTGTTCAAAATCCAACATGTTTATGCCCTTTATTTATGTATTTGTTGAACTGGGGGTGGGGAGGTTGGACATTCATAATTGCCTACTTGTTGTTAACTAGTTGTACAAGTTCTTGTTTCATTGTTTTATTGGATCTTGTTTATTCAATACACTTATTTGTTGTAGCTCTTGCTCATTTGATTTTCCTATTCGTCTCATCTGTTTAAGAAAGTAGGTAGCTGATACATTGCACTTTTACCTTAGCGCTAGGTATGCTCTTAGTTGCTTGTTTTAGAAGAGAATGCACTTAAGACTTCTGGTGATTAGTAGTTTTGTTCCCTACCTACAGTATGTTGAATGCACTTATTGTAAGTCACTTTGGATAAAAGCGTCTGCTAAATGATTGTAATGTAATGTAATAATGATATTCCTTCAGTAAAAAATGTAATCGCACTGTCCCTTCAGCATGGAACCATTATGAAGCAAACATTAGTCGTAACACATTTATGTTGGCCTGCTAATTTGTGGTGAATAAAACTGAATGTGAAAAGGACATGTATTGAGTGCTGGCTGTATTCTTCTCTTGCTAATTTGTGGCAGCATTCAGAGTAGGCCTCCTTTCTGGCATGGGGCATGAAATGTAGCTAAATTAGAGTACATCGACCAGCCTCGACCCCGGAAGGCCCCCCACCCCTCCGATTGCTGGGGTGGGGCATTTCCGACCAAAATTATTCTCTTGTAGCGTGAGCACAGCTTAATTAACCAAAGGCAATTGCAATGAGTGTGCATGGAAGTAAAACAAGGTCCAAACACTTTTCAGTGAAGTGAATGCTTTGTTGTGCTTTCTATTGATGTATTGTGTCCAGGTGGTGTTCTGGGGCACTTTGGCTCTGATGGCAGTCTGCTACACCTTCATCAGCAGGAAGGTGTACGAGTCATTCAAAGCCTCCAGGAGCAGCTCCGAAGCAACCAGTCGCAGGACCAAAGCAAAAGTCTTTGTGGTGGTGGCAGTGTTTTTCATCTGCTTCGCCCCCTACCACTTTGTCCGCGTTCCCTACACACTGACCCAGACCCGGAACACGGAGAAAAGCTGCAGAGCAGAGAACGCCCTCTACATCGCCAAGAATACCACCTTATGGTTGTCGGCCACGAACGCATGTCTGGACCCACTCATCTACGTGATCCTGTGCAAGGAGTTCCGGAAACGACTGACGGCTACGTTCAGCCGCAAGCTCGTTTCAAAGGTCACCATGGACACGGTATCTGTAACGCAAATAGAGATGTCACAGTATTGACAGGAAAGGCTGTTAAAATGTAGTCATGAAAGTTCAGAGGTTCTTCAGTAGGGCTCATGCCATGCAATTTTGAGTTCCATCACCAAGTGTGATGTGACATATTGTACAACAGAATAGAATAAAAAGAGATATATATATATATATTTTTGGCACAGTACATCAGTGATTCTCAAATGGGGATACGTATACCCCTAGGTGTATGCAGAGGTACTACCTGTGGTACGTGAGAGAAAGTGAACATTTTTATATTAATGTTAATGTTTAATGATACAACATTGACAAACTTGAACCTGCGGATCTGTAAAGTGTTAAACCAAATTAAATCAAAAACTTGTCTAGCGCAACAGTTATCGAATAGAGAGCCATGCTTATTTGCTGTTATGCTGTTTTATTTTGAACATATTCATCAAAACTTACTGAAATTACGGTTTTAAATAAATCTGCTCAGGATGCACTAATTGCAATTCTTTCAGCCCGCTTCTTCCACAATGTTATATAGTTCGAAAGGTGGGTTGTCCTTCATTCATAGCATCATATGCTAGCAATGGTTATTCTTGCACCTTTCTAAGTAAAATGTTGTATTCAGGTAAATAGGGTACTAGGATTCAGAAATCAGAGAATGGGGGTTCTGAAGCCAAACACGTTTGAGAACCACTGCAGCACATTACTGTATAAGTTGTCCAAAACATTTACTCAACTCTCCTTACATTCCCTCTGCACTTCCTTTCATCTAAACTTGTACAGATTTTCCTGTGTATTACTTCAGCAGAAAGCAACCTGACAGTGCTAATTTCTCAACTAAAGTTAAACTTTGACAACAGGCAAACAATGGCCTCCAATGGACACGGCTTATGGCCACAGCTTTTGTGTAAACATTACAACATTACTGTACAATCTAAATATTCTCCATACTGTTGTGACAGATGTCCCTTGAGTTGTATGACTGAAATGTGAGAAAATGAGCTTGTAAGAAATGTGAAATTAAAGTAAAACACTGTAAATCTGCTAAAATGGTATGCTCTTTAACAAGAACTGGATAACTAAAAGGGCATGCCAGGCCCAGGGGCCTAAATGTCAGTGAGGCCTGTAGAACATTAGGCCAAGTGAGACCCACTCAGGAGCGGACTGGAAACAAAAATCAGGCTGGGAAAGGGCCTCAGCATGATAGTCTATTGTTACAATTATGTTTTGCAAACCAGTGTTGTATTGTACAGGCTTATAAAACTATGAGATATTTTGACATTACTTGCTTCTATGGGGGGAAACAGATGAAGTTACAGAAGCGGACAATTTTATCATCAACTTAATGTTGACATTTGTTGTCCAGTCGATCATACCTCACAATAAAACAACAAATGGTGCTAAATAGCACTAAAAGTGGTTATTTGGCTCGCAGGGGAACCTCTTTTGGTGTTATACCTACCTGTATCTTAAAGGTGCTATATAATACTTTGTAAAATGGTGCTGTATAGAATCATTAGAGGTGCCTACACTAAGCTGAAGAACCAATAGAGAACCGCTAAAGAACCATACAGGGGCTGAACAGGTTTTGTGTACAGCAGTGGTGCTATATAGACCTCAACTACCCCAAAAGAACCACTGAAGAGCACTGTTTTGAGTGTGTTGGACCAAAAAGTGACAATAAAAGATTGAATTAAAATGTGTGGACAATGCAAGAAACTAACTTAAGCCTGAAGTTGTGCAATAATTCTCAAAGTGCTGCTTGTGTAAAATATCCGGAGAAAACACTAAGGTGGACATCTTCAAAAGTACTGTACCAGAGACCTTGCACTAATTTCAGGCGTTTTTAATGGAAGTGGTGTAAAACTGCTGTAAACAAATTAGAAAAATGTACCTTGTTTTTTTTTGTACACAAATGCATAACTGTTCAAAACCTAACAATAATATAGTATTACATGGTAGGTATTCGCTTATTATGTAACCCACAGTAGTACAGTATGGACAGAAAGATGCTACTACCATGAACAGTAGATGACTTGATGTTCACATAAGTGAAGAACACCATCAAACATTATGGGCGGACTGTGGTAATAATTGTTCTTACAGATTATATGTTTTTCAAGGGCATAAGTCATGCAAACACACTGCTTCCCCTGGCACTGTGCTTTCAGAACTGAACTATGTGGCCTCATTTCCTATCTGACCTGTGACCTCAGCTCCTATCTGACAGACATTATATTAACTAAACAGCAGGGGGCACCAAAGCCATACCTAACTACAGAGGGCAGACTATCATAGCTGCAATGAATCTGAATGCTTTGCTATTCCTTCAAAGTTCTAAACTTTAAGTTATTGCTCTCAGAGAGTATACTCTGTGTGTAAAATGTTCCAATTTGTTACGAGGTACATTTTGCTTTACTTGACAGGAATCATCGCAGTCATGTTTTTCTGTGAAAAGAGATGATGGAGAGATCTGTGGGTTGTTTTGTATTTATGCAGTTGTATTGCTCATATGTATTATGGTTGTAGAATTTTCTAGCATCAATGCATAAACGCAATATAGATGGTCTGGCACAAGTTGTAATGTTGAAGGAGACGAATAGCTCTTAAATGTGCAGTATGAGGTGCATAGAAATGTGTATTATGTCAGCCAATTATGCCAATGCTACCTCAGCATTTATTACATGAACTAAGAGATGGAAATACTTCCACCTGTGTGAAGGCAAATTGTATATATAGATATAGCCTATGTCTATAACACCATAATAAACCTTTCCTGATAAACCTTTCCTGCATCAAGTAAATGATGGAATATTCTTCAAAAAACAAGAGGATTAAGAAATAAGAAAAATAATATCACATTTAAAATGTTTAAAAGGGTTGAGAATAGGTTAAGACACACACTACCAATGTTAATAAAACATAAAGAGGAATGTGCAATGGGGAGTAATCTTCAATTCACATTCCACAATATAACATAATATGCAACATTTTACACATAGGACCCAAAATATTGCAAATTGTTTGAAATTAATGTAATTAATGAATTGTTTTGTTTTAGGTGATGAAGAAGGAAGTATAACTGATTGGCCCTTTAAGCACATTCTAATTATTTTGAACTCAGAAAACACTATAACACAATAGTTAGAACGGGCAACGGGGTATAGCCCTGAATGACTAAACAATAAAAGCCTGGAGATCGAGGCTACTGAATGACTGATGCCCCAGCCCCATGCATTCCATTCATAGAGTTAAATATATTCCTTTGTATTCCACAACACAGCCATACACCGCATGCGTTTGTTTGCGAGGAGGGACTTCACTAGGGAGTTAACTACTGCAGTCCCACTCCTGTCACGTACAGAGAATGTGGCCCGCGTGTGAAGCTCGTGGAGGAGAGATATTTCACTAAATGCACATTTGATGACAACAAGCGGAGCTGGCCACTGACTGCACAGTGTGCGCACAGCACTACAATTTTAAATGCAGCCACGATGATCCCAGGTTCAGTTCATGTAATATCAGCACACCAGGTTGAAGTTCATCCATGACAGTCATGGATGAACTTCAACCTAGTGTTTGCACTTTCCCCCTTTTTGGCCCGTACATCTACATAAACGTTCAGATTTCAAACATAAAGTTCTTACCCCATGGCCACGGATGTTACAATTATATACGGGCCCTCAAAAGTATCCGTATGTTCCGCATTGTTCAATAAAAAGCATTTTAATCCAATCGGTGACCATTTTCTTCGTATTTTCGCCATTATGATTTCAACTACGCGACCTATCGGTTGGGAGTTGTATTGCACTCTGATACATTATAACTATGAGAAAATAGCCACCGATCGGATTAAAATGCTTTTCATTGAACAATACGGAACATACGTGTAAATCTAAACGTCAGAATCATAAATACGTCTACGAGGGTTGTATACTACAGCTAGGGTAAGCACATTATATTGACATCTGAACGTTTATGTAGATGTACGGCGCCGGCGGGCCAAAAAGGGAGAACGTGCAAACACCAGGCTTTCACAACAATTGTACTTCCGTATAGACTGCTGATGTGATCACGTGACGTGTCGGTCGGTCATATGATCGACCGCCTGCTCCATCGCTGTGTTGCTCCTGCCTTTATTTACGTTTTCCTTCCGCAGCTCCAGATTAAAGGAACATGGCGGATATCGAGGAGCGGCGGAGTTTGTTAGGAGATGAGGATGATGATGATGTGTCTTCCTCCAGGGGACCCCCTGGTAGACCGATGTCAGCGATCTGCGACCCCAGTCATTTACTGCACCGGGTCGTTGTCCTGACTTTCATGTGCTTCCTGGGATTCGGTGAGCAGAGAAAGTAAACACTGACTGTAGCCCAATTGAAGTATTGAACGAAATGCCTTATCGTTTAGATAACAACAGACACTTGCACTGGTTTTGTCAGTGAGAGTGAGACTGCTATCTATCCCACATGAGATGAGACACAATGTTATCACTATGGCTATTGAGCAGTGGTGGAAAGTGCAACGTTGGCATCAAAATGTACTTAAAGTACCAAAACTAGAAAGCACTGTGCAGAATGTCCCAGTTCACAAGTTTTCAAATAGCAGATGCGACACATTGTGAGCTTTAGATCGGCTATTTTCAAGAAATGGCTATATGGTATATAGGGCTGAAGTGTTTATTGTTTTGTGATAATAATCAAAGTAAACTAAAGTGTTCAAATAATTGCAGTGGAGTAAAAGTGTAATATTTGCCTCTTGAGTGAGATGTAGTGGAGTAGAAGTAAAAGTACTGAAAATTGGAAATATTCCAGTAAAGTAAAATACCTGGGGGCGGCCATAGCTGAATGGTTAGTGAACCCGCCTAGGGAGCCAGAGGCCCTGGTTGCCCCAGGTTCGATTCCAGGCCAGATTAGCATATGTGTCGATGAAATGAAATTTGTCCCTGAGCAAGACTCTTAACCCCTAATTGCTCACAGGTTCTCATTGGAAACAAGACCGCAAGGACTTTCATGAACAACCTGTTAAAAAGGAATTATCCTTATCCTTACCTCAAAATTGTACTTAAGTACAGTAAATGTACTTAAGTATAATTTTGAGGTATTTATCGTACTTTCCACCACTGCACACTGTTTTTGTCAGTGTGACTGCTATCCCACATGAGCAGAGACACACTGTTATCATTATGGCTATATTATTACTTCATTTCAGGAAGCTACTTCTGTTATGATAACCCTGCCTCACTACAGACGGAGATCACCCAGGTAAATAAGCTGATGCCTTTTCACACACATATATAGATAAGATATCTATTACACTTTAATAATATATCGAACATCATATCACTTTGTAGACCACTAAAGATTACAACCGGATAAAATAAATGGCCAATATATTTCTTCCCTGATTGTACCAGGATATGAAGCTGAACACCTCTGAGTTCATGGCGCTGTATGCTTGGTATTCCTGGCCCAATGTCATTCTCTGTTTCCTGGGAGGATTCTTACTTGACAGGGTCTTTGGCATCAGGTAGGAGTGTTTTCCAGGGCAGTATAGATAAACTGTGAAATGAAAGTGCCACTGTCATTTATCTCCTGCTAATGGATGTTCTCTGTCATTCTTTACTTTGTAGGCTGGGAACGATCATCTTTTCCCTCTTTGTCTGCATAGGACAGGTAGGTTAGGTTTGGTTTGCAAGTTAGGTGTGTGTGAAAAGTTATATGACGAGACTGGCTGTCAATATGTAGGCATTTCTTTATATATATAATCCCCCATCTGTGCATAGGTAATATTTGCTGCTGGAGCACTGTTGAATCGCTTCTGGTTAATGGAAGTTGGACGGTTTGTATTTGGGTAAGAATATTGCTGTATCTTTTTTACTGGCAAAAATAAAACAACATAATACAGTATGTTGTTTTAGTTTTGTACCATCGTGGTATTAGCCTCTAAATGCACAGGAAAACCTGGGCCTATCCTTCACGCCTCTGTCGCCTCACACAGCTTGAATGATCTCGCTAATGTCATCTATGGATAGAATTGGAGGAGAGTCCCTGGCTGTGGCCCAGAACACCTATGCAGTCAACTGGTTCAAAGGAAAGGAACTCAACCTGGTGTTCGGTCTACAGCTTAGCATGGCTCGACTGGTGAGCACAGTATACAATGCCTTAAATTAATTACATTTTAGAGATTGAAAATATGCAGATATCTTGACTGTGTGGTCTCACTTATCCCCTTTGCTTCCTTCCTGTAGGGCAGTACAGTAAACATGAACATTATGGGCTGGGTATACAACAGAGTTGCCGCCATCGTCGGTGCCCCAGGATACACAACACTTGGTGTATCACTCATGATAGGTAAGGTGCACTTTTATGCCTGACAATTATATGAAACTGATACAAAATTGTATAGATAGGTAAGGTTATAAGCACACTATTAGCATGTTCACAGCCACATACTTTACTGGGGCATGTGTCACGGAGGCCCCTGTGGATGCCTTAAGCCCGAGTTATACTTAGTTGCGGGCACCAAAAATAGCCCGTCTACAACCTCACGACGCGTCGCCGCAACGCATTATGAGCTTGTAGATCGACCATTTTCGGTGCGCAAGCTGGTTTGCAAATACTCCCTCTTCCATGTTTCACACAGACATTTCCAATCAAGTTGATTAGAAACCTTTTGCAATTTTTGACAAAATATCAGTCAAAACATCGGTAATCGCATCGGTGGTCTAGGACTGTCCAAAATCGGGAACGGCATCGGATACAAAAATCTGCCATCGGCCTGGCTCTAGCTATGAATGCAAATGTCTGTTTTGTACCTTTTCTATGAAGCGATATATAATACATGTCCTTTCTGTCCATGGCATGTTTGCTTGCGTGTGTTACAGGAAAGAGCAGAGACATTCACTAGTCTTCTCTTCAACGTTACGACTCCGGTTACATATACTATATATTTCTGGCTCTGACATAGACATTAGATCCTGTTTCTAGAAACTAATGTTCTCAGATAACAGTCTGTAGCGGGGTAAAAAGAGAACTGAGAGAAAGAAGTAAAACTGCCGCTGGCTGGCATTGATGAATCACTTGCATAGAAGAAATGTCTGTCCTTGTGCTTTGCTTCCACTTCTCTGTGAGCACATTTTTGTTTCACTTTCATTTTAGACACTACCGTGAACGTGCACTGTCCCCATCAGGACTGTTCAAGGCTAATCTGGAATATACAGAGACTAAACTCTCTCTATATATATATATATGTATATATATATACTCTATATACTCACCGGGCAGCAACACAATGCGTTTAGGCATGCACACATAGTCAAGACAATGTGCTGCAATTCAAATTTAGCATCAGCATGGGGAAGAAAGGTTATCTAAGTGAACGAGGCATGGTTGTTGGTGCCAAACGGGCTAGTCTGAGTATTTCAGAAACAGTTGATCTACTGGGATTTTCACGCAAAAAATCTCTAGGGTTTACAAAGAATGGTGTGATAAAGAAAAACATTCCAGTTATTCCAATTCTGTGGGCGAAAAAGTAACAAGCAACAGTAACTCATATAACCACAGCGGAGGGTGTGTGTGTGTGTGTGTGTGTGTGTGTGTGTGTGTGTGTGTGTGTGTGTGTGTGTGTGTGTGTGTGTGTGTGTGTGTGTGTGTGTGTGTGTGTGTGTGTGTGTGTGTGTGTGTGTGTGTGTGTGTGTGTGTGTGTGTGTGTGTGTGTGTGTGTGTTGAAACTCTTTGTTAATCTTTATTGCCAATCACCTCCATTAACTCATCTATTCTATCTGTATTCTTTTCTTTCTTCCCTCTATAGCTGCATTTACATGTTTATTCTCTCTGATCTGTGCTCTGGTCTTGGGCTTCCTTGATAGACGAGCGGAAAAGATCCTCCACAAGGAGCAAAGCAACACAGGTCAATAATCCTTTATTGTTTCATCCTTGACCTACGCTTGACAATAGATAATGAATAGAGTAGTCTTCATTGTCAGTGTTGACGCAGATGAAAGATTGTGTTTTTTTTTGTTATTTTATCTACCTTCATTGACATGCCTTCTAAAGGCTAATCTATACTTTGTTTTCAGTTGAAAATATAGAATTTCTGTGGAACAACACATCATAAAGGATTGTGCAATTAGCTTTTAGAGTTGAATGGGACATGTAGCTTAAGGCAGGGGGACCATGCAAATTATTGAATAAGAACCTAATCTTCTTTATTGCATGTTTTGAGAGATCTGATGAAAGCATTCTATTTCTGTATGTTTACTTAAATGCATGTTTAGGTGAGGTGATCAAACTGACAGATGTCAAAGACTTCCCATTCCAGCTCTGGCTCATCTTCCTCATCTGTGTTGGCTACTATGTAGCTGTCTTCCCCTTCATTGGACTTGGACAGTGAGTAACACCAGTTACTCATAAACCCATAAGTTTATATCATCATACAATATAGCGCTTGATGCTATGCAATTACTTGTTTTATTACCAAGAACTAAAATATTATATTTATATATAGAAATGTAAATTTAATTTGAGTAATCATTAGAGACCATTGTTTGTGCTAGCATTGACAACTGATGCAGATTAATTGGCTGTCTCCCCGACAACCTATCAACTGGCCAACCACGGCGCGGCCATCCAGTGACTCATTCTTATGGATCTAGACTTTGTCTAAATCGACTATCATAGAGTCCAAGTCATTCTGCACATTCTGTGCTCTAGCACCAGTAACTGCTGAACAAGAATGAATTGCTTCTTTATAGAAGTGCTTTTGGTAGCACATTACTGATACCTCACTATAGCTATGTTCAGATATGGATACCGTTACATTTTCGGGAAACTAATTAACATAAGTTGCTGGCATAGGCAGTAGGAGGCGTTCTCACATGCCCTATTTTCCTGTGCAGTTTGCGGTATGTACTGTACCGTTGTCATTCTTCGCGGAATAGTCAAGTGCAGTACTTGCTACTCACGTGAGATTTGACAGTAAGCACGCAGACTAAGCATTTGCTGATGAATTATCAATATCGCATCCATGATCCATCCATCTGCAGGCTGGCAGATGGCTGTAACTTCATTGAAATAAAAAAGGGCAGAACAAATGGTTTTCTGCTGAGGAAACGGCAATGAAACCGACCATTTACAGGCAGAATAATAATCTGCAGCCTAAAATCTCATGTCCACTCCAAACATAGAGAGAGAGAGGCCATTTTTTATCAGCTCATGTGAATTAATTTATCCCCTGCCAGATTCATATAGATCTTAGTGTTCAACAGTTGATGTAAAAACATGAATGGAAAACTAATATTGAACACAACAAGTCGCACTCAGAATATGCAAGCAATATCACGATGCTGTCAGCACGGTGTTCACACTTGCTTTCCGCAAAGACTTTTCCTGCAATGTTGTAGGTCCCAAGCAGGCACAAATGCCGAAACAAGGTTGCCGGCACTCAAAATTCAGTGCACGTTCGTTCACACATGACACCAAAATCAAATATGCCGACTCATTGCCTGCAAATCTTGTAGACCTGAACGGTATGACCCTTTCCTCCCAGTATTCCTGGAATAATGGTGGTGCTTGGTAGTAAGTAATGTAACCTACTATACACATACAGGTGAATGTCAAGTCAACTTGATTTATGTAGCAGATTTCAGTAAATTAAAGGCGCTTCACAAAACGAGAATAGTATGTATTACAGTTCAAAGCACAGTAATAATCACTCACACACATAAAATAAAGCATTTAAAAACGGTATCATATAAAGAAGCTCACATTTTCTGTGCTTTGGCAGATGCAGCAGCAGTCTACATCAGTTCATGGCAACCATTTAGTATTTATTATTTGGAACAGCAGCTCTTATTCCTATTGAGCAGCAAGGCAGTGCTTTCTTGAATTTCCTTTTGGATTATTATTTGAATATATTTGTCTGTTTAAGGGGCATTTCACTTTAAAACACTTCTGTTCAAGGAGCTTATATAGGAGGGGGTGTGTGTGATCAAACCTAAAAACAGTCTGGGTTGCACACAAAAGCCTGGGTTGTTAAAATGTCCCCAGAAGTGTTTTAAAGTGAAAAACCCCTTTTAAGTTTAAAATAATTGAGAAGCCAATTTGGTTAAACTCTGGCTGTGAAATACTCTATTCCCCCTCATTCTGCCTTGTCTTGTCTGGGGAATAAATCGTCTGTTTTTCTTTTTCCTTTTTATCATAATGTAATCCTCAACCTGTGATAAAGGAATGAAAAGAAAAACAACCCTCGTCACGAGAACATAATGGTTCAGCTACACAAAGCTCTCTTTTAAAACAACCATAAAGTAAGAGAGAGTTAGAGAGATGGCCCCCCAGAGAGAGAATGGTTGGTATAGAAAGAAACCAATTGAGCCTTGAGAGGGTTTATCAAATTCCACATTTCCTTCACTGAAAGGCACTCTCAAATCACTTGGCAACCAACATGATTTTTCCATTGATGGTCAGTGCTTACAGAGCAAATACTGTAGATTATATGCAAATGGACTGGAGGGAACCGAACAATAGTGTATCCAATTGTGAGTTACCTGAATGCAGAGGCCAGCTTTATAACCACTCGCTGTGGTGTTTACCTCAGTACCATGGCCATGTTACACTCTGTGTGTGTTAAACCCTATATTATACTCTATATTAGGACTGTTTGTATTTCCCTCTAAAAACAAATATCTTGGCCAAAAATAGCAGATCTAATAGCTGACAATGCATCGTAGATCTGCTATTTTCTGCAAATGTTCACCCAAGAATGGGAACGCTAAGGTTCATGTGGTTAAATCATCCATTTTTATTCTTTCAGGGTGTTCTTCATTGAAAAGTTTGACTTCACCCCTACTCAAGCCAGGTTCATCAACAGGTAACCGGGATCAAACATCAGTGGTGGAAGAAGTATCAATACCAATATAAAAATGCTCTATTACAAGTGAAAGGCTTGTAATAGAGCTGTAAGCGCTATGAGCTTGTATATCTGCTATTTTTGAATAGCCAAAGTGTAAAACAATGCTTTTTACCTCAAATCAAAAAATTACACAGATGCGTTCCAGATCTTAATGGGTTAAGTAAAAGTACAAAAGTATTGGCATCAAAATATACTTACAGTACCAAAGTAAAAGTCTAACTCCTTACATTGTCTTGTAACCTGCTCTTCCAACAATCAAATGTTCTCCCCCTGTTCTATTTTCTCTACTTCTTTCTAAATACCAGTATTGTGTACATCATCTCAGCCCCTGCCTCTCCAATACTGGGCTTTATGGTGGATAAGACGGGGAAGAATGTGATCTGGGTGATATGTGCTGTGGTCACTACCCTTGCTGCTCATATGATGCTGGCTTTTACCTTCTGGAACCCTTGGATAGCCATGGTAATACCTATGTTTAGGAGAATAAACATTTGCATATGCGGGTATTAAAATTAAGTATTACTATTGACTGAGGAGTCCCCCAGGGGTCTATACTAGGCACCCAAATAGTTTCACTGTACACCACATCTCGCCGGAAATAGCTGATCTACAACGTTTCACGTTGTGATGCGCTGTGAGCTTGTAGATCTGCTATTTTTGCCGAATGTTGGCCCCAGAATAGGGAGGCCAGGCTTCATGTTGTTAAAATGTTCTATATTAGTAGTGAGAAATTTTCATCTGGTGTAGGCACAGATGTTCCATATTTATTGTGTGTGTGTGTGTGTGTGTGTGTGTGTGTGTGTGTGTGTGTGTGTGTGTGTGTGTGTGTGTGTGTGTGTGTGTGTGTGTGTGTGTGTGTGTGTGTGTGTGTGTGTGTGTGTGTCTGTGTCTGTGTGTGTGTGTGTGTGTGTGTGTGTGTGTGTGTGTTTTTCAGTCCCTGCTGGGTGTGTCCTATTCCTTACTGGCTTGTGCTCTGTGGCCCATGGTAGCCTTTGTGGTGCCAGAACATATGCTGGGGACTGCCTATGGATTGTATGTACCTACAGTATGATCATTATTTAATCAATAACTTTTTTGATTAATCAAATAATAGAGAAGCAGGTTCTTTTTTTATTTAATTTTAATTTCAAAGAATCAATTAACCATATTTTATACTTTGTCACACAACAGTGTCATACAAATATAGTGAAAATAGCCGATTAACTATTGTACTCCTAGTATGATCTCACTGTTATTGTGGCCTTTTGGTGTGTGGTACACTGTTAACCTTGTGGACCAAAATTATCCATTAACCGTTTAGGATGGATTAACTGAAATTTTAAAAACAGCTGATAAATAATGTAAGAAATATGATAAATTATTGTTCCGCATGCAAAATACCGTGCTGCTCTAGCAGTGCTACACATTTGCTCTGCTTTTCAAAGCGACTGTCAACAGCCATGAGACTGGATGCAGCTTTAATATGGAATGCACTCTGCTTCTTCCACCAAAGTGAGCCGAAATGTCGATGTGCACCACTGGTGACACGATAAGGCTGTCTACTAGCACCAAACTGCAAGATCATTTCATCTCATTGAATTATTTACTGTAATGAATGATGTCTTAGAAATGTGACTTTTCCCGTATTGGTCCGACATGCTCTATGCAGGAAAAACCCTGTACTCCACTTAAAACACCGAAATATTGATTTGGACATCCAAGATGGTGGGAAGGTGGCTTCAAGTCTCTGATGGGGTTATGTTGAGCCATCCTATAACGTTAGTGCTGTCCTCCTGATTCCTGTGGGTTATTTCCCTGTGATGTGCACTGCAACCTTAATTGTATTGATATGAAGTCATGCAATGGGCAATCTGGGAACCCATTCGGTAAAAAAAAGGGGGGAAATTTTTTCCATTTATTTGTTTTTAGCGGAATCTATTTTGAGAGATGATGCTATGCTATGGGTAAACACAGATAATGGCTAACATTCCAAGTTTACACGTTTACAAAAAAATCACACCCAGTGTGAAGTGGGCGGTGTGTGGTCATCACAACATAAATGACTTTTTTTAAAGTCCATACTGCTATCCATAGGGCTGCACATGTGTCATGTGTTTCGCTAGCCAATCACAGTCCTGAATTTGCAAAGTCAGCCAATCACATTACAGTTAGTGGTGATGACACTAGCTGTAATGTGATTGGCTGATATGAAAAAAGTATCGATTTGCATTAACAATGGAAGGGTTAGGGGGTACACAAATGTTTTGGTCGGTGTCCAAAACTCACTTATAGGGGGCGGCTACACCGCCCCAAAAAGGCCCAAACACCCATTCCTAAAACCCCATCCTCATACAGTATGACCTCATATTTTAATCACATAGGCTATATGTTAATTTTGTTGTGTTAATTGTACTTGACATTAATCTAATCTCTAATGTTTCCCCTTCTGTTTCCTCAGCATGCAGTCAATCCAGAACCTGGGACTTGCTCTCATTGCCATGGCAGCTGGAACCATTCTAGATGACAAAGGATACCTCTTTCTAGAAGTCTTTTTCTGTGCCTGCGTCTGTAGTGAGTAACGTGTGTGTGTGTGTGTGTGTGTGTGTGTGTGTGTGTGTGTGTGTGTGTGTGTGTGTGTGTGTGTGTGTGTGTGTGTGTGTGTGTGTGTGTGTGTGTGTGTGTGTGTGTGTGTGTGTGTGTGTGTGTGTGTGTGTGTGTGCGTGCGTGCGTGCGTGCACGCGTGTGTTTCTCTGTAAGCATTTGTTAGAGCTTCGTCTTTGAACTTTCTCTTAGACCCCTTTGACTGACATAATCAATAATTCTAACAATCTCTCCTTCGCCTCTCTTTGCCAACAGTCGCACTAATAGCGGTGGTGATGCTGTACTTTGTGGATTATCTCCGAGGTAAGAGAGAAGAGTGCTGTTAGCTGTCACATCATTATACCACTTAGTGTCAAGTGTAGCTTTTGATATTCTCTGAAGCATGTCTTTAGCTTTGATCCGCCCTTTCTCTCATTCGTCTTAATATTATGTTTTCTCCTCAACATACTCTTCATTCCCTACTTTTCTCTAGTTCTGTCTCCTTTCACGCTTTCTCTTTCATATTTCATGTATCCCCTCTCAACTTTCTCTCTTACATTTAATCAATGTTTTTTTTTTCTTATTTGCGCTATCTGTTCCTCTTGGTCAGGAGGAGATTTGAACATGTCAGCTTCAGCCAGAGCCAAACTCCAGAAAGAAGCCACTTCAGACTCCGAGTGAGTAGTTTTGATCTTCCATTCTTCATTCCACCTAATTCACTCACCCACTACATCTACACAAGTGTCTCAGAGAGACTGTGAACAGTGTGCGTAGCAAGCAAGTGGTACAGGCATGTTTTGAGTTTAAGAGCACGTCTCAAGTATATTATTCTGCATTAGGGCAGATTAGGTGTCCAATATATTTCTGATTGTATATCTATACAATCAATTTAACCCCTCCATTTATGGTAAAGTAAGGTAATAAATCGCATGTTACAAACATCTTGACATTGTTGAAATATCTACCCAGCAAACAAAAACATAACTTTTCATTGTGTAATATTTAGCAAAACGTTTACCTGATCACTTAAGTGATTATTCGACTACTAAAATTGAATTAGATTTTCTGGCGATAAATTCATCAATTATTCTACTATATACGTTTCACCCCAATTCTGCATTGCTGTTGGTCTGACTCTAGCTGAAACCACTGTGGTCTGTTTAATATGGATCACTTCTCTGGGCTAAAGGATTGGAGTCTATATGATTTTGGCGCTAGGCAAAGCATTTAGCAGCCCAGTAATACATTATTAACAGTGTATTAATTTATCATTGTATGAAAATCATAGTATTTGCTCTCTCTGAGTAACTTTTTTCAGATGACGTGCTTGTGGAATGGTTTGATTCTACTACTAGACAGACCATGCACGCCGGAAGGGGTTAAATAGGTGGGGGGACAATGATGACGTCATGGTGGGCGTGGCCAAGTGGTGACATCATGACTCTCACATTCCGTTTTGGTGTAGCTCCAAATAGCGCACACATGTAACCAAATGGACTATGGACACCTCGGACTTTAACTAAAATAAGCACTTTAATGTGTTGTTAGATGACAATTGTTTAAGTAGCTCTGGTTAAAGAATTTAATTTAAATTAAGTTTGTGTTTCCCAAACTTTTTATGACATGCATTAATAATAATAATAATAATAATAATAATAATAAAATAACTGTCCACAGCTGTACAAACTGCAATAACATTATAGCCTAATAATAAAATACCTATACCATATAGAAGAATTGAGACGCAATTTTGAGTTTTACTGGAGTAGGCCTATTTCCAATTTTCAATACTTTTACTTCTACTCCACTACTACATATCAGAGACACATACGGACACCAGACGGACATCACCCACTATTTTATGGACCCGACAAACAAAATGCTGTTCTAACACAGTAGGCGAGATGTCAGCTATATCATATGAAATCTAGCCTAACTGTAGCAGCCTATAAGAGACATTGACAATGACATAAAATTGCATGTTTTAACCTCGATTAATACGGAATCCATGATCACACATGCTACGGTGCACTTTGATTACACGGAGGTATGTATGTGCGTGCGCTCTCACTTTAACTGATGGGACAACAGCACTTGATTCTAGCAGCCCGAGCCCCCCTTATTTCACACCTACAGCCAGTTTACAAAGAACAACGATGTGTTGTGTATTAGCTTGTCTGGCCCCTATAGTTGAGAGAGACTGCACGTAGCCAGTATCAGAATAGTCATTGCGGGGGGCATTGGGGGCACGGTGGCGCAGTCGGTATCGCTGTCGCCTCACAGCTAGAATGTCCTGGGTTCAATTCCCGCAGGGGACGCTGTGGGCACTGGGGGCGTGTTCTCTCCTCCGCGTCATCAGTGCCCACACCCTTGGTGGGGTTGGCGAAAGGGCCTTTCTGTGTGGAGTTTGCATGTTCTCCCCGTGTCTCCTAGGGTAGGTACCCTCACAAAAAACATGCAGTAATCCTGGTCACTATACTGCCTCCCCCTGGCCAGCCGGGGCGCCTGATGGAGGGGAAGGGAACTGGTTGGAATAACGTGTTCCTTCCACGCGCTACGTCCAACCAGGGAAACTCTCCCCTGTCAGGTGATAAGAAGGTCAGGCGGCTCTCATGCATTGAAGGAGGCATGAGCTCGGCCCTGGCCTCCCTAGGTTGGCAGAGGGAAGGTAGTGCCCTGGATTACACGCTTAGGCATTGGCACTAGGGTGAAAAAATAGGGGTTACAAAATCGTGGGATGAAAATTTAGAGGAAAAAAAAGAATAGTCATTGCGGTGAGAGGCAAGCATGCAGCCAATATACGACGACGATAGCGCAACACAATAGGAAGGATGAGGTGCTAGATCATCTTTTAGAGAAAAATAAGTTGATAGCTGAAACCGTGTGACACCCCCTCCGGCGTCTATGAGACAGACAACCACGGCTGTCCCAGCTCTCAGTTCTATGTCTAACATGTTGATATACAGTAACTACATTTATCTTACTCAACTGCTGGCCTGAGCCTATGGCATTACACTAGTCAGTATTTTAAAAAATCATACTTTACACTTTGCCATTGAGCTTGCCCCAAACAACTGAAGAAATTATGTACCGGGTTCATGTGGATTCAGTAGTTTAGGTTGCCTTTTGGAATATCGGTATGGGAAAAGATGGACTAATTTGGCTGCTGTGTGCTGTAATTGCTATTTTCCAGATGATGACGATGAACGGGAACACACACATGGTCCTGGGCTTGAGAGCCAGCTGCATTGTCTGGACTGCACAACTGACTCCGCCCAGTACTGTCATCTGTGCCTCTTCCCAACAGAACTCTGACTGTCTGGCCGTGACAATTATAAATAGTATTTTTAATCCGAACTGACCTCCCTATCAACACACTGACAAGTCAAAGTTTGGACTCAGTTTCACTCACATACTGACTCTACCACCTTCTCATACTGACTCTACCACCTTCTCATACTGACTCTACCACCTTCTCATCTCACTGACGCTTCCTTGCAAATGCGCGCCTGGCTGAGACTGTGTGTGCGTATGCGACTGTGCACGTGTGTGCGTGCGTATGCGACTGTTTGCGTGCATGTGTGTGTGTGTGTGTGTGTGTGTGTGTGCGTGTGCGTGCGTGCGTGCCGGAACTCTCAGAAGACACTTAAAGGCACTAAAAAGTATGAGCCTCTACAGATTGCAACTGGTATCCTGTGGAATAGGTTTTACCATCCTGATATGCACAAATAGTGCATAATGCATCCCAAATATTTTCTATATTTTATATTTTTTGGTAACAATCTTGATTATGGTTTAAATGTATTTATACATTTCTTTTTTTTTATTTAAGTTGTTTTAGCAGGTATTTCTCTCGCCTTATTTAAGAAGTAATGGCAATGAGTTGCCGCATGTGTCATTGGCTAGCAATCCATATAATTGCCAACCAAATGTCCCTCTCTAGACTGGAGCTCTATTTTGCTTTTGCACATAGTGAGTTCATATTCAATTTTAATCATATGCATCATTGACCGTTTATGGTGGTGGATCTCAGAAAGAGCATGGCTCTTCATCGTTCAAATCTTTATGGCTCAATTCCTTCATTTCTTGTATCTTCGCTGGTCCCGAAGGTTCATAAAAGTTTATTTTCTGTTGCACCATCAAATTGGACATTAATAAAACAATAAAAAAAAAGAATTAGAAAAGGAGAGGGACACACTTTTGATAGCACTTACCCATGTAATGACATTCACTTTTCAACTTTTTAAAGCTGTAGTTTTTAAAATACAGCTTCATCTTGACCTTTTCAAGATTACCTGGCTTGTAATGGCTATAAAATAAGATCTTACGTGATGTTATAACGTTACCTATTCATACGGACAATGTATTTTGTTCACTTACTTAATTGCTGTAATTTACTAAATGTACTGAATCAAATCGATGTGCCCTAATCAGGCACAAGATCATTTAAATTATGTTATGGTTTAATTCAGTTTTACCTTGGTAACACTTCAGAGCAATTTGTATAAAGCTTTGTCTCTTTGTATTGTTATCGGGTGTAACTTTCACTACTTCTGCTCAGCAAAGCAGTCCTGGGCAGAGCAACACATTAGAGGAGTGGAATGAGGCCAGAAAGGATTATAGTATAGCTTACTCCACAAAGATAAAGTGATGTTTGTGGATTGAAGTGATTCTAATGGTACCATCTGATACAGAACTACTTTCTTCGCCAATCATTTGCACTATGGTATTGTGACTGCAGTGCAGTCTTTGCGTAGGGTAGATTACGGGAGTGACGTATTTATAACCCTTGTGTTCAACCGCCTAGTGTTGGTGATCATTACATTGCTTTATTAACATGTTCTTACTGACAAAAAGGAAAAGTACATATACATTGTTATTAAAAACAAAAGTGCCAGTACAAATAAAGCAGATTTCCTATTTACCTGAATGAATGTTTTAATTTGAATGAATTGACCTTTTATTGTGTTGTTCAAAAAAACAATGATATCAAGTTAAATATAAGTTTGTGTAAGAGGATTACAATGCAACTGTTCTGCTAGTCTTGCTCCCAACAACCTATGGTGATATTACTCATTTGCATATAGCCCTGAGCCTGCTGAATATAACTGATCAATTCTGCTAATTTATTTTACATACATGTGATCCTAAATGTGGTGGTGATGATGATGAAGATGGCGGCATCCTTACAGGGTTAAGAGGCGATTGAGTGAACTGTCTGACAGGGACCTTGACAGACTAAAGCCAATGTCTGCTTTTGGTCTCCGCAACCGTTACCTCTCCCGGCTGGGAGCACAGGTATGTATATGTGACTACAGTCACCTGTGTGTTCAAAACAAGAGATGATACGGGCAGAATTACATGTCATTGTTTATTCTAACACTGAATATATGAACATAACCATACATCCAAGGAAATGTAACCTTTATTGCCAACATTCAGTAAAGCTGTATAGCAGTATAGCTTTTGATTTAAGTTATCTGACACACTCCTTCCCCTCCCCTCTCAGCTCCCACACCATTGTTCTGCCCATCTGTCATCCTTGGCCTTTCGGAGTGTTTTGAAGTGATCTCAGTACTTCCTTGCTCTGTCTCCTAACACTAACCATGACCTTGCTCTCTGTTACTTCGGACAAGCATATGCACTTGACTAAACCAAGGATGCATGCCAAAGTGCCCTTTCTAAACTAGATATGTGTAGCACTGATGTCTTTTTAAGCGCTTGAAACCGAGTGACCTTATTCTGGGGCAAACATTCATCAAAACTGGAAGATCTGCATGTGAGCACCTATAGATCGGCTATTTTCCAGATAGAGATTTGGTGTAAAAAAAAGAGTGGACTTGAGACCTGGGGGACTCCATGAAGGCTGTAATAGCCTCCATGAAGGCTATTAGGCTTTAAGTGGTTAAGGCATACTGACAATTCTGTTTTTCTTTTGTGTGATGTTTGTTATGACTTTAAATATTCTTTCCAGATATACATACATTATTTGTATATCTTGTAAGCTTCTCTTTACCTTACACTTGAGGATTCTCTGCCTTTTTATGGTTTGTGGCTGACATAAATATGTGCAGGTTTCATGTCATAACAATAGGTTTATAGCACTTGTAGATGCTGGTTTTATCTGACATTTAACTGGATGAACAATAGAGGGCACTAATGCTCTGATCTGTTATTGTCAGGACAGGCCTAGGGGATGTAATGTTTGTCTAGGATACAGTATGCACTGTCACTTTTTGTAATTGTCATGGTTTGTGAAATGCTTATTAATGCAGTTCATCAACAACATTGTCACATAACGTTACACAGCTACACTAGCACACTTTCGACTTATTTCTTTTGTGACCTGTTGAATCTTTACATGCTTTTATTTTTTATTTTTTGAGAAATAATAATAAAAAAAAAACATTTTCAAAGCATGGGTGGAATATGTATCATGTGATGTTTACTGTACGGCGTTAACCCTTTAATTAAACGTATATAGGCAGCCTACTGTTTTATGCATGGCAGAGCCGTGATGGGCCCAGACAGGTGCGTGTTGTGCAGTTTACTTAAGTAAAAGTATCAATACTGCAATGTAGAAATACTCTGTTACAAGTAAAAGTACGGAATTGAGTAAAAGTACAAAAGTATTGGTATCAAAATATACTTAAAGTACCCAAAGTAAAAGTAGGCTACTCCTTATGCAGAACGTCCCATTTCACACGTTTTCAAATGTATACAAATCTTTAGAAAATAGCAGAATGGTCGCATCACCATGCATTGTGAGCTTGTAGATCGGCTAAATAGCCGAAATGTATATATATGGCTGTAAAGTAACAAATATGGAGTATAAGTAACATTTGCCTCTGAGATGCTGCCTAATGTAATGGAGTAGAAGTAAAAGTAGGCTACAGCAAATTGGAAATACTCCAGTAAAGTAAAAAATACCTCAACATTGTAGAAGTATACAGTAGGCTACTTGAGTAAATGTAGGCTACTTAATATTACTTTACACCATTGGTGGTGTGCGCTTCGACCAAACACACCGTTGGATGCACGGATCTTCTCTTCTTCTTGCACAGCCAGGCACGGAGTTCTCTGCGGTGCCGATCGGACCCCAGAAAGTAGAGAAGTGGGTTTGCGCAGCAATTCAGACTGACGAGGGGCTTCCAGGCCTTTAAGGAAGCCAGCATCACGTTGAGAGCGTGGCAATTCCCCACCATGTACACCCGCACGAACAGATACACTGTCCGATTGACGTGGTAGGGCACGAAACACACCACGAATATCACAAAGACCACCAGGAGAGTGCACAGGGACTTGTTGCGCACCTTTCCCGTCCTCACGCACGTCCCATCGGACACGCAACAAAGCGCCTTGATCGTCGAGCAAGAGCAGGTTATAGTCACGAGAAAGGGCAGCAAAAAGCCCACCACGGTGAGAAACATCCCGTAGGGAAAGTACTTGTTGAATTGCTCGGGATCGGTCATTTCGAAACACACGGTCATGTTGTTGATGAAGCCCGTGTGCGCGAAGGCCAGCGTGGGCAACACCTCCAGGGTGACCAGCACCCAGATGGAGGACGACACCAACACGGCGAGCTTTCTGTTCCTGAAGCGCAACGCGGCGATGGGGAAACACACCATGAGGAAGCGGTACACGCTGACGCAGCCGAGGAACATCATGCTGCAGTGCAGGTTGACCAGGAAGAAGAACCGCACGGTCTTGCAGATGAAGTCGCCGAAGGGCCACGCGCTCCCCATGGTGTCGCTGATGATGAGCGTGGGCAGGGACAGCACGTAGAGGAGGTCCGCCACCGCCAGGTTGGTCAGGTAGATCACGGTGCCGCTCCAGCCGCCGCTGCGGGCCCGGCAGTGCACGGACCACAGCAGAGCCACGTTGAGCGTCAGGCCCGTGAGGAACACCAGGCTGTAGGTCACCGGCAGCATGATGTATTCGAAGGAATCCCTCACTGGACAGAGATGGAAGTCCTTCATTCTTTTTTTTCCTCCTTTGTTTATTGGATTTTCCACAGAAGCATTCGACATCAAAAGTTGGTATTATGCAGACACACACGTGTTAGCTTCCTCCATCAGTGCAAACCATCAAATACAAACATGGCAATGAATGAACAGATTGAATTAACACCCAAACACTCAAAACATACAGGAAATACAGGTTAAATTAAAAAAATAGTCCTTCATTCCTTTTGGTTACCCAAGTCATCTGTATAATGTCCTCAGAGTGCCCACATAGGCTATTGGTGATGATCATGTGACATGTGCATAATTATTGTTCACAATCCAGGCCAGTTGTTTGTTCAAGTTTTGCCTCCCACACACCGTCCAAGCCAGGGCAGTGTACATAGGCTATACAGTGTCATATCTGAGGTGAGCAAATACAAGCGCACCGTGATTCACGGCGTTGTCAAGACTGCACATTGTCCCGTAGATTAGATCAGTGGTTCTCAACCTTTTCAGGCTGTGACCCCCCAAAATAATCATATTTGAATTGAGGACCCCACACCTGACAAGCAATTGTGAGTAGGAGTTGAGGCATTCAATTTTGTTTGACTCGGTTCCACATAATATATATTGTGAACATAGCAAATCTATCTGCTAAAGCTTGTAGATCGGCTATTTTCAAGTGTTTTGCCCCTTTCTTATATTATTTGACAATTTGGCCAATGTTTTTATAGTATAGTTTGTTGATTACTTGATGCAGTAATGGTCTTTTTCTTTTCATTCTTTGTTTTTGTTGAGGTATTAAAAAGTCCTTAATTGTCACTTCACTGTCATCTGCCCCCCCCCCCCCCCTCAAAAATAAATCATGTGGGGACCCCTGATGAACCCCTGAGAACCACTGATCTAGGAGGTGAGCAAATACAAGCGCACCGTGATCCACAGCGTTGTCAAGACTGCACATTGTCCCGTAGATTAGATATGTGACGGCCCTTTTCCAACTGAGAAAGTGTGCGGAATAATTACGCTTCTGATTAACGGTAATTGCTAAATGAAATGGCACCCCTGCTGCTATAGCGCGCAACATGCGCGCGTGGATGGTATAAAGCCCACGCTCGGCAGTCATCGGCACCTCATTGGATGTTTGCGCTCCCCAAGACAAGTGTGGTCTCTCTCTGACTCCTCCCGTCTCAAAGTGCTCACTTCACTCCGACCAGGGGAACGCTTTACCATGCTGAGGAACGGCACTTACCGGTTAGTCCCACCTATATCATTATACCATGCCGAACCGTTACAGGCAAAACTGTATTCATTTTCATTAGGATTGTATGTGCATACGATTTATTTTAAACTTTTTTTTTTGCCTTAAATATGGCTGCTGTCCCTCTATCTATGCAGAGCTACACTTTTAGTTTTCGATGATTGTTTACGTCATCGGAAAGCCTTTTCTTGGCCATGTTGAGATTATATAGTTTAAAATACTGAGATTGTGTTGTGTCTCTAGAACTTGAACTGTTGAATTGTCATCCTGAAACGTTTTTAAGTGAAAAGATAAATCGGCAGCTTCGGTATACTTGAGTGATGGAATGCTGCGTCTGCTTTCAGTGGTAGTGTGATAGGGGAAATATAGGTGTTGTTGCCATTTAGACGCAGAAGACTTGATGCTGATCTCACATAGGTTGTGCTCTTTAACTTTGAGTCGTGTGTTGGTGTTGTTCCAGAACAACCATGTACCAGGGAGAGGACGCGAGGCTGCGCAGCGGGGGTCTGGCAGTGGTGGCTCGCGAGAGGAAACACCTCGCTCTCTGCATTAATAACCAGGTAAGAACCAGCTTCATATTCTAAGGGTTATTTATTCAAATCTGAATCGTGTAGTGTGTCATTGATCCGTACAGAGGGAAACCTTGATGCGCCTGGTCTGGTGGGGCGCGTTTGAGCGGGCAATTCCAGCGTGAACTGGTGATGATGTCATTCAGTTTCTGCGCGGAAACTTGACGCCAGAGCAGTGGTTTTCAACCCTTATCATATCAAGGTCCATTATTTATTTGGCATTTTGAGCCACGGACCACCATTTGATGAGATTTAGACTCTCAGACCCAAGACTTATTTTATTATTGTTGGATACGATTTTGTCCACAATTCCATGCTGTTGCTGTGGTACCATAGGAGAGATAACAGGCAAACATTTATCAAAATATTTTTTTTTAAATTAAGTAATGCAGATCTTACAACAATAATTTTACTATTAAAATGAAACCAAATGGACCCGTAAGGGTTCATTTGGTTTCATTTTACCTCTCAAGAGTTAAAGATCTATAAGTGTCCATTTGGTTACCAACTCTTCATCATTTAGCTGGGGACCACTTGGAACCCCCTCAAGGACCACTCGTGGTCCTCGGACCACCAGTTGAGAACCACTGCTATAGAGCAGAGCAGCTGACTACGATTATAAAGGGAAACACAAGCCCCTGCAGGCATGACAAACACCCAGAACCAATAGAACCATGGTTTGCTACATTGTTAGAATCTGCTATATGGTAATGGTGTTAGACACATTCTTAACAGTGGTTCAGAACCAGCTACAGAAAACTAAAACGCACAAGTGGTTTCAGCACCATGGACAGCGCACCCAGTAAAGCAACCTCTCTCTCCCTGCAGCCTCTCTCTCTCTCTCTCTCTCTCTCTCTCTCTCTCTCTCTCTCTCTCTCTCTCTCTCTCTCTCTCTCTCTCTCTCTCTCTCTCTCCTCTCAGTATATATTTAAGCTTTTCCCCCACCTTGGGGGGGAAATAGACTGAAGTTTGGTTTTGACATGGCTTATTCCTCTGGGTTATAGATATTCTTCATGGCAGCAGAGCTGAAAAGGGTTCATTAAACTACATGTCTCATCCTCTAAATTACTCAATTTCCAAGTAGAAATGCCAAGGATACAGCTGACCTCCCCTATGTTGAATGAGGTGACATGCCCTCCCGGTGCTGAAAACAGAACTCATTTAAGGTTGATAAGTGTGTGATTAACATAACATAGTACCATAAATTGGTTTATGTTGGCCTCTGGTTCAATATCACCAAACGACTTCATCACGGAAATATATACAGAAATGTCATAGAATCACCTCCAGAAAATACTCAAACTTTCTGGGCATCCATATGTGCATATACTGTATGTTCATATGTGTGTGAACGTGTACTGTATGTTCATTCACCTGGCTATATAGAGCTTCTGAATATTTAACACAGTGATGTAGTATGGCGCATTATCAGTGGCCGGGAGATATTGAGCGTGTGTGCACAGCACAGCTCCACCATAGCATTCAACGTTCTCTGCAATATATTACTGTATGATGGTGCAGTCCCCCGCAACCCACCCCTGTTCTCTCAGAGTGTGCTCCCTCAAGTTTCTGGTCATTATTTCTATTTTCTACAGAACTTTCCCTATAGGTTTCTAATATGAGCCACAATATGCATGCAGTGACACTTGCATTTCACATGCTTTCTCCCAGAGATCATGTTAACAAATTGATCCATACCACAGTGTGTGGAGTTTCAGAACAACACAGAGCAGAGAGGATGTGGGGTGGATGGCTGAGGGAATGGTCTCTCCAGTAATTGGCATTTGAAATATGAACAAGGATAGAAATGCAGGTTATTGGATATGGAGGCAGCTCTGCTTGCTGTGTCTGCATGTGAGTGAGTCAGATTCATTGTCGAGCAATGAGCCCCCCACCCAACCCCACCCCACCCCGAGAAACACATTAATCTATCCAGCTAGCCATCCAGCCATTACCTCGTAATCAATGGGACAGCTGAAATTTTACAGCCATGGGCCTGTGTTGTTAACCCTTTTACACAAAGCTTATTTAAACAGCCTGCCAGCCCCACAGTATATGTAACCATATTACGTATACTTTAATGGGGTTAAGCATGGAATACATTGCATGGGATGCTCTCAAGATAGCACTTCATTTTGGAATCATATCAACATTCTGTACAGTGGTCCTTGTTAGTGCTACTTGATTTATTAAACGGCGTGGGGGGGGGGGGGGGGGGGGGGGCGGCAGTAGTAGCATATGTGCCATTGCCATTCTTAAACTGATGTACTTCAACCCAATGTTGAAGGGATTTAATGTATGTCTTTCAGGAACTGTTTCATTGGACGACAACACTTAGTAAACAGAAACCATGACAATCAGTTGGTGAGCTGTCACAAATAGAGGGATAGACAGTACTGTGGAAGTCTTGTGCCAGGGAAAGGGTGTCATATTTCAAGAAGTGCATTATCGTCTCTCTCTATCTCCCGGTGGGACGGAGCTCTGCTGAGTGCTGTCTCTGTCTGCACCAGCTCACTCAACCGCTCTGCGATTGAGTTGTAATGACCTGCATAGGAGCAGACCAAGCCTGCATGCTGACGGATAGCGCTCTCTTTCTGTCTGCCTTGGTCATATATGACTGCAAAATATGTGCACATGTGCACATGCACATGCACATGCACATGCACATGCACATGCACATGCACATGCACATGCACATGCACATGCACATGCACATGCACATGCACATGCACATGCTCCACTTAACCAGGGGGACATGAAATACCTTCCCACCCCCCTCAGTCGTTTCCATCCCATCCCATTACCATGTCTTGGAAGACTGGTCTGGTCTAAATGAGGGAGCTGAGTCTTTGATCACTGAAAACCCCAGCTCACTGGCCATGGTGTGTGTGTGTGTGTGTGTGTGTGTGTGTGTGTGTGTGTGTGTGTGTGTGTGTGTGTGTGTGTGTGTGTGTGTGTGTGTGTGTGCGTGTGCGTGTGCGCATGCACATGCGTATGTGCATGCATGTGTAGTAGATGCATACATTTGGTACTGCTCCTCTTCCGTCCCTCGCCATATGTTAACCAGTGCCGTTCTTCACTGGTTAATAGCAGCTGGGGAATGGTGCCAAGAACTTCATTTCCATTTTCCCTGGGTTTCCTTGCACATACTCTTTCTTGTCTCTCTCACTTGTATGATAAAACCTGTTTCCCCTACCCAGCATCACAGGTGGCTCCCCTCCCTTCCACTCTATATAACTGGTCAACATTGTCCATGGGCAGAAGTGTGCATGCAATGCTCATGCATTATGTTTTTGGATCAAGTATATAAAATGTGCAGAGATGTAAACTGATGTGTGTGAGTTTTGGACAAAATATGTAGAAGTAGCAAAAACTGTGTGTTCTGAAGAAAAGTTGTGTCATGATCCAAGGAATCCACCAATTTGATTGTATGACCTATGGTTAAGAGTTATAGGCCAAAACGTGAAGTGACATGTTATAGCACCACAATGAGGCCAACTTCCTTGGCCTACTTAGAGGGAGAATGCAAACTTAAAGTTGTTCTGTGCAAATTTCCAAAAAACTACTTTTAGCAGCCTCTGCTGGTCATTACCGTCACTGCAGGCCGTTCGTTTATCCTCTGTTACCCAGAATTCCATTCGTTTTCACCGGAAGACGGAAGTGTTTCAAAAAGCGTTCTTTTAATTGTTTTTATACGATCTGTGGATCATTTCTCTTAGCCAGTGGAGCTTTAGTTACCGTGAGCTGTGTTTTCTTTTTCAGCTTTTTTTCGTTCTTCAAATCATACAATCTCTTAAAATCAGCGTGAGTTTCCTTTTGTTATTAGCGCGGTAGTTCCTGGCCAAACAGGAAACCGGCGCGGTAGTTCCTGGCCAAACAGGAACCCGGTGGATTTCCGCTTCCTTTTTCCGGCCAGCTGACGTAATTTCCGAGGGAAAGTCATGCTCGACAGCGTTCAATAGAAAATATATAAATAAAAGGCTTTCGGAGGTGAAATTCATGGAGTGGGTGATGTGAAACATTTGCCACTTACAAAAGATATACAATTTAACTTTAGTTTTACTGAAAACGTTACCTAGTATTACTTTAAAGTCTCCAGTGGTGCCTGATATTACCTGTTCACAGACATGCACACAGATAGACGGACAGACAGGGACAAAAACATAACCTCCAAAAAAACACCATCATTGTCCCTAAGCTGAATGACTTTCAAAGCCTTCAAAAGGGTCTACATATAGAACAAATAAAGTTGGAAAATGTTAAATTAAATGTTACATCTTAATTTAAGTTTGAACTAATATGTGCATCACAAGGTCTAATCAAATAAGTAATCAGAATGCACTGTTTAATTATGAATCTGCACCCAGAATCACAGTTACTGTAATGTATACTTACGTATTGCAATATCAATATCGATTTGACCATGCAATTAATCAGTTATAGGACGTTGGCCAAAATGTCAATCTTTAAAACATATGTATTTACATGATAAATAAAGATTGAATTGAAATTGAATTATCATTAAAACACACTTGTCATCTGATACCCCACCCCGTGGTGTTATTGTGAAAATGGAGCGGTCGAAACACTTGTCCAGTCAGATATACAGAATACACATATGTGCCACTAATGTAAAGCGAACTGCACCCTGACTAGCTAAGTCAAAGTACCTCGCCAAAAATCAGGGGCTCAAAAAATTGCTGAAGACCATGCATGTTCAGAGAATGCGTATTCTCTTTGGATTAACAAATACATTATCTTTGGATTAACATACATGTGAAAAGTTTAACAACAATCAAATTATTGTACAGAGTCTGTGTCACTGATGAGTGATGATCACCAGTCAGCTGTGTTGCATATAGCAAAATCAGAAATTACATCTGACTAAGTCAGACAAACAGACAGACAGGCAGACTTTTTATTATTAGGCAACATTTCTGTGTGACTAAAATCTCTGTCTTACGACACATTGTCTTTAGATGTGAGAGGGTGTCACACGTTCTTTTTTAAAGTTTAAAAAAAAAATGTCTTCTAGTGTGTGTATGATGTGAGAGGGTGTCAGATGTTAAGTCTTTTCAAAGTCTTTTCAAAGTCTTCTATTGTATGGTAGGCATTAGGAAACCCAGCTCTGCTACTCACTCTGCTACCGACTGGCAAATGGTACAGGAGCAGTTTCTATTCTTAGGCCTTATCCCCAGACTTCTAAGATTAAAATAAAAAGTGATATACTGCAATAGGAATAGTTTATAGATATACCGTATGGACTGTACACATATTATCACATTTTGAATTGCTTTTTTGGTATTTTCCCCGTATTTCACTGCACTTTAGAATGTGGGGCTACTTTTTCGATTAATCGAATAGTCAAGAAGCACATTTTTCTTTTTTATTAACAAATCGACACAAAACAAATTCTAATAGATTTTTTATAATTGACTAAATCGATTAGTCTGATTAACTCGAACTCAAGCTCTACAGTATTTTAAACGTAGTACAATGTTTTAGTGCAAAAACAGTGAAAATAGGAAATCTACAAGCTCACAAGATTGTAGAAACAAGCTTGGCTATTTTGCCATGTTTTAATTTTAATTTTATTTTATGGATTACATTGATTAGTTCGATTAACTGTTGCACCCCTATTAGAATGTTCATTTTACCACCACCAGTTCACTTTACCCTCTACAGCCTTCTATGTGACAGTGTTATTTATATACAGTACATATCAGTTCATATTATAGACTGCACACGTGCACAGGATTATAATTTTAAGGATTATGGTCGACAGGTCTAGACAGAGCAGGACTCCAGGTAGAGGCTTTAGGCACAGCAGCCATATTGGAAAGAAATTGGGCCTCTTCCTTACTTCCTTCACGGGTCTTACCAATTAAATTACACAAATTAAGGCTCAGTTCCATTTAGTGTAGCACAGTGGTTCTCAAACCTTTTAATTTCAAGGACCCTCATAACTCTCAGAGTTACACACCCGTAAGGGGCTACTTGGAACCCCCTCAAGGAACCATGAGGGTACCTGGACCACACTTTGAGACCCACTAGTGTAGCAGACTCAGCAGAGTGTTTCCAGTGAGCCAACACAATAGCACAATATCAGCACCCTGACTCTGTTTGACCAGAATGGAACAGAGCCTTAATTAGTATAATTGGTAAGACCTGTGAAGGAAGTAAGGGAGAGGCAGAGGCCCAATTCCAATATGGCAGCTGTGCGAAGAAACAATAGAGGATATGCGCATGCTTAAAGTGAATGGCACATCGAGTGGCAAAACGAGTGGCAAAGTGAGTTTAACATTGTTTAATGTTGTTTAATGCAATCAGATATGACTTTTCTGTTTGGATGCATGGGCTGTCAAGGACAACTGTTGTCCATACTGTTGATGATCTCACTTACAATGTTGCTGCCAGCATTGTGTGTGCGTGTGTGTGTGTGTGTGTGTGTGTGTGTGTGTGTGTGTGTGTGTGTGTGTGTGAGTGTGTGAGCGCGCGCGCGCACACGTGCGTACATACATACCTACTGTACATACATGTAGTGTGTGTACAGTACATGTCAGTAAACAACCTTTTACCTTCACCTGTCTGTCAATCAAGCATGCAATGCACACATTATTGACAAGCTGTAGTTGGCTCCACTGCTGTTACTTTATTTACCATGAGCCAAAGCAAACATCCCCAGCTAGTTGCATCATATAAGAAAACTACAACAAGGGAAAAGCAAGGCAGAAAAACAGAGAGAGTTGCAGAGGAAAATGTTATCGATCAAGGAATAAAACAAGAGTAAACAAATATGACGAGAGCTGAGGGACTAAGCAAACAAACATTAAGAAGACAGAAACCACTTTTTCTGGAGGTAACAAGCTCTTATCTTACTAGCTAGCTTGCAACATAACTTGTAACTGTATTATTGTTTGATATTTAATATCAAACTATATGCAGTGGTGGAAAAAGTACTACATTTTTTTACTTAAGTAAAAGTATCAATACTGCAATGTAGAAATACTCTGTTACAAGTAAAAGTCCGGAATTCAAAATTTACTTGAGTATATAAAAGCATAAAAGTACTGGGATCAAAATGTACTTAAAGTACCAAAAGTACAAAGTACTCATTATGCAGAATGTCCCATTTCACAAGTTTTCAAATGTATAAATGTGTTTTGAAAATAGTAGATCTACAAGCTCACATATGCCTCGTGATGTGAGGCATTGTGAGCTTGTAGATCGGATATTTTCTAATGGCCGAAATGTATATACTGTAGGAGTGAAGTGGTGAATGTATGTTTTGTAATCTACATAGTAAGTAAAAAAAAAGTTTAGAAATAATTGTAGTGGAGTAAAAGTACAATATTTGCCTTTGAGATGTAGTGAAGTAAAAGTAAAAGTACTGAACATTGGAAATACTGCAGTAAAGTAAAAAATACCTCAACATTTCTCTTACAGTACTTGAGTAAATGTACTTTACACCACTGACTATATGTATATAATGTTAGTGTCCGAAAAAAAAAACGGAGCTAAGCTGAAGTGTAGCTAACTTTCAAGACCTACCAAATGCTAATTTCTCTGACGAAGTACTCAACTCCAGTACTTGGGTCGAAGTATAGACCACATAGAATACACAAAGTAAAGAAAGTATACAGTAGATACTCCTGGTCAAATTTTACTTAACTACTGTACAAGTGAAAGTTGCAAATTAGTACAAATTACAAGGTATATTTTCTTTCCCATTTTACCAAAAATTCTAATCTAAAAATATCAATAGTGAAAATGGCAAATCTACAAAGACTATACTTGTAGATCTGTGATTTTCACTTTATTTGAAATAGGCCTTAAGTGTACCACTTTTTCCCTTCCTAGAAATGTAGTGGGGTCAGAAGTATATTATTTGTATTTGAAATGTAGTGGGGTGAAAGTTATAGTACAGTACTCAATTACAAGTATGTGTGTTACTGTCCACTGTGTTACTGCAATTACATAACTCCAGCATTCAACACTATAGGATCACATACATGGAGCACATACATGGGTACAAAATAATACACGGTATAAAACCTGTGTGTGATTTTAGTGGGATGGGCCTGTCTGCTTTTGATGAACTGTTTAATTATAGATAGGAAATTAATTCCATATCATATCTGCATACTTGCTGGTAGCCTCATACCTCATAGCCTTATCTCTCCTTATTGGACTAGTTTCCATTCCCTGCCTTGGCCTGCTATATAGATGGTGGTGCAGCTGCATGGGGTAGAGACAGAAAGTCTGTCTATCTGTCTGTAAATCTGACTTACTGCCCTACTCCATCCAATTCCTCCTCAAGAAGGATTGAGGGCATTGTGAGAAAATTAGATAAAGATGTCCTTTCCCTCCTGCTGAAATCAGCTCTGTTTTCCCATAGCTATAACACCCAGTTGAAACGGCCACTCGAGTTGTGTAAATTGCATGATAGTGTCAATTATACACTGTCAAACTTTGAGCGTCGGGGTCCATTTTCACACGCTCAGAGTTACATTGACATTCAGGATTTCACAGTGTACCAGCACCGTAGTCAGTGAGTTACTAAGGGTCTCTTTCGTCACACAGGACCCAGGTGAAAGAGTAACTGTTGTCTTGTGGACTACCCCTTGTGAGCGCTGCTCATGTAAATTGATTTCCAATGCTACAATTAACAAGCATACTGGTACAGCTCTTTCACTGATTGAACATTTCCCTGGGCCCATTCTGCCTAGTGGCGCGCCAGCTAACCAGCCTGATGCAGATGTTAGAACACATCACCTCACAACTGTAATGAAACACCCTGGGATCGGATTGCTGTTTGTGCTGTAAGTGTGTTATAAGTAGGCGTGTGTGTGTGTGTGTGTGTGTGTGTGTGCGCGTGTGCGTGCGACCGTGCGTGTGTGTGTGGGTAGGTAATGATGTCTGCATGTTGTTCTCACTGAGAGGAAACCACACTGCTGTCTGAAGGGCATCCACCAAGACTAGACTATTCCTCTCACACAGTAGGGAATTGGCTTTTGTCTTGGCATGTGTGTGCGTGCATGCCTGTGCATGTGCCTGCTGCGACACGTGCAATCAAGTATGTTTCCCATCGATCTCAGTGATAGAAGTAGGCCTGTAGGAAATTATCATTTTAATAACACATACATTTTCTCTCCCTTGTACTAACTATCTTCACGTGCACAAACTATTCAAGTTTTTGCCCTTACTTTGATTATGATAGTAATTCAATTAAATTATGCGACAGCGTTAAGATTCCTGCCAATAACGTTGCATTTATTTTGTGTTGCTCCCTTGGTACTGTGGTGCTGTTGTAACTTTTCCATAATGCAGCAGCCGATGCTAAGATCTCCAGGGAAGAAAGTTAGATGCAAACTCAACTGGTCTCCATTTTTCATTTCCATTTAAAATGTATAATGTAAAAATGTCGTAGTCATAGTGCTTTCTATTGCTCCTATGAGACAGCATATCACTATGAGACACCCTCCCACTGCTCTCGACATAGGTGAACATGTTCAAAAATGTTCTAAAATAGTGAAAAGCGCAGATCTACAAGCTCACAACACGATGCAACAAATTGTTAGTTTGTTGATCGGCTACTTTTGCTATTTGTAGAAGTATAGCCTAAGGCTTAAGTGGTTAATTCCCATTGGCTTTTGCCGAATGAAGAAGCAAAAACACTCGGCAACAGTACTGCATGACTATGAAAACACACACTTGTCTCTAGAAGACACACACGTACGTGCGCGCGCGCACACACACACACACACACACACACACACACACACACACACACACACACAAACACACAAACACACAAACACACTCACATACAAACAGACAAACAAACCCACAGCTTGCACCCTGCTGGCTTGAAGATAGGCCAGTGAATGAGCGAGATGGAGAGGAGCGGCTCTGTGAATACATCCATCTGTCCTGTCTAAGTGAGCTTTATGGCAACAGCCCCAGAGCTGCCCGGGTCCGTCCCTCCACCCCACCCACCCTGTCTGGCTCCTGGTTGGCACCTTCCAAGTACACTGGCATCTGCGCCGCCTGTTCGCCAAGAACCTGTGTACATACACACATGGATGCAAATACACACTGGCACAAATGCAAATATCCCTATAACACGTCAACAATATTCTACCATAATGGGTACGCACAAGGGCACAGGATTAGGCATCTTTAGTAGACAGCCTGCCAAGGTAGGCTTGGCAGGCTGTCTCCCTCAGCCATATAGTGAAACGTTGAGTGAATAGAGGTAAATTAACACACAGGATTTAGCTGTGTACAAACACACATACGCGATAGTGGTTTTCTTTAACCTGCATGTTCGTGTGTCTGTTAAACGTTACGTTTGTATTGGCAACAGAGCAGGAGAATCTGTCATCCTCAGGTTGACAAACAGTAGAGTGAATAAAAAAAGAAAAGTGAGAGCAGTTATGCTCAGCAATGCATTGACTGTCTGTGTGTCTGTCTGTCTGTCTGTGTGTGTGTGTGTGTGTGTGTGTGTGTGTGTGTGTGTGTGTGTGTGTGTGTGTGTGTGTGTGTGTGTGTGTGTGTGTGTGTGTGTGTGTGTGTGTGTGTGTGTGTGTGTGTGTGTGTGTGTGTGTGTGTGTGTGTGTGTGTGTGTGTGTGTGTGTGTGTGTGTGTGGCACAGCCATTACAGAGACACCGAAGACTGCAGATTTATCATTTGATCTTATAGAGGCACAGCTCATTCTCTCTCTTGTATGGAGAATGAAACCCTGTGTTGCGGTGGTGGGATAATTCATTTCTCTGTCTGTGCAGGAGGAAGGGAAGCGCTACCATCGCTATTGTAACCATAGTGGAGGACAAGGGGTTCCCAAGGTGGAAAGGTAAGTCGCTATACAATGAAAGAACTCTCACTGTTGCATGAAACTATTACTTATGCCACCTCGAATATCCTCCTTACCATGAAAACCTGGTCTGTACCATGCAAAGCCTATATTCCAGTACAAGAAGCCCCAACTCTGCTATTGCAAACCCCTGCTACATTAAGGCATACTTTTACCATAGGTTTTACATGCACCTGTATGCTGCCGTTTGCATTAAAAAACCTTTGCCACAGATGAAAAGCACTATTCTGCAGCGTTTACTGTTCCAGAGTCTCTCAAACGTGTACTACAAGTATAGTCTAATAGAGAGATGAGTTGAAAACAGTTGTGTTCTTTAGGATTTAAAGTATACTGCTGTCAACACATATCATTGACTATTAACAGCTTCAGCCAGTGTACATAAACATGGATTATTTTCCCATTAATGGCAAAAAAAAATACATTTAGCTTTTAAACGTCACCTGACTCATTTACTCAATGTTGGCTAAGCATCATGGTGCACTTAAAAAGTAATGGATATTTGAATTAAATAGTACTAAATAGTCAATGGGCTAAACATACCACATCACAGTTGTGGTCCTTCATGGCTTTTCCTTTATCAAACATGTCCCTGTCTGACCTCACGTCTTTCTGTCTCCCTCCCTATTGTCATAGAAACCGTTGCCGTAAGAGTGATGAGGAGGATAACAATAGCCCCCATCGCAGTGAGCAACAGCAGCATCGAGAGACCAAGGCCATTGTGTGAGTGCAACCCGTAGACTTTTGTGTAGTGTACATCTCCAAGACATTTGAGTGTGTGTTACCGTGGGTGTGTCTGTGGGTGCATCGTTTTAGTCTCACACACATTGTGTGTCCCGTGCATACCCTGTGACCTCAAAAAGCGCATTGTTGTTTATGTGATTAGATCAGTCTAAAGTGTGTGTGACTTTAATTCAATCTTCCCTGTGCTCGAGTTTAAACGCTAAGATCGGAGGTCAGTGTGGAGTCTGAGAACCCACTTAGGTAGCCATCTCATGCTATTTCCCTTGCGCGTGGCCCAAGGTTTTATAGCTGCTGTCTGAGGGGAGGGACAGCTCTTGCCTCGAGCTTTCAATTCTATGAAAGCGGGGGATGAAGGAGAGGGAGGCAATGGAGCCTGGTAGAATAAAAACGATTGGGGTTTGGAGAGGTCAACGCAGCAAAGGGAAAAGTGTGCAGAATAAACTTGGAGAGTGGAGGCTGAGCGAGAGAGAGAGAGAGGAGAGAGAGAGAGAGAGAGAGAGGAGAGAGAGAGAGAGAGAGAGAGAGAGAGAGAGAGAGAGAGAGAGAGAGAGAGAGAGAGAGAGAGAGAGAGAGAGAGAGAGAGAGAGAGAGAGAGAGAGAGAGAGAGAGAGAGAGAGATGTTCTTATTATGAAGCATTGCAGGTAAACATACATGCAGGAGGGGGAATGGAACGGTTTAAAAAAAGCAGTGAAGGTGAAGGGAAGGGTTTTGGAGCTAAAGGAATATGGCTTAATTCAATTTGTTCCATGTGGCTCTGTCTCTCTCTCTCTCTCTCTCTCTCTCTCTCTCTCTCTCTCTCTCTCTCTCTCTCTCTCTCTCTCTCTCTCTCTCTGCTCCACTGGAAGTGTATGTTTTTCTCCATCGAGTAATTGATCCTACACTCCATCCTGGACCTCAGTGATCAGAGCAAAGGGAAGAGAGAACAGAGGAAAAAAGAGAAAGGTTGTGTGGAGGTGTATTGCAAAACAGAGGTGGTGGCGGGGGGGCCGGGGGGGGGGGTAAGAAAGCATGTCATCAAAATTCAGGGAAGTAAGATACAAGTTATACAATTTTATTTTTAAAAGAGAGAGAGTGAGAAGAAAGAGGCTGAGGAGAGCTGGAGTTAATGAGAGTGAGAACTGGAGAACTGTGATCTGCTGCACGGTGACATTGTTATTCCTGATCCTGTGCTTGTCAAATTCTAATGAAACCAACGATTTGATCTGCAATGCAAAGCAGGATATACTTCCAGTCATGTCTGCCACTTGCCACAATAATTCTATCGGTGTGGTGGTGTTCATGTTGAGATAATACAATATATGTGTACTCCAGTAATATGTAAAACAGTTCTTGGTCAGTCAGTCAGTCCGTCAGTCCTTAGTGGTTTATCTTTTTATCTTTTCATATTGTATATTCTTTCCATTCATACTTACACAGGATTCAGCGAGCCTGGCGTGCCACCATGTCTCGCAGAGGCAGCTGGCAGAGGGAAGACCAAACCAGCACGGATCATCACGTTGTGCCAGAACCTCTGAAGAACCTCCAGACTACTGCTGTGATGACTGCAGAACTTTCTCTGGTAAGAAGGAAATTACTGACAGATAAGCAGAGATATGTTCATCACAAACATCTCTCCGGTTTGAGTTGAGTTCACTTTAATGACCCGCGGTTGTGTGATTCAACAGAGAAGGAGAGAGACAGATGGATGAGTGGATGGATGGTTAGACTAATAAGGAAGAGAGAGAAAGAGGGAGGGAGGGGAGGGGTGTTTACCCCTCGTCTCATTTGGGGCACGACGGGGGGAGGTGGCAGTGGCAGTGCGTGGGATGGCATCTGGCATTGTGCCTGGATCTGTAATTAGTCATTAATTAGGTGAATTTTCCAACTTGGTTGATTGATTAATGAAGTGCCTTTGCCCTTGTGCCCCCCCCCCCCCCTACCGGCTCACCCCCCCCCCGCCCCCCCTTTCCCTTGGGGAAGAGGAGAGGAGAATTAAACAGTGTTCACGGGGCATGGCAGCCAGACAAAAGACAGAGGATAAAACAACTCTGAGCGGCAGATAGGGAACAAAAGCACCGAAAGAGAAAACAAAGCCGTGGAAAAGGCTGAGATGCAGAGATGAATGTGGAGGTGAAAAAGAGAGGCCTTCAGAATGCGCCGGGTCATGAGTGACAGATAAGGACGTGTTAGACACCCACACTAACGCTAACGCAGAAGTGTGCACTTCTCTTGTTCTGCACTTCTCTCGTTATGCACTTCATTTGTCCTAGTTCGTGCTTGCTCTTAGTCTTAAGGGCTTGATCTACTTCGCACGGTATCGTGCACCGAAAACACACACACACACACACCGGCACAACACCACACCACAACACCGGCGCGTAACTCAGTATTAATCCGGCTTCCCAGCTAGGCCTTAGCTCTCTGGTCTCATGTATACCAACACAAGCATTTGTATATGTTAACCACATGAAGCTTATTATCCTATTGTGGGCATGCCATAATATACGAACATTCAGCGCCAAAATAGCAGATTTACCATCTCACAATGCATTGCAATGTGACACAGTGTGAGCTTGTAGATTGACTATTTTCGGCAAAGAGATTTGGTGTAAAAAAAAAGGGCCACGTATAGACCCCTGGGGGAAGTATACATATAGAGTGGTTAAATTAACACTGAGCATTTTGCTGTGCACATACAGTACCCAAGCTACCTTTGAGCGCTAACTGCACTCTGGAGATTTAGCATAGAGATATGATGACATGTCTGTGTTCTCACTAGTGTGTGTGGGAACTGGGAAGGGATTCTGTTTGTTTCTCCACTGTCCCACGGTGGGCTGGAGAGGGAGCAAGATTCTCTCCATAAACAGATGGGCTGATATCCTGTTGAGACCCTGTGTGTGCATGGCGCGTGCGAGTGTGTGTGTGTGTTTTTGTTTTAAGGTTGTTTGTCCTGCATCAGTGAGTTTGCTGTTCATTAGCACAGCAGCAAATGTATTCTTAATTAGAAAGAGTTACTGTAACTTCCCTGTCTCTCTCTTTCTCCCCATCTCTCTATTCCTGCAGCCCTCTTGTTTAATAGGGATTCATAGGGCTGTCCTCAACTAATTCTAAGTCAGCTCAGGAATTTCTTAGCCAATCGATTCCTGGATTTAACCACATTAACCCTGGTTGTCCCTATCTTGTGGAAATGTACACAATTCAAAATATTTTAAAAATGTAACTTTTTAAAATGTATTTTCCAATAATAGCTTTTTGTTGTACGACTAAGTTTATAGGTTCTATAGGGCTTTATTGGCTAATCATCAAATCTATAAAATTGTGTTTGCTACATAATCATGCAGAGACCAGCCTTTTCAGGTACTGTAGGTGATGTAGTTCAACATTAGATTGTTTTTTGGCTTCGCTCAATGAGCGGAGCCAAAAAACCAAGTGGCAGAACCTCTATTCAACCTCTGTTTACTGTCTGACTCATGGAACATGTCCAGAGCCTGTGTGTGTGTGGAGGGAGTTGGAACTTGGGTGCTTATCTTCAGACCTATTGTAATGGTAGTCTGTGTATAGATGTATAATTTCCTTTTTTTTTAAACAATCTAAACAATCTAATGTTGATTTCACAATGGCCTCTATTGGTCTAAGACTGGTAGAATTAAACGGTTATATAGTTATTTAATAAGAAATGTATATCTGAATAAAGTCTTGATCGAATAAGACCAAACCGACCGATTGATGATTATTCGACTATGAGGGGACATCCCTATATTAATCTTCTTCAAGCACTGCTGTCCTCCATTCAACCGCATTATTTGTCTTCCCTGACTTACATCGCACTCTCCACCTCTTCCTTTTGTCACTACACAACTCGCTCACCTCTCAGCCTCTGCTTCTGGCTTCAATTTCTCTCTCTCTTTCTGTCCTCATTCACACTCCATCTCTCTCCTGTAGCTGCCATGTTCTCTGAAGGACACGCATCTATCTATCAATGTGAGGCCAGTTTTCATCATACAGTATGTGTATACAGTGCGTGCATAGGTAGGTGCGAGTGAGTATGCGTGCGTGCGTGAGATTGAGAGAGAGAGAGAGAGAGAGAGAGGGAGATACAGAGACAAAGACAGAGTTAAGGAGAGACAGAGACAAAGACAGACAGAGATAGAGACACATACAGACAGAGACAGAGACAAATACAGACAGAGACAGAGACAAATACAAATACAGACAGAGACAAATACAGACAGAAACAAATACAGACAGAGACAGAGACAAAAACAGACAAAGACAAATCCAGACAGAGACAGACAGACAGAGAGTGGGAGTTGGTGTTCATATTGCATAAGCTCTTGGTAGTCCAGTGGGGTTGAGGGACCTTGCAGGTGGCCTGCAGGGGAGGGGGAAGGTATCAACATGCTTCATGCATATTTCATGAAGCTGTGATATTAAACACCACACACACATACAGTATACACACATGTACTGTATATGCACACACTGTATGTGCACACGCACACATGCACAGATTTCTATAGACTGAAAGACATACAGTATACTATAATATACATTTAGAGAAGTATATCTTTATCTCTAACATACAAACACAAACATGCACACATGTGCATGCGCACATACACGCACGCAGCCACGACACACACACACACACACACACACACACACACACACACACACACACACACACACACACACACACACACACACACACACACACACACACACACACACACACACACACACACACACACACACACACACACACACCTCACCACAACATTGAACCTTGGCTTTTGTCCGTATCAAGGATTCTTCTCTGTCACTATATTCCACGTCAATGTGACGGTCACCGCAGCTTATACATGTATTATTTACAGCGAGGGTCAAGCTCTACATGTCCTGGTGTGCTCTGGTCTGGCCTGCCCATAAATCAATGGGTCCTACTGGGGGCCACACAGTGCTCCGCTTTGATGGACCTGTCAGCCTTTTCCATTTGGCTGACTATACAGTTGACCCGTGTGTTGCCCATACACAAGCACACTATAGGGCTGTCACAATTATGAACTTTTACTTGACGATTAATTGTCACTCAAATAATTGTGATTGAGGATTTAATTGTCATTCTGTCCTTGAACATTGGACAATTATGAATAGAAATTACATTTCTGTTTAGCTTTTTGGCTTCGCAAACAAAAGGCCCACAGGGCAGATACAGTATGACAAATAACTGGCATAATTTAATAACTATATATCTACAAGCTATAGAGCTTGTAGATCTTCTATTTCCCCCAAAAATGTAAGGTTGGAAAATATATAACATTTTTCAACATGGAAATGATTATGACGATTATGCAAAAATAATTGTGATTATCTCACATAATTGCAATTAGGCGATTATGTAATAATTGTGACAGGCCTAGCGCACATATAATGAAAGGATTATCCGCACTCTCTTCAGTTATATTCTTAATTTATTTTTTAAATAGGTTCGCAGCTGCAGCAGTCTATCTATTCTAGAGAAACGGACGCCTTTCGGCACGTCGGCCTTCCTTAGCATTCTCCATCTCTCCATCGTCTAGTTTCATGCACCCTCGATTACATCAACTCAGTCAAATGAGGTTTATTGATGATGATGTCATTGTTGTTTGTAATTAAATACCAATAATAACAAAAACATATTAAATGATGATATTGGTGAAAACGCTGCTATATTGTAACGCATAGAGCGTGTAGAAAATGGTTATAAAGTGTGACGTTCAACCAGGGCTGGATTAACCCTTCGTGGTGGCCTGTGCTCCGACCCGTGTCGGTGCCCCCCTGGACCGTTTTGTCAGCAGGGGGGCTGACAAACCGCTGACAAACGGTCCCCCCTGACCGTTTTGTCAGCAGCCGCTGCTTCTAAATTTCGGCGCTTTTTGGCGATAGTTCTGTCTTCTTTCACTTTCTCCACGCTGTTTGGTGCCCCCCCAAGGTTGGTGCCCTGTGCTTCAGCACCTAAAGCCCTTCCGTTAAGCTGGCACTGTGTACAACCAGTGATGGAAATAGTACTCACACGTTTTACTTAAGTGAAAGTATCAATACTGCAATGTATACTGCTCTGTTACAAGTAAAAGTCCGGAATTAAAAATGTTATTGAGTAAAAGTACAAAAGTATTGGTATCAAAATTAAGTAAAAGTAAGTAAGTATAAGTATATTATTTGCCTCTGAGATGTATTAGAGTAGAAGTAAAAGTACTGAAAACTGGAAATACTAGTAATAAATACGTAAAAAATGTACTTAAGTGCAGCTCTTGAGTAAATGTACTTAGTTACTTTACACCACTGCGTACAACCTCGTATATCGTATTCACGTGGTTAAGCAACCTTTATCTGGGCTAAAGATCACATTCAGGATCTTCACTGATATTGATAAATTTGCTGAAACAGTGAAAACTGGTAGAGACTGGTTTGTGGTTGTGGTGATAAATATAGATGAGCCTGGTACGGTACGGTAAGACAAGAGCCTTGAGAGGATCCCAGTTGACAGATGTGTTGCTCGTTTGTTTTTTGCTGCACTCTGGAGTGGACAGGCTGGATTTCAGTTGCAGAATTTCTGATAAGAAGGATACTCTCTGTGCCGTGATTGATTTTTGAATCCGGGTGCATTTCTTTTGTTATAGTTTGTGCAGAAGGCCTCGGAAGTCTTGACATCATTAGCATTTCAAGCTATGGGAGAAATTAAAGGGGGTTTCCTAATTCCTTAAAGATAATGAATGACATTTTAAATGTTTTTATGTATATAAAAAGGGCTAGCCACCCATAGCCAGTCACGGAACTGCTAGCCCAGCTGTGACCTACTGCACAGCAGTGTGAGCTTGCTGTTAACTAAATAATTGTTTAATGCATGGAAAGCATCATCGGAATTCAGTTGAGCCAGTCTGTAAATACAGACAATATGCACATACGATTACGAAACTCCATAGAGGAAACTTTATGGAGTTCTCCTTCAGGAAATTTACACTGTGTGCGTGCGTGCGTGCGTTTGAATGTGTGTAAAATATGTGTATACTTGCTGAAACTGATTTGAGTACATGTTCATGATTGACAGCTGACTCCAGCCCTCTAGGGACATATGGGTGAGCTGCAATCCTGTGATCCAACCCAGTGTGTTGGAGATGTACGGCGATGGAATGCATTCACATACTGTAGCTATCGTCACAGCAGCTCCACCATTACCTGGGCTTCTTGATCGCTCATGGGAAGGATTTCACTGAAAGATAGAACCCAGAGTTAACTGTCTGTCACAGAGAGATAGCGAATAAAAAAAATAAAGAAATAAGAGAACTCAACACGAGACAGGTATTTTTGAAATACGGTGTGCATCGCCGCTGGAGATCTTTATGCGCGCACGCCTTGCGTTTGTTTCCCCTATACAGAGGGCGAGGGAGCATGGATTCATTCCAGTCTCTGACATGTTTGCTCTCTCTGTCTCCTCTGCGGGGGCCACGCGAAAGGGAAAGTGTTGGAGTAAGCATTCCTGCTCCATGCGTGGGAGATCATCCCCTCATCTCTCACTGCCCCATGCGTCTCTCTGTGTGCGCAAAGTGATGGCTTCATCCATGCCTCGAGCTCTCCATCCCTTCAACCACCCTCCCCTTTTCATCCCTCACGGTTCGTCCTACTGCCACTTGACAACGTACGCGTGTGTGTGTGTGTGTCGTGTGTGTGTGTGTGTGTGCGTGCGTGTGTGTGTGTGCGGCGTGACAGGAGCATATCGTCGCTGTCAGGTGGAAACCTTGTATGTCCAAAACCGTTCATATTATGATTTTAAAAACATTTTAAGATAGTGAAAATGGCCGATCTACAAGTTCACAAGGTGCTTGTAGATCTGCTATTTTCACTACTTTTGTGCGACACTCTTGTATGACTAGTTAGGGTATACGGAAAAAAACGAAAGAAAACACGGTTGAAACATGGAGACACGTGGTTTCCACCCGACAGCAGCGATATACAGTATGTATTTTACACACTTGCCAGCCCCCATTTCTGCAGATAGATGCTAACAGATGACTTGTTTTATTGCTGTCAGTTGGAGTCTCATTTTGAATGAATTTATATACCTCTGCGTGTGCGCCGACATCGATCAGGTTTAACTCATTTAATAGCCATGACATTTGCCTATTAGCTTATTTACTGTCAAAGCAGGCTGAGCTGGTCTTCTGGGAAACACTTGGTCTCACGTTGTTGTAGAGATAAAATGATGATCTCTCACACAAAATGAAAACCTATACATGTAGAATTGTGAGCGTGCATGCATACATGCAAGTACTGCCCTGGGGGCCTGGGCTTAAATACAAACACGCACATGAACGACACACACACACACACACACACACACACACACACACACACACACACACACACACACACACACACACACACACACACACACACACACACACACACACACACAGTGGGTATATAAAGCAATGCTCCAAATTAGTCATTGATTTTGCACAAGGCCATCGGGAAGGTATCGCAGAGATTTATCATGGCCATGCGGTTTGAAAGAGAGGAGGAGGAGAGGAGCGAGAGCTGATGTGTCCAGGTAGAGAGGCAGATGGATGGTTGTTGGGACTGTAGGAAGAGGTCAGAATGCTGTGGCGGATATTAGAGTAATTATGGGAATAATAACTCTGCATTAGCGTCTCTGTGAGCAAGGACTGAGGCTGGAGGTGTGTGTGTGTGTGTGTGTGTGTGTGTGTGTGTGTGTGTGTGTGTGTGTGTGTGTGTGTGTGTGTGTGTGTGTGTGTGTGTGTGTGTGTGTGTGTGTGTGTGTGTGTGTGTGTGTGTGTGTGTGTGTGTGTGTGTGTGTGTGTGTGTGTGTGTGTGTGTGTGCGCGCGTGTGTGCCTGCGTGCGCCTGCGTGCGTGTGCGTCATTTCATTGCCATTACTGGCCTCTCCAACCTTTACCAAAGATTTATGTTGACTATTAGATCTGTGGAACAACACACGCACGTGTGCATGCATACACGCCCATTCAGAGTTCGCACAGCCCGTGTGCACGCACGCACGCACGCACGCACGCGCGCACACACACACACACACACACATACACACACACACACACTGCACAGCACACATGTAGACAAAATGTAGACAAACACACATACAACCTTAAGTGGCACATAAAGAGCATCTCATGCCCCCCCACCGCAAAATAAATCAATGAAGGCTGTTTCTCAAATGGAGACAAAGCTGTAATGTGGAAAAGAGTGGAAGAGATGGAATGGCCAAGTAGAGAATAATGGATATAAAGCCATAGAAATGAATGTATAGAACGAACATGACCTTGAATAGCACATCTCTTCTTATGTGTAAAGCTGAATCTATCTGTCTGTCTGTCTGTCTGTCTGTGAATCACAGGAAGAGAGGGTAATCAGTCGAGTCCATCGAAGCCCCCGTGAAAGATGTTGGATATACTGTATTGTATCCATAGAAATAAGTATCATTGTGTTCCCCACAAAGTAGGTGGGTGTGAGGGAAGTAGGGACTGACCTATCTGTACTTATATTTAGGGCTAAAATGGAGGTTCTGTCTACTCAGATTAGACACATTTTTCATTTGACTGAACCAAGATTTGTATATTCGTTATTTTTTGGCAAGTTTTTAATTTACCACTTCTACCCAGACATGTGGTAGATGTCATGTGATATGATATTTACAGCAGCCTGTGTGTGTGTGTGTGTTGAGGAGTGGCAGTTTACACTCTGTGTATAGATTGATTGGATGCTTTGGCTCACAGCGTGCCTCTCCTGAGGTTTCAATAGGTTATTTATTTCGAAAGCGTGCCATTTAACTGACAACAATTACACAACACGTGTTTCTGCACACACACACACACACACGCACGCACGCACACACGCACGCACGCACGCACGCACGCACGCACGCACGCACGCACGCACGCACGCACACACACACACACACACACACACGCATGCAGGAGCTCTAACAGCACATAAATCTCCTCGAAGTGTCTCACAACCATCTGCAGCAGTAATAACAACCCGATACCCGAGGCTATGCTTCTTACAGAAACCCACTGCCGGCACCCAAATCTGCTGGCACATTATCCCCACTTTATGTACCACCCCCCCCCCCCCATCCGCTCTCACGTGCCACATTTCCACTCACCCTCACTCTTTACACTTTATTCTTCCCGTACGTGCTACCCTTTTGCACTTTTATTCTCTCGCTCTATTTCAGCCTTTCTATGTCTCTCTCTCTCTCTCTCTCTCTCTCGCACGCACGCACGCACGCACGCACACACACACCCCTTCGTTCTCTTTCTTACACATTATAGGGCTTGTGCGCGTTGTGCCCCTCTTTAGCCCATCTCCCAGTCAAATAGACTCAGTCCTCATGGTCAGTGAGTGTGCCGTAATGAGCTCCCTGGAGGAGAGAGAGGAGGAGAGAACAGAGGAGAGAGAGGAGAGATGAGAGGAAGGGAGGAGGAGAGTTGGGGGGCTGATCTCCTTCCTGACCTGCTGTGATAGGAAACCTCTGGAGTAGTTCCTCTCCCACCCTCATCACCCCACCCCCCCCCCCTCCCATCCAATACTCCTCCCCCCTCTCTCTTTCCTATTATTTCTACCCCCCCCCCCCCTCTCTCTCTCTCTCTCTCTCTCTCTCTCTCTCTCTCTCTCTCTCTCTCTCTCTCTCTCTCTCTCAATTTCTTCCTCACTATTCCATCTCTCCTCCCCTTCCTCTGTTCAGCCAGCCACCATTACTGTCCATTAACTAGATCAGAGGATCCTGGGTCCTCTGCGGACAACATTTCCTTCACTGGGTTGTGTGTGTGTGTGTGTGTGTGTGTGTGTGTGTGTGTGTGTGTGTGTGTGTGTGTGTGTGTGTGTGTGTGTGTGTGTGTGTGTGTGTGTGTGTGTGTGTGTGTGTGTGTGTGTGTGTGTGTGTGTGTGTGTGTGTGTGTGTGTGTGTGTGTGTGTGTGTGTGTTTGTGCGCGCGTGTGTGCGCGTGCACGCTTACAAGCACTCGGCAGGGAGGGAGAGAGAGGTGGAGGGAGGGTATTGAGGAAGGAAGGAGTGGCGACAGGAGATAGATGTCCTCGGAGAATAGAGCACGTTCGACAAAAAGGGTCTTTAAGAGACAAGAGACATTAAAGTGTATATATAGTGTACATAACGGCTAGATTACACATTATCTAGCCTATTGAGAAGTGGTCATTGGCTCCTCAATGGCGCATCATCCCAAGGCAGCACATCAGTGGGAGAGAGAGGAAGGGAGAGAGAGAGAGAGATTGCAGTGGTTCTACAAGTAGTGTCCGGGGGGCTCCAGGGGTCCTTGAGGGGGTTCCAGGGGGTCCCCAGCAAAGTTGAAAACAGCCGATCTACAATCACAACGCGTCGCATCATGACGTGTTGTGATTGTAGATCGGCTGTTTTCCAATGATTAGGGTTAAAGTAGTTTAGCTGATTTCGGTGATATATTAACTATCTTTGCTGGGAAACCCCCTCAAGGACCCCTGGGGGTCCTTGAGGGGGTTCATATTGTTGAACCATTTTAACACAACACATCTTGTGGGGGTCTCAAAACAAACCATTTTCTGATAGGAGGTCTGTGGACAAAATACTGTACATATTTGCTAGTCAATACCCGGGGATGTGAGCACTCAAAGTATTTGCAGACTTTGGGTTTTGTGCTGTGTCACAATATGCTTAGCTGAACTTTAAGAGAGGAGACTGCTCATTTGATCATGGCCGTGTGTAACGACCCGGTGATTTACCTGACGTTGAGTCGTAAGTCATTACCACAACCATGAGAAGTCCATTCTTACATTGTTTCAGGCAGCTAAGCTATTTGTGCAAGTAACATGGCGCTCATGCGAACATTGCGTTTGTGAATGAACGCTCTGTGTGAGCGCTATGGACATGATATCCAAAGCGCTCCCCCGCTCATAAAACGCATTGTGTGGACACTGCTCCAAAATCAAAGTCCTTTAT
>NC_139945.1:39379381-39396881 GCF_963454915.1 Gymnoscopelus microlampas
AGTATTTTAATGCAAATTCTACTGCATTTGGTTAGAATGAGCTTGGGCATACTTCAGTGCATTTCAGGGATATGATGATCATTCTGGGCTGATAAACCAACTTCATACCTGAAGGACTCAGAGAGGCATGAAGGTTCTTTTCCGCTGAGTTGGATGCAGCAGGATGGTGTCAAATCTTGTCAGGGGGTCCATGATTCCTTGCAGCATCTCTCTGCAGGAGCCCATCGTTCATCCAGTAATGCACAGCCCTTCTTTTAGCCGCTCCTTTTCATGTCTTCAATTCTTCTCACCGTTCACACCTACTCTCATTCACTGAGCATCTCACGCCACTCAAGCTCTCATAGTCTTTGAGATATTACATAAGTACTGTATAGGTACACGTGCGCGCACACGTGTGTGTGTGTGTGTGTGTGTGTGTGTGTGTGTGTGTGTGTGTGTGTGTGTGTGTGTGTGTGTGTGTGTGTGTGTGTGTGTGTGTGTGTGTGTGTGTGTGTGTGTGTGTGTGTGTGTGTGTGTGTGTGTGTGGTGTGGATGTACTGTATGTGTGGATGTGCAATATGTTCTGTGCAATTCCAATACTGGATTATAGCAGGATTACCACTATTTCTATGGGTATAAAATGCACAATCAAAAGATTAACAGAATAATGATCCTATGTATTTTCTATTTTAAGATGTAGGGTTTAGTTGGCAGAGGAGAGAAGATGAGATCCTGGGCGCTAAAGGAATGAAAAGATTTAATGCCGCAATGTGTTACTTAGGGGAAAGACAAATGATCCATTACATAATTTTACAGTCACACATTTATTATATATATCTTAAAGCTCATTAGAAATCAGCAGGCATAATTATTCAAACCCAAATTAACCAACATTGAGCCCTAGAGTGTGCTGCATTTTATTCAACATGGAGGCATTACAGCACAAATTGCAAATTTATTGCTAGATACCATTTTTCGGGAGAGTCATGGGACGTATCATTTGACTGTTTAAACACTTCACTACCAGAGGTTAAAACGGTATCCTCTCAGCTGCTACATTTTGCTACTTTAATTGGTGCAGTAAGTTATCCTTTCTCGCTTTATCGTGAGCAAGGTTTGGAAGAGTGTGGAGAATTGAGTGAAACAGCAGTTAGATTGCAGAAAGAGGAAGGGGGGGACGACACAGGCTCAGTTTTAATTACCTCTCTCTCCGTCCGTCTGTCTGTCTGTCTGTCTGTTTGTCTGTCTGTCTGTCTGTCTGTCTGTCTGTCTGTCTGTCTGTCTGTCTGTCCGTCTCTCCCCTCATTCCTCTTTCTATGTCTGTCTGTCTGTCTGTCTGCCTCTCCCCCCCCCCCCCCATTCCTCTAGCTCTCTCTCTCTCTCTTTCTGTCTTTTCTTCCTCCCACAGCATGTTAAGTGTTAATTGCTTTGTGTGTCATCCAAAAAATTAATTAAACACTTCTCCAATTCTTTTCTTAATATGGGAGACATAAAAATACCCATCTTCTTTCACATTCTCTTGTTGTTCTCTGGCTCTCCTGTTTTTCATTACGCCACTTGAGAGCTTTATATGTTACGAGCAACCGGCAAGTGTACAGCACTCACACAAGAGTGCATGTTTTTCTTTCTCTCACCTCCGTGCACACCCACGCTTTAAAGTGCATGCACATTTAAACTCTCTTACTCTTGCTTTTCTTTCTCTCTTATACACCCTCCACCCCCACCCTGCCCCCCTCCCTTGTTCTCCTTACTCGCTTTCTTCTTTCCACACTGGAGTCTAAAAAGCGTGAAACCTTTTTAAATCACTTCTGTTGAAATATGCAGCTGTCCTAGTGGATCTGCTGGCCAAGGTCAGAGTACTGATATACAGTGCACACACACACACACACACACACACACACACACACACACACACACACGCACACACGCACACACGCACACACGCACACACATGCGCACGCACACACACGCGCACGTGCACGCGCACACACACACACACACACTTTTACAATACAGGAGTAGGGCTGCACAATGAATCAAAAAGGATCGAAAATAGTGGTTTTAGATTTCACGATTATATCATCACGACACTTGGCATGTATATTGTACAACCCATCTCTCCGTCCATCCATCCGTCAGGGTTGGATGGAACATTATCACAGAGACCATTACATTCTATTTGACCAAAGATATGACACTGAGCCTCAAAGACATTAAAGCAGTGATTTTCAACTGGCGGCCCGGCCCGTGGGCCAAATTCGTCCTGTGGGAGTTTTCCTGTGGCCCTGGAACACATTTCATATTCCCCAAAAAATTATAATAATCTTGGATGGTTGGTTGTACAGGATGACCATTTTGAACGTTTTTCATAACCGTTAATCAAAACTCATTAATGGTTAATAATTAAAGGGGCCATTGTGTGCCAGACCTTTATACTGCACAGGCTTTGATTTTGGATTTGAGAAAATAGGAAGTAGGCATTTCAATTTCAGATGGCGTGTTAAAGGACCACTTCATTTTCATATAGTTGGTCCTCACTATGCTCATCATGAGATTGGACCATTTCTGGCTACTTTCATCAGAGAGAGAGAGAGAGCGAGAGAGAGCGAGAGCGCAATCTCTCATGATGCATTTCATGAACCATTTGTTGAGAGTTAGGGCATCATGACATTCAGCCCGGGACGCTACTGGATGATTGAGCCCACTCAAAACTAAAAAATAGGTTGCTACAAATTGAGGCAGATTACATGTAATGGACGAACTGATGGAGAAACAAAAAACACATTTCTGGCTGTTTTGTTTCTTTGTACTATGAAAAACCTGAACCTTTTACTTTAGATCAATGTACTTTTTCTTTTGATGCTGATCCACATTTTAACACCAGATACTTTTCTTAAGTACATTTAGTGTGAGCTAATTTAACACAGTGATTTTCTTAAGGGTCAATAAAAACATGTATTTAAAGTAATATATCTGCCTCAAACCACAGTTTATTTATCTATGTATAACTTGCAAGGGAGAATTGGGCAGCAGTCATGGCGGCCGGACGGCTACCTCCAAGTGTCACTCTAGTTGTCCCGCCCCCACCTGCCTCTGATTGGCCTACCGAACGCCCCCTTCTGTGACGCACGCGGAAGTTTCCCGCTAGCCCTGCGGAAGCGGAAGCACGCCCGAGATACAGACGCTTCAGAGCCGGAGGAGGCGTCTACCTTTATATGTCTATGGAAAGTAGTGTTACCAGCGGAGGATGACACAAGGATAGTTTAGCTTCACACCCTCGACCCACTTGTACTGTAGGGTCCCTGACACCAGAAGGACAAATTCATGCTCGGACACAGAGACACACACACGGACACCCTGTTACTCCATTATACCTGTTGGACTGTTTTATTATCCTGCACAGTAAAATCCTCAATGTTCTCCAGGGTAACTGGTGTGTAACTGTCCCAATTGGTCCATTACTATGAACCATTATGGGTCCATTTGGTTTCATTTTACTGTGCATGATACAGAGAAGAAAGCAGAGGGCTAATGCTCCAAGGTCAACTGTGAGAACAGACAATGAGAAGAGAAGGGTGGTGTGACAGTGTATTATGTGATGTAGAGGCTTGTTTTGGTGGTACGAGGATGAAAGGTATCACATGACTGCCGTGCTGCTACCATAAATAGGAATATTATATCAGATGGAAGTCCACACCCCAAAGTCAGTCGACGGCTCTCTTTGCCTCAAATCCTCCTTGATGACTCTTCTGTGCTCCTTGGCAAAGACTAGTCTAGAGCACCGATGGTTCTCAAAGTGGGGTCCAGGGACCCTCAGGGTTCTTTGAGGAGTTCCAAATGGACCCTTATAGGCCTGTATAGCTCTGAAAGTGCACAAATGGAACCAAATGGACCCTTTTGGGTCCATTTGGTTACATTAGTGCACTTTCAGAGTCATCGGGGTCCTTGAAATGAATACGTTGAGAACCAACTTATCTAGACGTGTGTGTGTGAGACAGATAGCATGCGCGCTGATTTAAATCAGCGTGCGTATCATAATAATAATATCAGGAGTACTAGGGAAACATTTCCATCTCTACACAGATATGTCCAGTGTAATGCACTTGAGCTAAATCAAGATCATTTGGTGTGTCTTTGCAGCAGCTTGACTGTTCTTGCTGTCAGCAGGTCTGGTGGCTGTGTCGGTAAATAGTTTATATTTAGCCCCTTATCTCTCAGATGGCCGTCTGAGTACACGATCACCTGGCACAACTTGACTGGAGCTTAGCATCGTTGTTTTACCTTTGTCTGGACAAGAAAAGTCTGTCCTATATCTTTTGCCCTAGAGTACATAGTTTTATAGGCTTTGACATGTAGCTGTATCCTTTCACTGTACACAATAAAATCCTCCGTTGATTTAACTGTGAGAGTGTACATGTGGTACCAAATGCACTCATAATGGTCTATTTGGTACCGTTTGTACACACTCTGAGTTAAATCAACAGAGGATGTCGCTATGTAATCTGAATGCTATTATAGGCGAGGCAGACTGTGCCATCTCTCCATTTTTGTTCACTCGTTCCCAGAGCTCCTCTCTCTGAGATGAGAGTGGGAAGAGGGTTTGTGTTTCTGTGACAAAGTGTGTGATGTTCTGCTCTGATCCTCTGTGTGTGTTTGAAGCTGCATTACATCAGACCCGCTATCCAGCCCTCCAAAGCCCCTCTGTCGTGTGTGTGTGTGTGTGTGTGTGTGTGTGTGTGTGTGTGTGTGTGTGTGTGTGTGTGTGTGTGTGTGTGTGTGTGTGTGTGTGTGTGTGTGTGTGTGTGTGTGTGTGTGTGTGTGTGTGTGTGTGTGTGTGTGTGTGTGTGTGTGTGTGTGTGTGTGTGTGTGTGTGTGTGTGTGTGTGTGTGTGTGTGCGCGCGCGCGTGCGTGCGTGCGCGCGAGGGGAAAGAGAGAGCATTGTTTTTTACACGCATACTATACAACCGAATACACATACTGTATAATGCACCTCCCCACACACACAGGCACATGTGCATGTAAACACGCACATGATCTTAGTAGGAATTGCACATGGATGCAGGTGTTCACACACGTGTGCATGCACGTGTAAATCGCACACTCACGCATGCGCGCACACACGCACGCCCGCACACACACAGAGTACAGAAGATGACATCAGTATTTTGGGCTGCAGCTGAAACACTGGGGCTTTCTCTTCTGCATTATAGATGAACAAGCTGTGAACAGCTTGTTTGCTTTCTAAATTAGGGTTTTCTCTCCTCTCTTGCTGTCTGGTTTTGGTACAGGGTGTCTGCTGGCTCTTTTCACTTTCAAATGGGCCACTGTGTGTGTGTGTGTGTGTGTGTGTGTGTGTGTGTGTGTGTGTGTGTGTGTGTGTGTGTGTGTGTGTGTGTGTGTGTGTGTGTGTGTGTGTGTGTGTGTGTGTGTGTGTGTGTGTGTGTGTGTGTGTGTGTGTGTGTGTGTGTGTGTGCGCGCGCGCGCCCTGCACATGTGTGTGGATCTGAGCTGAGCTGGTGTGAGCCCCACTCATCTTTAATGCATGCTACCCTGTGTGTGCATGGCAGCAACAACCTCTAAGCCAGAGGCTATCATGCTGTTTCTCACTGCACACCATGCACCTAGATGCTCTCTCACTCACACACACACACACACACACACACACACACACACACACACACACACACACACACACACACACACACACACACGCACCCTTCTCCAAACTCCTCTAACCTCAGAGCTCTGTTATCTCTCTCCCTGCTGGACTTCCTGTGTCTCCACCCTATCCTTTTACCTCCCACAATAACTCATCCTTTTCTCCTTTAAACTCTCACTTTCTCCCCCCCCCCACCGCCCCACCCCCTCCCTCCGCTCCGCTTTGGTAGGCTTTATGCTGGGTAGCAAGGGTTGGTCTGGTAGGGGGGGGTCAGCCGCCAAGAAGCACAGCAGAGAGGGGGTGACCGCGGGAGGGTGGTCTGCCTGGATGACTTTTAAAACACGAGAAAACAGAGAAAAGAGAAAGTGAGATCAAGAGGCGAGACTTATGGCAAATGGTAATGGTACAGCGGGAAAGAAGCAGACAACACACAACTGTGTGTGTGTGTGTGTGCGTGTGTGCGTGTGTGCGTGTGCGTGTGTGCGTGTGTGTGTGTGTGTGTCTGCAGGGTTTGATTTGCTGGGGAGTGTAATCCAAGCCTCTGCTTTTGATACGGCTTGGACAGTTGACCGAGGGCGGACGTCACAAACGTTAACGTTCGGACTGCACTGTTGCACCGATCCATACCAAACGTGGCCAGTACACCAGTGTTATAGCAGTGTTTAACACTTCAAATGGACAGAGTTCTGCCATTGCTCTGATCAGCGCAATATAGGACTAGGAAATATCAAATCTAGTTCCACATACTGTAACTGCTGTAAATAAAAACTATTCATTTCCCATGTTGAATCTACATGGTAAAGACTGTGCTGCACCCTTTGGTGGAATAATGTAAATTATGTCAGAACCATACACATTTGTGTGTGTGTGTGTGTGTGTGTGTGTGTGTGTGTGTGTGTGTGTGTGTGTGTGTGTGTGTGTGTGTGTGTGTGTGTGTGTGTGTGTGTGTGTGTGTGTGTGTGTGTGTGTGTGTGTGTGTGTGTGTGTGCGCGCGCGTGCGAAATGATATTTCCCTTTGTCTTTAAGTATGTTTTATTCTCAGTAGTGAATAAGTAGAAAAGAGGAGATCACCAGTGTTATGCTGCACAAGCACACAAATGAACCGCATCCCCAAGATGAAACGTTATGCTATGAACTGATGTGTTGCACGCTTTTAGCTTGCCATAAGTGTCAGCTATTTGCATTGTATAACAACATATAGACATTCCCTCTGTATCCAGTTTGCAACACCTTAGAAGCGTTGCCGTCTTTCTGTGTGTGCTCAAGTTGACTCCGTATAATAGCATGGCAGATTAGCTGTTGTATCTGCCTTCTGATACAGAATATGGAATATTACAATCAGGCCACAGATGCACATTAACAAACATACATTCTCCCTTGTGATGTCGTCAATTCAGATACAGCGCTGTGAACAGATGTGCGTTTGTGTGTCTCCGCCAATCTGTGTCTCTCCCTATCTACAGTATTAACTGTCTGGCATTCTCTCTCCGGTTCCTATCACAGCGTATTGGCATATTAGACCAGTGGTTCTCAAACATGCCAAATGAATATGTTGTTGGCTGTGGACCACCATCTGAAAAGATGTTGTACCAGGGATCCCCATTAGACAAGATATGTTAAAGAATGTTTTTAAAAATATTCTCGCACATTTTCTGATATTTGAATAGCTTAAGTATTACATATGGTTCAAGTGGTTAATCTGATTTTGAAGCCATGTTAACACATTTTTTTGCTGGGGACCCCCTGGAACCTCTCCAAGGACACCTGGGGGTCCCTTGGGAACCACTGGATTAGATGGTAAGAAAATAGAGGCAAAGAGAGAGAAGAAAGAATAGAGTGAGAGAAACATTATAGTAGAATAACTCTTGTACAAGCACACTCTGTTAACAGTGATAGACTCATAACTTCAGGCAAACTCGATGATGTACTGTATCACGCACGCACGCACGCACGCACGCACGCACGCACGCACGCACGCACGCACGCACGCACGCACGCACGCACGCACGCACGCACGCACACACACACACACACACACACACACACACACACACACACACACACACACACACACACACACACACACACACACACACAACTTTCTGCTTGACTGGATGCAGAGATTGTCCAGTAACACGCCTCTGGGCTTGTCTTTATCTTTTCTTGAAGTCGATCTCTAACCTCCACTGCTAGCAAGTACACACGCACGGTCCCACACACACACACACATGCGCCCGCCTGCCCGCGCGCGCACACACACACACACACACACACACACACACACACACACACACACACACACACACACACACACACACACACACAGACATCATTACATTCTGTGATGATGTCCTGGTAGTTCACTCCTGTCTTGGACGTCCTATTCCCATGTTACTGACCCCGACCACATTGAATGTCAGCAAGATTTATTTATTATTCAGACCTCCATCTCTCTTCTTCCTCCCTTCTGTCCATCATGGTCATTGTGGACCCCAGGGGTTCCAGCTAGCCTTGAGGTCAGCCTGGATTCTCTTCTCCTCTCCTACCTTCTGTGTGCCCTGTCCGGTGGGACCGAAGGGTCACAGTCTCTGACATTTACCTCCATGGATAGGGTGTCAGCTGTCAGATGGTGAAATGCCTTTTGTCCACGGCGGCTGTGCGTTCGTGATTATGTCGATGTGGGAGCGAACTTGACCTTTGATGTCAAATGAGTGCAGTTTTGCGGCCTGCTCACTAACTTTTCAGAGCTGTATGGAGTTTTAAACGTGCACGTATGGCTAAAATGTTTGAGAAAAGACGTATTATATCACACAACATTGCCCTCTATAAAACTCTGAAAAGCTATACGTATTTCATGCATTAGCAAATAAAATGCAATGTCAGCATCCACACATGCCACCCCAAAAATCCCTCCAAACGCACAGATTTTGCTTTCAAACTTAAACTTTTAAAGTCATACTGTGTAACTTTTTCAATTAAGCAAAAGCTATTTTTGATACATTCTTTCACCTGTATATTTTTCAGAAGAACAATTCCACATAAATAGTTTTTTTTTCCTATTAAACACTATTTTTATTCACAGATGTCTGTCTCGTGCCGACGTGTGGCATAGGTACTGGAAATGTATTTATGTATGTATTTTAAAGTTTGTGTTACTTGGGGGCTAGAACCCTGCACCATTCATTTTTTAGCTGTATTTCCGTATAGATAAACACTGTAATGACAACGGAGCTACCAGAAAGACTACTCAAATGAACATTAAAGTCGAAAATTGCTGGCCCACAATGACTTACCTGACCTGGTTTGTGTGTGTGCGACTGTGCGTACGTGCACATACTCTAATGGGATACCATGACTGGTCCACACAGTGATATGGTCATGACTGTCCATCTTAGTGGAGGTTACCCACATTGTCACGCTCAGACCAACAGATGGTGGGGCTAGTCATCTACATTAAAGTGTTTGTGTGTGTGTGTGTGTGTGTGTGTGTGTGTGTGTGTGTGTGTGTGTGTGTGTGTGTGTGCGTGTGCGTGTGAGTGTGCGTGCGTGCGTGTGTGTGCAGATATATATATATACTGTACTGTATATGAGCTGATTGAGATTCTATAGCGAGTGCAGCTGAACACACTGCTTTTATCAGCAGACTTTTATCTCTCCCCCCCCACACCTCCAGTCCCACACCCAGCCATAGATCTACAGTACCATCTCCTGCGTGTCAGCCCAGTCAGTGCTTTAGCCAGCTGCTCACTCAGACCCTCTCACACTACCACCACCAGTATTCAGTAGTGGACAAAGACTATGCTCAAGTAAATACTGAAGTATTCAGAATACTGAACTGAAGTATTCAGAAATTGTGAAAATAGCAGATCTACAAGCTCACAGCACTGTGAGCTTGTACACAGGCTATTATCACTTTGAAATAGGATGTACGTAATTCATAATATCATTTGGTAAGTTTGGGTGCCTTCCTAGAATTGTAAATTGTGCGGAGACAAAAGTAAAATATTTATATTTGAAATGTAGCGGAGTGGAAGACACATGCTTGCAAAAAGACACAAATACTCCAAAAATGTGCTTAAGTACTACTGTTGTTGAGTTATGGAAAGGCACTATCCATAAAAAGTGGATTGGCTTATCAGTGAACATTGGTGCAGGCAGTGTTTAATTAGGTCTGGTCAATGTTCTTGTTTGCCCTCCACCTCTCCAGCACTTATTATTATCATTATCTTTTTTAATGAATTAGTTATTATTATTTTACCTTATTTATTTCCCCTCTCACGTGCGTGCGTGCGTGCGCGCAAGCACATGCTCATGTGTACTGTATATGTGTGTGCACACGTGCATGTTCATGCATTTACTGTGTGTGTGTGTGTGTGTACGTGCAAGTATGTATAATATGTCCTTTGCGTGAAGGAGGGTGATTGAAAAGCTGCTGGTTTTGTAAAAAGCTCCATATGTAAACCGGTCACATCGACAAGGACGTGTGTGTGTGTGTGTGTGTGTGTGTGTGTGTGTGTGTGTGTGTGTGTGTGTGTGTGTGTGTGTGTGTGTGTGTGTGTGTGTGTGTGTGTGTGTGTGTGTGTGTGTGTGAATATCTGCTGACATAGGCTCTATGTCCTCCAGCGGTTCTCTGTGCTCTTTGCTTACGCAACTCTTATTAAAGCCGTAAATATGACCAGGACATAAATTTGACTTAATGATTTAATTCTGCTCTCTCTCTCTCTCTCTCTCTCTCTCTCTCTCTCTCTCTCTCTCTCTCTCTCTCTCTCTCTCTCTCTCTCTCTCTCTCTCTCTTTCTCTCTCTCTCTCTCTCTCCCTCCCTGCTGGGTGCTCATTAATATGGCATTAATGTTGCCTTCTAATTACAGGAGGCCAAGGATTGCTGGGGGGCAGAGTTTGATGCATTCCGTTTGCGGCCACTCTTGTGCTCTTTTTGAAATATGCCCGCCCTTCCTTTGCTCATCAATCTCATTTAGAGGCTTTGAAATATGGCAGCCTGTGTGAGTTTTTATGAGTGTGTGTAATTGGAGTTTTATGTAGATGTTCTAGGGGCCGTTGCGGAGCCAAATATGCTCCAGGTGTTCCTCTGCCCTCTGCTCTCCTCTCATGGGCACTTAGAAAGGCAACACTAATATCGTTGCTATCAGGCCGAAACCTGTATCTCCAAAACCGTTCCTTTTTTATTATTGTTTTAACCTATTCAAGCCGGGAACACATCTCTGTCATTATAGATTTCTTTGGCTAATAAAAAATAGCAGATATAGCGCGGCACCGAGCGTCGCGCTATGAGCTTGTAGATCTGCTATTTTTTGGAAAAATCGTGGACATTTTGTGCAAATCTTTGATTATATATATTTTGAAAGCATTTGTAACTCAAATCTTTGCTTCTGGGGATTCTAATGTCTTCTAAATCCTAACAGTTTTTTGAAAAAACATATGTTGCTGTAATATCAGTGGTTCTCAAACTTTTTAATGTCAAGGACCCCCAAAATGATATAGCCCAAAATGACATAGTGTGGCACTCGGTGCCAGGCTATGAGCTTGCATATCTGCTATTTTTGAATAGCCAAAGAAATCTTAAAATGAAGCAGATGTGTTCCCGGTCTTAATGGGTTAATGCGATGCGATGCAGAAGAGCGCGGTCTAGCCAACACCAACTCGAGACTCCTGAATCACTGCCCTCCACACTCTCCTATCCAGCATCTGGGGTCTTGAGCTGTAGACGGTGTTGTTAGCTGAGCTGTCGCGCCTGATTATCAGACTGAAGCGTGGCAATCCACTCAGAGAGTGGGCCGGGTCTGTGGTCTGGATCCAGGCTATAGGCTCTATGCACAGCAGCCATATTGGAAAGCAATTGGGCCTCTTCTTACTTCCTTCACAGGTGTTACCAATGATACTAATGAAGGCGCTGTTCCATTCTGGTCAGGGTGCTGATATCGTGCATGTTGGCTCACTAGAAACACTCCATTTTGGTTCCCAAATGGCCCCTTATGGTGGGTGTGTAACTCTGAGAGTTATAGGGGTCCTTGAAAATAAGACAACCACTATGCCACACTAAATGGAACAGAGCCTTAATTAGTATCATTGGTAACACCTGTGAAGGAAGTAAGGAAGGGGCCCAATTCATTCCCAATATGGCTGCTGCAGAGCCTATTGCGCCGCAGTGCATCTACGTAGGTATGTTTTAAAAACCTTTCGAAATACTGAAATTTGTATTATTATTTTATTATTATTATTTATTTTCACCACTCTTGTGTGACACTCTTGTATGAAACAACGTACACATTTGAAATATGGAGATACAAGGTTTCTGCCCAACGGCTATGATTAATAAAATAAATGACTCAATGCACAGAGGATACAGAGCTTATCTGAGTGTTAATACGGCAGACATTGCTCCTCTTTAAATCGCGGGCATCTTTGGTGAAGATGAACAAACATGCCGTAAAACCGTTGGCCTGCTGTTTTGCAAACAATGTATTCACTCATAAGGTGGTACTTTGTTAAATCTTTATCTTGGATTCAGTATCTGCTCCTGATATCAGACATTGCTTTGTATCACGCAATGTAGGCTCTGTTATTCAACATGATCTAATCACAGATTATAGCCTATTTTCTGTACAAATAATCTTACACCATTTTGGCTCACTTTTGCCAGCCAGACGATTCTAATCCACAGTTACATTGCACCGCATTACGATGATATGACTAATATAGAATCAATAGCTAAAAGAAGTCCACATCCATTGTAGATGCCATACGGTTATGATTATGTTATGCGCCAAACAACCCATCAGAGTATGGACCAATAGTCACTGAACAAGAGCAATGTCTTTAATTTCATCTTGTGTACATAGGCGTGTGTGCGTGTCAGTATAATTTCCCAGAATGCCCCAGTGAGAAGCCACTTAGTTCTATGACAAGTATTTGCCCCGTCGTTTACGAGCCCATTAAAATCATATCAAGCCATGTAACAGTCATGAGCAACATCGTTCTCTTAATTTACCAGCCATTATGGCACTTTTTATTAGCGGCAATGGCATGAGGGAGGGGACGCATCCCCCATCTCCAGTAAATAATGCTGGTGCTGGGGGCATGCAGCGGAGAGGTTGATTGGGGTGGTAGCGGGTTAGGAATGGGTGGGGGGGGGGGTATCATCACCGGATGGAATATCTGGGGAGATTGGTGACTGGATGATACTGTGTCTGACATCATGGCGCTCCCGCAATGGAAAGGATTCCTCTCTTACTTGTAGCGCTATAAAGGGTAACCAAAAGGCTCGCCCCAAAACACACTCGCCCCCATTTCTTTCACGGACCGCTCGCCCCCAGCGGTTCTTGTATTCGTGTATTTGTTTTTCTGAGGATAAGGTTAGAAATACGTTTTGGGTTAGGCATAGGAATAAGGTTAGTTTACTGAGGTTACGTTTAGGAATACCAGGTGGCGACCGTTCCGAGGTCGTCGGATTTGCCTTGAGGTGACTGTGTTTTGGGGCAAGCGTTTTGGTATCCCTTTACAGACGATACACCTTTATTATGCTTATTAGTAATTGCAGAACTGCATTTTGATTTATTTGATTTGCACAACATTTTTTGTATACATTTACAGGTAGTTGTTGTGCCGGTGAGGTAAGAAACCCTGGGGGGGCTTATGTGAGAACCTCACCGTTTACATTACATATAATAAGAGTTATTTAATATTAAAAGCAAAGACGAACAAAAACAAAAAACAACAACAAATAAAATATAAAAAAAGATATGCATATAGAACTAGAAACTAAAACTAAACAAGAGGTTTTGAACAAGGCAAAACATATGCTGTTACATGTTCATGTGAATATAAGGATTAAGTGATTTAGAAGATGGTCTAATTTCAATGCTCTATCCCTCTCTCTTTCTGTTTCTCTCTCTCTATCGATTTCCCTCTTTCTCTCACTCACACACACACACACACACACACACACACACACACACACACACACACACACACACACACACACTCACCTCTCCTGCATATTCACCGTCCTCTCACATGAACAAAACTAATTTGGCTCAGTGAATAGTGTTAAAGGAGGTGTTCTCTGAGTTGAGGAGGACTGGAGCAGTGCTGAGAAGAAATTGGATGGCATATACAGCACAAAAGGCTGAATACTGAGCAGTGCTTCGCTCTCTTATCTCTCTCTCTCTCTCACTCTCAGACAGACAGAGAGACAGAGAGCAGTGAAAGGGAACATTAGCCAATATGTGAAAGGAAATAGAGAGCCAATACATGGACATCTCGGAGCTTCAGATGTGGACAAGGCTTAGATCAACAGGCTGAAAGAACATCTGGACATTTTTATTTAATTTTTTTGTGTGGATCTATCTCAGTTGCATTTGATCCTACGTGTATACACATCTGAGAAATGAGACAGCTTAGTGTGTGAGACATGAGGTTAGAAGGGCCTTTTGTTAGGGATGCCTTGTTGAATTAACACAAGCTAGGTTGGACCCCCTGAAGGCCCCTTTCCACTCGTTCCTTTCAAATGATTGCCTGCTCCTCTTATCTCTGTCCTCTCTTTTTCTACATGCTTGACGCCACTCCTAATTCTCACCTCTGTCCTCCTATGTGTATCCTCTTACCTGGGAAACTCTCAACGACTGCTCTGACTTTCTGAGCAGGAAAATGACCCAATAAGCCAAACCCTGCTCTGCCAGTGGTCTGATGTCAACTGTATATTGAAAAGGATGAGACCAACCTTTGCCATATGAATGTACTTATTATGTGTTTGAATTCATATCTATGTAAATATCTTACAATTGGGAATCGTGCGCATGCGTGGACGTGCCTCTGCAGTTTTTCATCTGCGCAGTTTGTCGTCTGTGCCGTTCATCCGGGTCCTGGCAACCGTACCGAGCCGAGTGCAGCCGACAAGAGTTGAGCGAAAACGAGGCGCCCGCCATTGAAAACGCCGCCAGCCTACTACATGACAGCCTCGCGCCCGTGTCTGTCGAGTAAAAACAGTGCATCAACTGTGTGTTGTTACACGCCACTTAATGCAAGTAAAGTCACGCCTTTAGAGCCTCCTTCTAAGTCTGGGGAAGAGAATTTCAGCCTTACTGTGGGTGAGCTACGGGGAGCTAATGCTAACAGCCTTGAGCTACACACAAACACACACGCACCATACATGCATACACACACGCTTTTGTGGGTCTTTGCGAAATCCCAAAGTGGAGTTTTGGTCATTGGAACGGTGAAGCACGCCACCCGTTTGTGAAGTGGGTATTTTCAAACCCTGGAGTGGATTTAGGGGAGCGTCAGTGAGAGCTAGATAAATGAGGTAAAATGTGTCAAATGGAGTCTGTACGGCTGTATCAACACATGACCTCGGTGGGAGAGGAGATATTGTGTGTTTTGGACAAACAGCAGTGTGGTGCTGATGTTTGTTGTGTGAAGCTTATTGTCAGAGTGTTTGTGTTGGAGCGCCTCAGTGCGGCTGCAGAGTTCATGTGCAACCTCTTGCATGCGTGGCTGTGGCTTTACAGTAGAGCCCCGTGCGCGGCTAGGCGATGGGTCCACGATGTTTCGTGGGGTCCGAAGGGGTCCACGATGTTTCGCGGGGGTCCACGGACCCCCTGTTTAAAAAGAAAAAAAAAATGTATCTCATGATTTTGTAACCCCAAAATAAGCAAGCCCTCACTAGAGCCCTGTGCGCTTCTAGGCGATGTTTCGCGGGGGTCCGAAGGGGTCCGCGATGTTTCGCAGGGTTCCCCCCCCTGGGTTTTTATTTTTTATTATTTATTTTTATCCCATGATTTTGTAACCCCAAAATAAGCGAGCCCTCACTAGAGCCCCGTGCACGGCTAGGGGGCAGGCGGACCTCTAGTACTATTACATGTCTGAATAGTTGAGAGAGAGAGAGAGAGAGAGAGAGAGAGAGAGAGAGAGAGAGAGAGAGAGAGAGAGAGAGAGAGAGAGAGAGAGAGAGAGAGAGAGAGAGAGAGAGAGAGAGAGAGAGAGAGAGAGAGAGAGAGAGAGAGAGAGAGAGAGAGAGAGAGAGAGAGAGAGAGAGAGAGAGAGAGAGAGAGAGAGAGAGAGAGAGAGAGAGAGAGAGAGAGAGGAGGGGAGAATCGCGATGCGTCGTTCAGGCGTGTTCAGGTTCCAGTTGCCAGGTTATGTGTGGGTGAAATATCCTCTCTCTCCCTGTCTCCCCTTCCTTCCTTCCCTCACTCCCTCCCTCCTTCCCCCTCTCACTCCCTCCCAGCCTCCCTCTCACTCTTCCTATTCCTCTCTCTCTCTCTCTCTCTCTTCCTATTTCTCTCTCTCTCTCTCTCTCTCTCTCTCTCTCTCTCTCTCTCTCTCTCTCTCTCTCTCTTCCTATTTCTCTCTCTCTCTCTCTCTCTCTCTCTCTCTCTCTCTCTCTCTCTCTCTCTCAGCTCTGGTCCTGTGTCGCAAGACAGACACAACTGTGTATGCTGTAGTACATGTTATATTCATATATGATATAGATTATCACCTGGGCAATCATTGTTGCCCGAGGCTATCCAACTGAGTGGTGTATGCAGTGGATCCAGACTGCCCAAGGCCAGTACTCTATGTGGATTAGCAGTGAACTTTTATACTTTTAACTTTTACACCTCAAACCTGATTTGATGGATTTGATTCAAATTACCTTGTTTCTCTTCTGTGTGTGTGTGTGTGTGTGTGTGTGTGTGTGTGTGTGTGTGTGTGTGTGTGTGTGTGTGTGTGTGTGTGTGTGTGTGTGTGTGTGTGTGTGTGCGTGCGTGCGTGCGTGCGTGCGTGCGTGCGTGCGTGCGTGCGTGCGTGCGTGCGTGCGTGCGTTGTCACAGTGAGGTGAAATGCTTTTCACCACTCTCCTCCTGCATTCTCCTCAGGCTGTGCAAGCACCCAGGTGGGACGACAGAAAGAGAATATTGAAACCCCAAAGATGTGTCGTGCAGTGTGTGTGTGTGTGTGTGTGTGGGTGCGTGTGTGTGCGCGCACCTCAGGTGTGTGTTTGTATGTTTTGTGTGTCTAATCGCTCAGCCATCACCGCGGGGGGAAGCCTCCTCTATCCTACTGTCCTGCTGCTAGTCTTTCTCCTCCCTGCTGTTACTTCTACAGGATTAGAGATGCCACCTACAATTCTGTGTACGTGTGCATGTGTGTGTGTGTGCGTGCGTGCGTGCGTGCGTGCGTGCGTGCGTGTGTGCATTTGTGTGTGAATTCCCAGAAGGACAGAGATGGGGATTGGAGTTGTACAGCAGTAAACAAAAAAGTAATTGTAGTGCAGCCACAGTAAACATTGAGAATTTGGAGAGATAGGAATATATTTGACTTTTTCTTTCACGTTTCTTTGCCTCACTTACTTTGGACGGTTCCCTGCTGGCGTGGGGAACCGTGGCATGACGTCTGTCTCTCTGCATGGCCGTGTCATTAAACCACTGTTGCATGACTAATATTACGCTGATAACGATCCTATCTGTGTGGCTCTTAATTGTGTGAGGCAATTTCCATCCATATCATTAGCCTGTCTCTCCTGGATAGATAAGGTGCTGGAAAGCATCTTATTAGCTGGCTGAGGGATTAGTCATTAGATCAACAAACAACCAGGCATCATGGTTGTCACTTTAACTGGATGTCATGGAATATGAGCTGCATATGGGACCTATCTGAGAGCCTGCACAGGGTCACACACACACACACGCACACACACACACGCACGCACGCACGCACGCACGCACGCACGCACGCACGCACGCACGCACGCACGCACGCACGCACGCACGCACGCACGCACTCACTCACGCACTCATGTTTTCGCCCCTGTCTGTCTGCCTGTTTGTGTGTCTGTCTGTGTGTCCGGAGCTTGCAATCCGCTGC
>NC_139945.1:39401881-39414381 GCF_963454915.1 Gymnoscopelus microlampas
TGAATATTTGCTCGTTCTCTTAATGAAAATGTCAGTCGACTCGCGGGAGGTCTCTGTGCAGTATAGGCTAAGCAGCTCATTTGGTTCGCGGTAATTCATTTAACCTTTACATAGCTCTGCCTTTTAGCCTACTCCGTTGTTAACCTGTTAAAACCGGGAAAGCATATGTGTCATTTTAGATTTTTGTGTTGGCTATTCAAAAAACAGCAGATGTACAAGCTTGCAGTGCATCACTTTGTGTCGGGCTGCGTGCTTGTACATCTGCTATTTTTGATCATTTTTGAAAAATGTTGTTTAGAAGGCATTTGTAGAATCGGCCTCAAAATGGGTTAATGGATGGACGCAGAGGGTAAAGGAAGGTATTAGAGGACCATTGAGAGTTTACAAGTCTAGATTACTCTCTCTAAGCCATTGAGGGGATCATTGACGTCTAGCATGTATTAATCTGACTGTGGAGTGATGTTGACGGGGCATGGAATATAAGGTATGATTTATACTTTATCTTTCGACAGTGTCGCGCGCCGATAATAGCTGATCTACAAGCTCACAGCGCTTAGCGGATGCAACGCGCTGGGAGCGCTGAGATCGGCTGTTTTCAACGTGCGACACCGCCATACGATGGAGCATAAATCAGGCAGGTGTGGATGGAGAAAGGGCATCCATCACAGAGGATGGAGGAAGACAGGAGAATAGTCACCGTGGCTTTAGAGGGTGATGGGTAGAGAGGCGGAGAGAGAGAGAGAGAGAGATAGAGAGATGAGAGAACAAGTGTAGAGGGACGAGCTCTATGGAGAGACGGAGAGCTCAGGTGATGGGCAGTCAGCCATCTCCGGAAAGAGAGAGGAAGACGGGGCGAGGAGAGACAGAGAGAGATGAAAAATAAATTGGTGCTTTAAAGGAACCAGATTTCATATAGAGCAGAGAAAATGAACAGAAGAGAGAGTGCAGAGAGACAAAGAAAGAAGTTAAATGGATTGGCAGAGATAGTTTGAGAAAGAGAGATCAAGAGAGAGTGTGTGTGTGTGTGTGTGTGTGTGTGTGTGTGTGTGTGTGTGTGTGTGTGTGTGTGTGTGTGTGTGTGTGTGTGTGTGCGTGTGTGCGTGTGCGTGTGCGCGTGTGTGTGTGAGAGAAAGAGATAGAGAGACTTTAATGTTTACAGGCTGTGTTTTAGCCCCTGCTGATTGACGAGGCTGTTGGCTGACTGTGATGTCCGAAGAAGAATAGGCCCAACGTACAGATCAATTGAATGTCACCCTCAGAGAGAAAACAACAACATAGCATGCACCATAAAAACCAGTGCATGTGTTTGTGTTCGGCCGCACCCTTTCCTGTTTACGCACACGCCAGCAAACACCAATGCATGTGCTCTGTTAGGCCTGCTTGTTTCTACAGTATCTGTGTGTAGATCACATAGCCTCACAAGCCAAGCAAGAAATAATAATAATACTATAAATACAAATACTATTTCAGGGTTAGATTAAAGATTAGTTTAGTTTAAACATGCAGTGCTGAAGGTTAAGATTCTTGTTGTGGTTGCGAAATGGATATACTCAATGGAATTAAATGGATGATCATCACAACTATAGTGTGTGTGTGTGTGTGTGTGTGTGTGTGTGTGTGTGTGTGTGTGTGTGTGTGTGTGTGTGTGTGTGTGTGTGTGTGTGTGTGTGTGTGTGTGTGTGTGTGTGTGTGCGTGTGTGCGCGTGTGCGTGTGTGTTCACAGGAGTGCATAAGTGCGTGTGTGTCCAGAAGATGGGTTAGGGGTTGGGCGAAACTTGACCTGTTTACGAGGTCCCATAACTCAGGATTTATTCTAGGGGATAAACAGACAGCCAGGAGGAATGAGAAAGAGATAGGAGTAGCAAAGATGGATGGAGGGGGATGGAGAGGAAGAAAGACACATGACTGCCCGCCATTGGACCTGATGATGATGTCATTATTATTATCATGGCAATGACCCCGTGGTTACGCCACTGTTCTAACAGCGCGCTGGAACAAGTACTCACATTTGTTACTTAAAGTAAAAGTAGTAATAACACAATGCACAAATACTCTGTTAATCTATTAAAGTAAAAGTCCTGTATTCAAATTTTTATTTGAGTACAAAATGCAAAAGTTTTGGCATCAAAATGTAGTTACAGTGCCAAAAGTAAAAGCACTCGTTATGCAGAATGTCCCATTTCACAAGTTTTAAAAATGTTTTCAAAATCTTTTGAAAATAGCAGATCTACAAGGTCACAACACGTGGTATTGGGACGCGTTGTGACCTTGTAGATCGACTAATAGCTGAAGTACAAAATAGGGCTTAAGTGGGCTTAAGACGGATAACTTCCATCTGTCCACTTCTTTATCCCCACCAAAATCAGAATTCCATCCTTACAAAATCCATCTTAATTTGCTCAACTCTTCTCCTTTATTTAGCTTCCTCACCCTCGGTCTATTCCTTTATCGTCCCACCTTATTGTCTTTCTGTTTGTCTTCCCTCCCTTTCTCTTATCTCTCAGACTCCCCCCACCTCTCTCTCCCACTCTGTATCTTCATGTTATTCCTTTGTATATCCCTGACTCACTGGGCTCCTCTATTACAGTGGTTCTCAACCAGTGGTACGGGGACCACCAGTGGTCCTTGAGGGGTTCCTTGAGGGGTTCCAGGTGGTCCCCAGCTAAGTAATGGAGAGTTGGTAACCAAATAGACCCGTTTGCCTGTTATCTCTCCTATGGTACTAACATCAATACAGCATGGAATTGTGAAAAAAAAACCGATAACAAAATATAAGTCTTGGGTCTGAGAGTCTAAATCTCATCAAATGGTGGTCCGTGGCTCAAATGCCGAATAAATAATGGACCTTGATATGAAAAGGGTTGAAAACCACTGCTCTATTATTATGCCCCCAGAGTGGTCAGGCATGTATCATGTGTCGGACTCACGACACGATGACGATGTCTCCGCTTGCAAACGGGGCCGGGATGAAAGGAGACGGTCGAATCAGACAACGCAGAGCCTGGGCTTTGTGTCAGAGAGACCCTGCTAAGTTTGGTCATCCATATTTATGGAGAGAGATAGGCAGACAGACTGGTTAACATGTGGACTGTGCGCTACAGTATATGCAGAGCGAAGAATTGATAATTTTCTCACCTGCATGGTTTAAATATGATCCCTGTCTGTGAATGTGTGTGTGCAGCAGTCCTGTACATCTGTATTGAAGTGTGTGTGAGAGAGAGAGTGTGTGTGTGCGTATATATCTGTGCACGTGATGCTTTGTCTTTTACAAAGGTGTCAGAATTGCCATTCACAAAAAGCTGTCCACATACAATCAGTTATTAATCAGAATCCAACTGGAACCACTGTTGCAGCGGACAAAATGAAAAACCCAGATGAAGTCTGTGACAATCCTCCTATAATTTGACTAACCTCTGTGTGTCTTGGGTGGTGTCTTGGTCTGTGCCCGATCAAACTGCGCATGCGTCGCATCCAATCCAAACACCCATTCTGTGTGTGTGTGTGTGTGTGTGTGTGTGTGTGTGTGTGTGTGTGTGTGTGTGTGTGTGTGTGTGTGTGTGTGTGTGTGTGTGTGTGTGTGTGTGTGTGTGTGTGTGTGTGTGTGTGTGTGTGTGTGTGTGTGTGTGTGTGTGTGTGTGTGTGAGAGACAGCGACAGCCTCCGACACAGCACGCAAAAGTTGGTGGCGGTTCCTCAACCTAAACTGGCTTAATACATACACACCCGTTGTAACTGCCACCGTTAATGTAGAAGATGAGAGCAATGCTTGGAAAGCTCTATCTGACAATGTTTCTGATCACCGTAATGAGGCTCGCTTTCAAACAAGCGTTGCTCTGCGGGAGGATCTACGAGCTACCGGAGCAAGCCGACTCCGCCTTGAAACATCTGGCGGGCAGGCTGCCAGTGGAAACGGACTTTACGGAGTACCAACACCCCCTGTCTGATGAGCAGTGGACGGCCTTCCAGGACAGCGAGAGGGCCTTCAGAGTTGGACTCAACACCAGACGACAGCAAGAAAGGCGCTTCGCGGCTTCTGAAGACCCGGCGAAATGGATACACCTTATAACGTTACTGAATGGTTTGTTTTTTAAGAACGGCATATTCACAACAACGAGCCGAGGAGGAAAGCAGCTGGGCTTCGCGCTACTGAAATATGCGACGCGGATTCTGAAAAAGTTTCCTCTCAAGGATCCACTCCCTGAGGTTCTGAGCCCAACCACCGCTGCCGAATGGATCGAGGGGCAAATGTGTTTTGTACGTGACAAGATACAGCCCCAGCTCAGCTCCAGTACAACTCGGGAGCGCCACAAAAGAGTGAGTAGGAACAAACTTGCTTTCTTGTGGCAGCACAGACGTTCTAAAGCGATCCAGATCATTTTAAATGACAGTGAATATCCCGACCCGCCTCCCTGCCCCAGTGACGTCACAATGGTCAAAACCCATTATGAAAATAAATGTCTCAGCCAAACACTGATCAGTGATCCACTCCCATTACCACCCTGGAATAATAGCCTGCAACCAGCACAACCTGATAACTTTCCTAACACCACCCACTTTTCACTTGATGAAGTAGAGTCTGTTTTACACAGCCTACCAAATGACAGGGCTAGTGGCATAGATGGGGTAACTTATGAAAGCCTTAAGACCGCACAGTCATGCGAAAAAATAACATCTATTTTCAATGTCTGCCTGGACAATAAGAGAGTGCCCGAGTCCTGGAAAGGAGCCATGATTCACCGTATCCCAAAAAAAGACAATGTACCTGATGATCCATCAACATGGAGGGACATTTCTCTGCTCCCCACCATCTACAAAGTGTTCATGAAATGTATCCTGTCTCGTGTGCTTCCCTGGCTGATAGACAATAACATCTTGTCATCAAAACAGAAGGCATACATCAACAGACAAGGGATGAATGAACATGTATTTTGTCTTAAAACTGGGATCGATGATTTTAAACATGAGTCTTGCAAATTCTATTCTGTCTTCCTGGACTTTCGCGATGCGTTTGGTACTCTGACCCATAATGTCATGATAAATTCCCTAGAGAAAATACAACTACCTCAGGTGTTTATCGACATTATTAAGGATGTGTATGAAACATCATACATACAGGTAATATGTGGAAAAGAACTCACAGACCCAATTCCTCTCCAAGTAGGCATTAAAACAGGCTGCCCATGGAGTGCCATTAACTTTGTTCTTGCCATCAATGAGTGGATAAAGTGGTTATGTGATTGTGCCCCACCAAATGTGTATTCCCCAAACCCCGTCCAGGGTTATGCGGACGACGTACAACTAGCATCTCGGGAAGAGAGTGTTATTAAAAATATGCTCTCTAGAACAGACGCATTTCTAGACTGGTCCGGTTTAGAAGCAAAACACTGTAAGTGTGCTGTTCTTTACCAGAGACGTAGTGGCGGCAACCGCTGGTATAAATCTAAGACTGACAAGAGTCCTGAATTCACCATCAACTCAGAACCGATTAGTGTGTATGACCTGCATAAGACATACAACTACCTAGGTCATAGATTTAACATAGCTGGAGAATGGAAAGAACAGGTTGAATACATCACGACTGAGTTTATAGCCAGGCTGAATCTGATTGATGCTTCACCACTGCCACTGCTAATGAAGTTGGAGGCTATCAGGCAGGTTGCCCTGTCCAGAATCCAACATCTTTTCTCCAACGTTCATCTAGCATGTAAAACACTTAGTGAACTAAACGACAAAATAGTTCATTTTGTTAGGAAGTGGTTTGGACTTAACACCCACTCCACCAGAGACATTATTTTCCAGTCCAAACAGGGAGGTGGGTTTGGCGTCCCAAATGTGGAGTGGATATATAATGCCACAAGGCTGGCTCACCTACTAAGCATGCTAAACAGTAATGACAAGACTGTCAGGGAACTTGCTAGATCTTCTCTGTTTCTAGACATGAAACGGCGTAAAGTGCCCCTGGCAAGAGAGGGCGAGCCAAGTTTCCTGGGGTTCAAAAGAAAGCCCAACCTTAAAATGGACTCACATGCTACTGGGTTCGGGGTGTCGTCAGATTGGCCTGACCTCAATGACCTCTGTGTGAGAACCAGAGTATCCCTACACTGGGTTCGACCTGACTCAGACACTGTAACAGTCTCTGAGGACATTATTACCAACTGTAGGATCTCAGTAAGGGCTACTGTTATTGATAAAGAACATCATTTATCACCAGTTAATGCACGGAGGTACCTTGTAATGTTACAACAGCAGAACCAACAACAACACTGGACTGGTTTAAAACTACAAGGAAAGCTAGCTTGCCTTCCTACTGCAGATCACACCGTCTCTCACACAATATTCAAAAATTATGCAGTTGATGAGGATATAATCACCTTTACAGTCAAAGCCAGATTACAGGTCCTCCCAACCAGACTCAATCTTTCTCTGTGGTACCCTAATACGTTTCCTCCTCATTGTCTGCACCATGACCACACTCCAGTTACTGAAACTCTGTCACATATTCTGAACGGCTGCCATGTATATAAGGGAATGTACATTGCTAGGCATGACAGAATTGTTGACCTAATAGCTAAGGACATAAGCTCATATGTTTCATCATCTGCCAAAATGTATAAGCACTCTTGTGTTTCAACTGCCATGTTCATGCGCAATAATGAAAATGATGCCTTTTCAGATGTCACAGCTAATACACCAGATGTTGTTGTTGTTGATGAGGACAGTAGAGAAGTGACCATTTTGGAAGTGGCATGTACATTTGATCACAGTCTGGAAGAGGCATTCCTTACAAAGGTGCTTAAGTACCAACGTCTTAAGGATGCTATCATGCAGCTTGGTTACAAATGTAAACTGCTTGTGTTTGTATTTGGAAGCCTCGGTAATGTCCATAAATCAGTTGTGAGAGGCCTGCAGAATGCAGGAATGCCCAAGCCAAAAGCTAAGGCATTGGCAAAATTCTGTTCAATGTCTGTGATAATTGGCAGTCGCCATATATGGAGGAGGCGATGCTTCCTGTACCCGTGATCTGTATTCTGAAATACTTGTCGTTGAGCTTTTTCCAAGTTTGTCCATCTACTATTGTTTGTGTTCAAGAATTTATTGTTAAAATGTGAACGCAAATAAAGATGTTAAATGTGTGTGTGTGTGTGTGTGTGTGTGTGTGTGTGTGTGTGTGTGTGTGTGTGTGTGTGTGTGTGTGTGTGTGTGTGTGTGTGTGTGTGTGTGTGTGTGTGTGTGTGTGTGTGTGTGTGTGTGTGCGTGCGTGCGTGCGCGCGACACACTGTTGCCGTGTTGCCGTAGGCATCGCAGCTGCGTGCTGTGTGTGTGTGTGTGCGCACACAATCGCTCGCGCCTGTGTGTTCGCGCGGCGGCCGTGTGTGTGTCTGCGTCGCATCTCTGTGGTGTGTGTGTGTGTGTGTGTGTGTGTGTGTGCGTGTGCGTGCGTGCGCGCTAAACTGTGTGCATTATGTGTCAAACAATGGGAGATGACGTTGCCAGGTTTCGCGCGAGAAACAAGCAGCAAGGTCTGTAGGCCTACTTTCGCCTGCGCCCTTCACCGGGGCTTGGGTGCTCATATCCCCCTACGGGTATGGTCTAGTCTTTATTAATTACAACAGCAGCAGTAGTGGCAGGTGGCAGCAGTGCAGACTGTGAGCCAGTGAGAACTGTGACAGTGTTTCTGTGAATGTCTGTGCACAACACACATTCTTGGTGTCTCCTCCGAGCAGGCCATTAATGTGTACAGTACAGTGTGTATGTGTGTCAGCATCCGCCGCCAGGCCCAGCTTTATCATCAGAACGATGAAATAAATGATTGAACGAAAGAACAGCAGCGACATTGCAAACAGCCCATGGTACCACATCATGCTGAGTGCTTTTTTATTCCGACACTTACCACTACCAGTGGCTGGACAATACCCAGCAGACATAGATGGTCCTTTCAGCGTGCTGAGGCATCCTTGAAATGCATGAATTGCCATGAATATGAAATATGATGTATTATTCAGTGTTGCTGTGTGATCCAGCGGTGTATTTGATTTGGACTTGCATGCCTTCATCCCCACAGTAAAACACCAGTGGCAGGCCAACTCCTTTTTCATTTACTCGAGAAATATGGTCTGGACAACCCTGGAGGGAGGTGCTAACTCTTTTCTCACTGCCATGCTGGTGGGCACACGGCCCAATAAGCTCTCCACACACACACACACACACACACACACACACACACACACACACACACACACACACACACACACACACACACACACACACACACACACACACACACACACACACACACACACACACACACACACACACACACACACACACACACACACACACACACTGTTACTATAGTTGTGAGGATCATCCATTTATTTCCTTTGACTATACATCCATTCTCCATGTTTGTTTTATTATACTTGTGAGGACAGCTATCTTTTCAATTTCTTGCATTTAAGTATACATCAGGCATAACTCTAACCCCAACAGCTAGCCTAACCTCTAAATGTCAAATTCTGACCAAAATATTTTCCTAAATGTAAGCTATAAACTGTAAACTACAGTATAAAGACATCTTTTTTTAACCATAGAATGACCATTTCTCTTGTGGGGACCAGACAAATTGTCATCACAATGTCTCGTTCTCAGATTCTACTTTACCTGAGGGCACATTTGTCCCCTTCACAAGTATTTAATACAAGTACACACACACACACACACACACACACACACACACACACACACACACACACACACACACACACACACACACACACACACACACACACACACACACACACACACACACACACACGCTATTTTCACAATATGTGCCTCTTTCTTATGGAATATTCGTTATATTATAAAAATGGTCTTAAAAGTCATTAAATTGTTTTAGAAATGTGCAGATACTCTCTGTGCTAGCCTCGCGTGGCCAGACAATATCACACGACGGCACTGCGTGGATGGCTAAAGTGCAATGCAATTTTGCAAAGGCAGATTCGTCTGGAACCAGGCTATCTCTGTGCATGTGTCATACACAACATGAGTCCAGGACCACAGCCAGGGACAGGGGGGACAGATGAAAGAGGGTCGATGAGGGGCTGAGATAAAGAGAGGACAGACTGACAACAGGGGAGATAAAAGCAGCAGGGTCATCAGGACGGTAAAACACACCTGCTCTCCTGATTGAACGCTCTGTCTTCCTTCGGAGGCACTTTAACCCATTCAATGCGGGAACGCATCTCTGTCATTTTTAGATTTCTTTGGCTATTAAAAAAAATAGCCAAAGAAATCTTTGACAGAGATGCGTTCCCGCATTGAATGGGTTAAAGAGCCAACACTTGACTTGGTGGCATGTCTGTACACACACACACACACACACACACACACACACACACACACACGCACACACACACGCACACACGCAAGCCGTAAACGTAAACCTCTCCATAATCTTTTTTTTTTTTCTTAAATTTTTATCCCACGATTTTGTAACCCCTATATTTTACACCCAGTGCCAATGCCTAAGCTGTAATCCTGGGCACTACCTTCCCTCTGCCAACCTAGGGAGGCCAGGGCCGAGCTCATGCCTCCTTCAGTGCATGAGAGCCAACTGACCTTCTTGTCACCTGACAGGGGAGAGTTTCCCTGGTTGGACGTAGCGCGTGGAAGGAACACGTTATTCCAACCAGTTCCCTTCCCCTCCATCAGGCGCCCCGGCTGGCCAGGGGGAGGCAGTATAGTGACCAGGATTACTGCATGTTTTTGTGAGGGTACCTACCCTAGGGAACACGGGGAGAACATGCAAACTCCACACAGAAAGGCCCTTTCGCCAACCCCACCTAGGGTGTTGGCACTGATGACGCGGAGGAGAGAACACGCCCTCAGCGCCCACAGCGTCCCCTGCGGGAATCGAACCCAGGACCTTCTAGCTGTGAGGCGACAGCACTACCGACTGTGCAACCTCTCCATAATCTAACTTTTTGTGTGTTTTTTCGTAAATTAATGTCCTACTTGATCATACTACAGCATCACACAAAAGCATCAAAAGTAGCAGATCCACAAGCTTGAAAAGCTTGTAGATCTGCTACTTTTGAATTTGAATCTTGAAAATTAACAGTTTTTAGACACCGACAGAGACGATGTACGTACAGTATGCATTATGCAAACACATAACATGCAGTCACTACAGTACACATACACATACATAAGACACGTTCACCTTCAAACTACAACTCTTATTTTATTAATCACAGTAGGAGCAATTCGTTGACATCAGCGTGTAACCGAGGAACGCAGTAACAAGATACAAACAGACAAATATTACAAAGGAGCTGAATGTGGAATAACATTATCTTAAAGGGATAGTTCACCCAAAATTGATCCAATTCAATCAATCCAATTGATTATAGTCACCCCATGGAGACTTACATTCATGGATATTTTTAGTTTTTGACGCATTCCTAAGCCAATAATTTGATGACCAGCTGACCGGAAGGCAGCGGTTCCGGTAGGACTTACAAAGGAGACCCTTTGTGTCTCCTACCGGAACCGCGGCCGGTCACAAATTATTGGCTTAGGAATGCGACAAAAACAAAAAAATACCCATGAATTCAAGTCTCCATGGGGTGACTAATCGATAGGAAAAAAGTCATTTTGGGGGTGAACTATCCCTTTAAACATTCCCAACAGTAACAAGGTATAGTAATCAGGTAAAAGAAAAGAAAAAGATCAAAAAAGGAGAAGAAATAAAAACCTATGGATCTTTTAAAAGTTGTACAGTTGTTATGATGCACATATGAAGTATAACACAGAAACACATGCATAAATACACAACATGCACAAACACACACACACACACACACACACATTTATTATTATTTATTATTATCCTCAGTTTGTACGTGTTGCCTGATGCCTGACTTTGACTTGGTTGTGCGACACCAGCACACAACTACAGTATGTCTAAATTGGGCTTAGGGTCTGTCCATCTTTACCATTGTTATGATGTACACACTGGGATGTAATGTGTTGTAAGGTAATGGAGCTGACAGCACAGCTTGCAGCTGGAGGGACTAGATCCCAGCAGGGGGTTAATTAGACAGGAAACGCCAAGAAACATAGTATGAGACAATCGTACAAGGACATTGCAGGCTACTGGGTATTTATTTGCTGTTATAAGGTGCCCTCTAAAAACATACAGAACACACATGCACGCACACTCGTACATATGCACGCACGTACGCATACAGGCACACACACACACACACACACACACACACACACACACACACACACACACACACACACACACACACACACACACACACACACACACACTGACCCCATTTGGTGCTCTGGTAGACAGGTGGTGGTGTTATTGCCTGTTGCTAAGCAATTACTGAGTCCATTACACCTGCAACATGCACATAATGTGTGCATGTGTGTGCTCTCTGTGTGTACTCCTTAACGTGCGCTTTTATGACAGCACATGCCCTGAGCAAAACATATTTTGTAAATATTTTCTAACTGGTAGATGTTGTGCATTTAGTTTGCTGCTCTTTACCTATTAGCAGATACATAATTTCTACTGTGTCTGTAACCGCAGCCCAGAGCATTAGTCTTGTGTGTGCGTGCGTGTGTGCCGTGCATGTTTGTGTGTGCATGTGTGCGTACATGCGCGCGTGCGCGTGTGTGTGTGTGTGTGTGTGTGTGTGTGTGTGTATAAGGTGATATACGACACACCTGCTAAATGCAGCTCAGCTTGTTGGCTGTAAATAACCGCCATGCTATTAAGAGAGCACCGGCCCGTTGTAGCCTCTAAAAGACACCACACAGACACATAGGAACGTGGATGTGCACAAGAATGCACTTTAATCACATGCACACACTCAAGCCTGAGCTAGCCTGGTTGTGTCGCGCACTGGATCTACAAGCTCACAATGCGTCGCGGCGTAACACGTTGTGAGCTTGTAGATCTGCTCTTTTCGGGGGGCACGGCACCGGCACGCAAATGAGTATACTATAAATCAGGTGTCACAGTTACATAACAGACACAATCTCTCCCTCCCAAACCCCTCCCGCTCCCTCTCTCTCCCCCTCTCTCTCTCAGAATCAGCTTCATTGTCACATCACAGGTTTAGGTGAGGTATCTATTATCTACATACAGTATAGGTACTGCATACATAACTTATCCATCCATTATGAGGTTTTTACGGAGCCTGCACGGAAACAGCCCTCTCTCTCTCTCTCTCTCTCTCTCTCTCTCTCTCTCTCTCTCTCTCTCTCTCTCTCGCTCTTCCTCTCTCTCCCTTTCTCTCTCTCCTTTCCTCCCTCTCTCTCTCACCCTTCCCCCCCTCTCCCCCTCTCCCCCCTTTCTCTCTCTCTCTCTCTCTCTCTCAAATCATCCCCTTGTCACTCGGCCTTGCTCTCTCACACTGCCAATTGAACTGCCAGTAACACATAAAGCAGGCGAGGAGGAAGTGGATGTGGTTTGGT
>NC_139945.1:39419381-39429381 GCF_963454915.1 Gymnoscopelus microlampas
AATAGCAGATACTGTATACAAGCTTGTAGATATTATTTTTTTTTTTTTGCTAAATTGTGAACATTTGTGCAAATCTTTGAATGTATATATTTTTTGAAAGCAAACAGTTTTAACTCAAATCTTTCCTTCTGGGGGGGTCCCTGGAACAAAATATATTGAGATGGGGGTCCGCGGCCAAATTCATATCTAAAAAAATGTTTACTAAATACTAACAGTATGTTGCTATATCAGTGGTGCTCCAACTTTTTCATGTCAAAGACCCCCAAAATCATATGTATTTGGCTGCGGACCCCCATCTCAAAATATGTTCCAGGGACTCCCACTGGGTGAAAAAGGTGATATACCTGGATACATGGGCAAGGTATACACCCACCCAACATAAATGATAGGTGGGAGTTTTTCAATGAATGCGGGAGAGGACTGTTTACCTTAAAATGCCTTTAAGATACCTGGATATACGTCTCTCTTTTCTCTGCTTGGGAATCTTCCTTACACATGTAAATTAGAGGTTTGTTCAAACAATGGGAGGTGTGGGGTTCATAGAGGGGGGGGCTCAGGGAGAGGGAGAGAGAGAGAGAGAGAGGGAGAGAGAGAGAGAGAGAGAGAGAGAGAGAGAGAGAGAGAGAGAGAGAGGGAGAGGGAGCGAGAGCGAGAGAGAGAAACACAGATCTCTTTGATCTGGCTTAACTGTACAGTTGTGGCACTGTAAACACATCTGTATGCTATTCTTTCAATCGGTAGGAATGATGGCGCACAATCCGTCCGTGTACCTTGCAAATTCCAAATCTCGACAGGCCTCCCAAAGAAATGCCGGTCTGGGTGAGGATGCAACTCGGCAGTTGGGTCCAAACGGGGTACCTCAAAGCTTGAGTTGCTAGAACACCACTTATTGATACTTTTACTTAAGCAAAACAGTTGAGTACTTGTTCCACCAATGTCCCTGTTTAAAAATGATTGAATAAACACTAATAACCAAGGTTACTGTAGTAACAGAGGTCCTCTCTGTTACACAAGGTGCTGTACAACAAACAGTGGTGTGAAGTAACTAAGTACATTTACTCAAGTACTGTACTTAAGTACAATTTTGAGGTAATTTTACATTACTGAAGTATTTCCAATTGTCTATACTTTTACTTACTATTTTATTTACTATTATTTGAAAACTTTAGTTACTAGTTACTTTGCAGATATAAATGATTACATTATAAAACATGCATTAACCACTTTAGCCTTATTTTATACATCAACAAGCTCACACGCTATTTTCAAACGTATTAGCACTTTTACTTTTGGTACTTTAAGCACATTTTGATACCAAAATGTGTTGTACTTTTTACCCATATCACAAACAAGGCTACTTTATGTGTGTTTTCGTTTGTATTTTGGGGGATAGAGATTAGATTACATGCAGACACAACATTTGCATGATAGGTGTCGATGGTTTCAATGTTCCTATTGTTTCATGTTTCACTCCTGAGCACCGCCTCTTCACACCGTGTCTGTGAGATGTCTTTGAGCCAGTGTTGCCAGGTTTTTTTTATAATAAATTTGCACCAAGAATTTTATTTGAAAATAGCAGTCTACAAGCTCACAACGAGTTGCATCACGAGTATATCTTGTATAGCTTGTATATCTGCCATCTTCAAATAGCCGATGTATACAGTAGGTAGGTTTAAAGTGCTCATGTGAGTCATGTGACCCATAATCGCTTCTATTGGGCTTGTTTTTCTAGACCTGCTTGCTTGTTTCTCTCACAGAATCTGGCAACCCTAGCCACAGCACGGGGGCGTGTATTAGCCAAGGCACCAAGTTGGCTTTACAGGATAGCAGTTTGTTGTTAGAGAACTCTGCTTGGAAACTATTAACTGCATGATGAATTTGTTTAATTTGTGAGTAAAATGGCAACAAACACAAGTAGAGATTTATTTTATGCATCGGGTGCTGCTTCGAGTCCTCGCAGACGCCAGCCTTCGACTCCGAGAAGAACAGAATTATTAGGTGGTCCTCTTAGCTGGTCGAGAGCAACGCTGCTCGGGATGATGCTTTGTCTACGTTGCTGCCTCTGCCTGCACCAAAGAGCAAATAACATCAACCTTGCGGTAAGTGAAATTATGTCTGACTATATATGCCCTGTGTCTACTATCTAGAAAATTCTTTGTATGAGTTGCTTGTAGAAAAATAAGTGTAACTAATGTTCTGGTGGGCAACCTGGAAGGCTCACCCCAAAACACGATCGCCACCATTTTAGGGGGAATACCAGGTAGAGATTTTATCGGATATGTGCTGGATTTGTGCCCGGGTGACTGTGTTTGGGGCGAGTGTTTTGGTATTCCTTTGGTGGTTTGCCAAAAGCATTGATTTCCTCAAATTGACCTTTTATAATCATGCTGTTTACAGGAGGCTGTGAGGCGTCTACACAACTCGGAGAAGAATAACCACATTCAATCCAAAAGAAGTGTAAGTAACCAAATTCAACTATATCACAATCATGCTTTAGTAAGAGGGGAGACCAAGCCCCACCAATTTGATTTGTGGTGGGGGATAGTGGGGGGAGGTAGGCCTGTGGATTGAGTTCCTGTCCTGGTGAAATGTTTTAACTGATAAAAAAAATTGCACATGACTAAAAACTAACACGGTTCTTCTCTTCCAACAGGGTAAATTATCCACATAGTATTGATGTTGCAGCTCATCTTTTAGGAGAACTAAGCATTAGTTTCTGTAATGTTGATCCTGTTTTTATAAAAGGTAAAGCGCACATGCATAATACACTCACAGTATTCACATAAGCTATTTGCATCTTAATAGAGTGGGCTAGACCTGCAGAAAACAGCAAACCTGTATTTCTTATTGTAGCCTACTTACAGGGCATTGTTTTGTCTTTTTGTATTCAAAGACCCCTGTGTTATAATTGAAAATAAATAATTGTAATTCTTTTTTTCTTCTGTTTTTCTTCAAGGCTTCAAGGACTGCCGTTTTGGATCTTCAGCCCTCCAGCAGTCCAAAGTTCAGGAGATCATCTCCAAAACCTCATACCAAACGCTGCATTCTCCAGGACCCAATGCTTGAGGACACAGAGCAACTCCAAAGATGGACTTCCATTTTGGATCTTCAGCCCTCCAGCAGGAAGAAGTTCACAAGATCATCTCCAGGACCTTGTACCAAATGCTGTGTTCTCCAGGACCCAATGCTTGACGACAAAGAGCTTGAGGACTATGTTTTTAGTGCAAACTTTTTAACTCAAATCTTTGCTTCTGGGTCCCTGGAACAAAATATATTTCTTCCTGTGGATTATACCAGGGACACATGACTTGGATTTAGCTCTTCCTTGGACCCACCCGTGGATTACATGAGTAGCCTACAAGTGACTTTGTTTTCCTTTTCCCGCTATTTTTCTTTGCTCCTCCTCATGGCACTACTTGCTGACTATATGTCAGTCTATGTGGATTATGCGGTCGACACACACTGACATTTTGCACCGTAATCCTGTGTATAACGCACTGACTTTTGACTTTTTTTTCCCAAGCACCTTAACTAACGTCCATAAGTATATCATGCACAGTATACATTGCTGCTATGTTCATGCACATATCTTATCTCAGGTAGCCTACTAGTGTGAGTATATAGACACACATTTCACCCACGTTTTTTAATTAAACCTGTGATGTGACAATAAACCTGATTCTGATTCAGAATATTTGAATATATATATTTTTAGAGTGAACATTTTTAACTCAAATCTTTGCTTCTGGGGTCCCTGGAACAAAATACTTTTCTTTGAAACAGTTTACCTTATCTGTGTGCTCCTGTTCCATTGTTTTGTATAAATGTATTTTTCTTGATCAATAAACATAATTACATGAGTTCTGCCTATGTGTTTTTCTATATTGTTTGTGTGTGTGGAGATATATATATATATATATATATATATATATATATATATATATATATATATATATATATATATATATATATATATATATATATATATATATATATATATATATAATTAGTGCAGGTAGTGGGGGCGGGACTATAAACCATCCCTCCCGGTGGGGGGGGGGGGGGGACAAGCCACAGCCCCTGGGAGGGGGGGGGGGGCTATAAACCACCCTTCCCACTGAGGGGGGGGGGGGGGGGGTATAAACTAGGGGGTTTATACAAGAATTAGCATGCAGAATGTGGGGTGGGTGGGTGGGGTTATAAGCCACAGCTTCCAATCAAATGTAGTTTTCTGCACATGCTCAGAAGTGGTTGGGGTGGAAGGGTGAGAGGGGTGGGAGGGGTGGGTGTGTGAGGTCCTTGCTGGCCAGACACCACAGGGGGTAAATGCAAATGAAGGTCTCAGAAATGGTACATACACCTGAATATGTGGGAGGTATGTGGGAGGTGGTACATTAATGAATGAGGGCAGCATACACACACATACTCCCTTAAGTATCAGGGGTATGCCTGAGGGATACCCTCCCAAAATCATTGCTTTTCACCCAGTGTCCCCAGGAGCAAAATGTTCGCCTTAAAAAAAAATAATAGGCTATTCAAATATTTGCACACATTTTCAAAAAATTGCAGATCTACAAGGTCATAGTGCAGCACCCGATGCCGCACTATGAGCTTGTAGATCTGCTATTTTTGAATAGCCAAAAAAAATCTAAAATGGCACAGATGCTTTCCCCGGTTTTAATGGATTATGTATCATTATCTTGAAAGTGTGTTTTGTTCTTGTTATATACAAACCTGTGATTGTCTAACCAACGTGACTGTGCCTCTGGCTTGCTTGCTGTGTGTCACTTTTACATAGACTCAACACAGCCCTTGAGGAGAGGGCTGAGGTCTGAGGAATGAGAAAATATACTGTACTTTGCAAGATGAAGGGGGGGTGATTGAAGAGGGAAAGGAAAAGAAAACGAACACAAACAAAGTTGATTCAGACAATATAGAACATCACCAAACCCAGTACTGTTTGTTTTTTAAATAAAAACGTCAACTTCTCTGTTGATTTTACTATTTGAAGATCCGGATCCGCAGATCCAGTCTGGGTTTTCTTCCCGCAAATTCAGCAGGAAATGAACATTTCTAAATGAAATAAAAGTACTGGGTTTTGTGATGTTCTATATTGTCTGAATCAACTTTGTTTGCGTTTGTTTACGCGCTTTGAGAGCTGTTTAACCATACAATGTAGTCAATGAGGAGCATATTTTAAATCATCACTTTCTAATACATGGAGCAACTGTTTTTGATTTTATCGCCCACCTTTGGAGTTACATCATAGCAAGGTAAATGCAGAACCTCTACCAAAGTGGTATTGCCCTTTAACTGCCAAGGAGGGCATGTAAAAACGACTGTCCCACACACCTATACTTGCAAGTTATGCTAATTTCTTATTTGCCTATACCTCATTTTATTATTATTGAATTGTTTTTATTGATTTTCAACACCAACAATACATAGATACATACATCACAGGACTGCACATAACCACACAATACATTAACAATACCTTAAATAAAAAGAGACAGTGATACAACCACCAAAAAATAAAACCAAAATCTTTGATTAAAATAATACAAAAATGTCTGAACATTTTCTGGACAGAGCCCCTGGTGGAATATTTAAGCTCCTCAAGTTTTAGATGAGCCATCACAGCTCCGACCCAGCGTCGATGTGATGGCTGATTTCCAATAGGCTATGCACAGCAGCCATATTGGAAATAAATCGGGCCTCTTCTTACTTCCTTCACAGGTGTTACCAATGATTCTAATGAAGGCTCTGTTCCATTCTGCCCAGGGAGCTGATATTGTGCATGTTGGCTCACTAGAAACACTCCATTTTGGTTCCCAAATGTCCCCTCGTGGTGGGTGTGTAACTCTGAGAGTGTACAAATGGAACCAAATGGATCCGTGAGGGTCCATTTGGTTCCATTTGTACACTCTCAGAGTTATGGGGGTCCTTGCAAATAAGACAACCACTGTGCCACACTAAATGGAACAGGGCCTTAATTAGTATTATTGGTAACACCTGTGAAGGAAGTAAGGAAAGGGCCCAATTCATTCCCAATATGGCTGCTGTGCATAGAGCCTATTGAACAAAATAAGGCGTTGAGCCAATAAAGAGAAGGCCATAGCATCAGACTGAGTGACATACTGTCATTTCACCAGGGACTCTTTATCCCAGATAAAAGAAAAGGTCTCAAAAACAGAAAGCCAAAATTGTGATAATGATGGTCGTGACCAGAACATATCTGATTCTTTCATATGAAATGAAAAATAACAAAAGTGCTAAAATGTGTAATTATTCTGCATTTACTGTACTGGGTTACCCATGAGCAGTGGCTCAGAAGGTAGAGCACGGGGAACATTCTAGTTTGGGAACTATGTCGAAGACACTGAACCGATATGGCCTACTGCTCTCGATTAGCAGGTACTCGCATGGTTGCCTCCGTTGTCAGTGTGAGAATGGATGAATGTAAAGCATTGTAAATCTAAAGTGCTTTGGATTAAGGTGCTATAGAAATACTGACATTTTCCATTCACAGATCACTTTTTCCATTTGACCCACAGAGACACAGACATCACCACACTAGTCGACTTTCAGAATCAGCTTTATTGTCACATCACAGGTTTACCATACCAGCCAGCTTCAGGCATGTTAACATAGTAGATGTATGTTATTTTTTTTAAATAGTAGATGTCATTTCCAGTATTCTGGTGGATATTGGGAGTTGGAACCTATGTAAGTAAAGCCTGATAAAAGGATCCATTAAAAAGTTAATTGTAGCAAACGAAAACTCATTTCACCCACTTTTTTACTTCTGTAAACCGTTTACAGAAACATGTTATCTACATATTTACACAAGTAGCCTACCTGAGATAGGATATAAAGGTGCGTGAGCAGACGTACGTACTGTATGCATGATATACTTATGGACGTTAGTTAAGGTGCTAGAAAAAACACAATAAAAAGACAAACAGACAGTTTGTCACTGTGGAGAGGATGCCATCCTGATCTCTCCTGTGTAGCGCGGTTGAACACCACATTGTGATTTATACATTTTCATTCACAAACTACACATAGTAACTTACTGCCTGTAGCGGAAGAGTGGACACGGAGGGAGGCCATGCTGTTATTAGACTCTTTGTCTATGTCTGCTGGATTATCGGTTCGCTTGAGAAGGATAAGGAGCGAGAGGGCCGTTGAGGGGTGGTAGCATGACGCACAGCTCCCTGTCCACCCCTCCCAGCCCCCAGCGTCATGGCTGTGTGCTTGTGGGTGTGGGACAGGCAGAGTAGCTTGTTTATGGGCAGATTAATTGCGTTTATGGCCATGTTTCTCCCTGTGAATAGTGCTGGAGCTTTTAATGAACACCCACACTGCCTGCCTGCCATGACAGCCTGCTAGGCCATGCCTGCTGCTGCTTTTCAGAGCGTGGCCAACCGGTAGCTTCAGCTTTCCAAGGCTGGTGGTGGCTGAGGCTATCGCCGCATGGGTCTGCACAGGTGAGGGGTCGCATGCAGTGGTGTAAAGTAACTAAGTACATTTACTCAATTACTGTACTTAAGCACACTTTTGAGGAATTTTTACTTTACTGGAGTATTTCCCCATTTTTCGTACTTTTACTTCTACTCCACTACTGTCTCAGAGGCAAATATAATAATTTTACTCCACTACAATTATTTGAAAACTGTACAGTAGTTACTAGTTACTTTTAAGATATATATTATGAAACATACATTAAACACTTTAGCCCTATTTTATACATAGGCGTCGCATTGCGACGCGTTGTGAGCTTGTAGATAAAAATGCCAATACTTTTACTCAAGTACATTTTTAATTCTGGACTTTTACTTGTAGCAGAGTATTTCTATTGCAGTATTGGTACTTTTACTTAAGTAAAGAATTTTAGTACTTTTTCCACCACAGGACACGTGTGTCTATCTGTCTGTGTGAATCTAATTGTCTGTGTGCTTGTGAGTCTATACACGTGTGTGGGCGGGCGGGCGGGCGGGCGGGCGTGCGGGCGTGCGTGCATGATTTCTTGCGTGAAGCTGTTCATGTGGCCCTGTACAGGTGGATGGTTGTATACCTGAGGCCCACAGAGTGCAACCAGCCGGTAACTGGACCGTGACTTCAATCATCTCCTGCTAAGCTGGAGAGAGACGCAGGCGATACTGTAGGTTCCATACTGTTTGGCTACTGTTTCATACAGAACTGTTCTTGAAAGAGTTTATACTACTAAGTATTCGCAGGCTGTTATTTGTTTTGGAGAAGACAGGAGGGACAGAGTTTAATAGGAAACTGTACACAAATTATTTAATGAATACAACGGGAGAGAGTGTCCTGTTATCTTTTTTTCCTCCTTACTTCATCATTCCAATTATACATTCTCTTTCTCTCTCTCTCTCTCTCTCTCTTTCTCTCTCTCTCTCTCTCTCTCTCTCTCTCTCTCTTTCTCTCTTTCTTTCTCTCTCTCTCTTTCTCTCTTTCTCTCTTTCTTTCTCTCTCTCTCTTTCTCTCTCTCTCTCTCTCTCTCTCTCTCTCTCTCTCTCTCGTTCTCTTTGTCATTAATCAGGTCTGCAGCGTGTCTCTCCCTTCTTATGGCTTTCTACTTCATTAAGTCGGAAACAGGGAGGGACCATGGCTAATGGACAGTCTCAGTCCTAACTCAGAGCTCAGGCCTGGCTGAGTGTGTGTGTGTGTGTGTGTGTGTGTGTGTGTGTGTGTGTGTGTGTGTGTGTGTGTGTGTGTGTGTGTGTGTGTGTGTGTGTGTGTGTGTGTGTGTGTGTGTGCCCGCGCGCACGTCTCTGTGTGTGAGTGCGCGTGCGTGTGCGTATCAGACAGGCGCCTGAATATATGTCTTATAGCGTGTGCTACCATGCACTTATTTGCATTTGTCATGCATGTATGTTTTATGCTTGGTTTATGTGTGCATTTCATGGGTAGCTTGTGTGTCGTTTCATAAGTCATTGAAATCATAAACTCACTTCCCACACCAGTGGCCTTGAACGTGCACAGCATGTTGAAGGCCTCTCTCACATATGGGTCTCTCAGTCAAACTTCCACTTGTGGTTCCACGAGCTAAAACCACTGGAGCTATAAGAATTGACCGAATGTGATAGAGAAATGACACATTTCATCAAAGTTTTCGGGGCTCTTTCCAAAAAGTGTTGAAACATATGAAAGAAACTAAAGGTATTTTCTGTACTGTGTCAGATAACTTAAGAGGCCCTGAGGAGCTCTTATTCTTTAGAATGCATCTCTTTTACAGCCCTCTCCACGACCAACTATACAACCTTATTAACTAACGACGACGCTCCCTCCATTTGACTATAATGTTCAATAAAAAAAGCAGTTTATAGTTGCATATATTTACCTTCGGCTCCTTTGCATATATACTGCATCCTCGTCCAGCCTTTTGGCGCGGCGCTGTTCTGCTCGGCTGGTGTGGAGGACAGGTAGTAAAGAGGAGTTGTAAAAAAAAAAAAGGGAGTCATGTAAAAAAAGGAGTTGCTTTAGTGTGTGTTTGTTCTGGCATGTTAACGGCTGGCTTTACAGCTCTGATTATGGCCCGCTGCGCTACGGTGCTAACTACCCAGGGACACGCTAGCGGGCCCGGAAGGAGAGACGGAGAGGAAGGTGATAAGGTACATACTAACTCCAGTGGTCCCTCAGGGTCCGTGTGTCCTTGCTGATATTGAAGGGTAGGTGCAGTAGGTGACCCCTAGAGAGAGTCTGAAGAAACTATGAGCCGACGTGAGTGGGTGAGCATAGCTGCACAGCTGGTTCACACTTCAGTGGTGGAAAAAAAGTACTCAAATGTTTTACTTAAAGGTAGGGTAAGTGATATTTTTTGGTTAAAACAAAAAGTATTTTGTTAAAAGGTTAAAGCACTATATTCTGATAGTAATCATTGCTATAGAGTGTTTGTTCAGTAACAGGAGTCTCCCCGTCTCTCCAGCTCTTTAATAAACAGAAAATACATGCTCCGGTAGGTGTCAAAATCTCA
>NC_139945.1:39434381-39446881 GCF_963454915.1 Gymnoscopelus microlampas
GGATTGATTGGACGTTTTGTTCGCGATTTTTGGCATTCTTTGTAAAACGGGCCCCTCACACTAACTTTGGAAGCCAATTACGGACGAACGGTAAGGACTATCAAAATATGTTTATTGCATGGGTCCAGAGATCATGTGTACCGATTTTTGTGAAATTTGGACAAAATATGTGGGAGGAGGAGCTAAAAGTGTGTTTTGAAGAAAATTCAAAATGGCGGAAAATCTATCCTGACGCAAATGGGCGTGGCCTATATGGGGAGTTGCGTCATGACCCAAGAACTCTAGGGGAAAATTATTTGAATTTACGACCTACGGTTCAAGAGTTATAGGCCAAAACGTAAAGTGGGCTGTTATAGCGCCACCATGTGGCTGACTGGTGTAATTATTTTATTAATAATTTGGAAATAAACTATGAACCTCTGTTCTGCCTCCAGGCAGTTATTTTGATGTTTAGCACCGCCCAGTGGTTTAATGTGGTATTGCAGCAGTAGGACTGGGGATGGGTAATTGAGGAGGTCACACCTGGCCTGAGTGTATTTGATTTGAAGATTAGCACCTGTTCTGTATTGAAGTAATCAAGGCACAGCCCTAAGCTCAGTCATTTCAGAAGCACACTCTGTAGACAGCACATGAGTGTTTGTTGCAGCATTATGTTGTTACTCCTTGTTTCCCCAACGCAAGCATTATCTGTAAGTAAATGTATTTACTTAGTTACATTATTTGAAAGGTTATCTTCTTGTCTGATGAATGTTTGCTGATGGAATATTTTCTGTTTTCTGTTTATGTATTTCAGTTTACTTCCTTGTTCATGCACAAATCAAATCAGTAAAACTGGAGCTAGAACGCTACATCCTGACTCCTTGTGTTGTTTTAAGGGAGTTTGGCTGGCTGTCAATTAATGGTTAGACACACCATTAGGAGGACAGCACAACCTCCTCTCCAAGTTTTTTAACTCTAACCTTTACGGTTTCTGAGAAAAAAATACTTGAATTTGAGTTTTTCTTTTTCCCATTAAAGTGGATGGGGAAATTTAATGCACTAATAAATCAATATCAATTAAACTATGTAACCAATCTCTTAGCAAAGTACAAGCAGTCTATTCCCAGTGAAGCCGGTCATTTTGACATATGGCACGAAATTGGGAAAAATAAACTGTGGGAGAAATAGCGAATCAGATTTTTTTTTATCTAGAAAGAATAAAGTTTATAGAGTACTATAGTCTGGTTGCCCGGTTAGGGCAACCACACTAATAAAGTAGGTAGAGTATTATAGTCTGGTTAGGGCAACCACACTAATTACAGAGAGAGTAGATCATACACTGGCCTGGAGAGAGCAACAGAGGACAGGATGGTACAGTATGTAGCAGTTTAAATCATGTGTGTGATTGTTAATATATCTTCTCTCTCTCTCTCTCTCTCTCTCTCTCTCTCTCTCTCTCTCTCTCTCTCTCTCTCTCTCTCTCTCTCGTGTGTGTGTGTGTGTGTGTTTGTCAAGTAGAGGTGCAAGGGACAGATTTACACCCCATGCACAGGAGAGATGAAGGCCATTTTTCAGGCTGCCGTCATCTCTCTCTCTCTATCTCTCTGTTCTCGCTGCTGGCTGGCATCACTCCAGGTTGATTTCTTCACAGCCCACAGGCAGTTTTCTGTCTGTCTGTCTGTCTGTCTGACATCCACCGATCTCTACCCCTCATCCTGTCTTCCCACCCCTCCTCTGACATCCTAAAACCTACTTACATATCCTTCTCTTACCTTCTACCCCTTCATCTCTCATCTCACACATATCACTCTCTCTGTCGCTAAACGCGTCTCTCTACCTCTCCTTCAGCCATCTCTCTCTCTCTCTCTCTCTCTTTGTCGCTCTCTCTCTCTCTGTCTCTCTCTCACTAGCTTCATTCACTCGTCTTCCAATTTTCACATTTCAGTCTATCTCTCGTTAATCTAGATTTCTCTGTCATTTGTGTTTTTTCTCCCATCCTTTTTCTCCGTTCTTTCCTCTCTATCTCTGTTCTCATTTGGGAGGTGAAGTGGGCTGGAGTGGTGGTGGTGGGTGGAGGGGGTGGAGGGGTCTGCAGGGTAGTTTGCCGGTGAGGCAGCTCTATTTCCTGTGTTGTTGTATAGCGTGATGTGGGTTCAAGGTCCCTTTTCCATCAGCCTCTCTCTCCCTCTCTCCCCTCTCTCACTCTCTCTGCTCCGTTAGTAACTCTACCATAAATCCACCAATACAATACATACAGTACACACCCACTTCACCCCCCCCCCCCCCCGTCTCTTATACACAACACACACACACACACACACACACACACACACACACACACACACACACACACACACACACACACACACACACGTGCACACACACACACGTGCACACACAATCAATACAAGCCTGCTTGGCACTGCCAAAGTCCAAAATGACTATAGATTTTCTGTCGGCACTGCCACTAAATTATGCAAACCCCTAGTTTATGTCCCAGCACTTTTTTGGCCGTCCCTCCTCTTTAGAGCGGAAGCGGACCACCACCTAAGAAGCTATGGACCAACATGTATAGGGATGCATATATATATATATATATACACACATATACGCACACACACACATCGGTGCTGTCGGGCAGAAACCTTGTATCTCCATATTTCATCTTTTTATGTTTTCTCTTAAATAAATTCCCTATTTAGGTTTCGAGAGCCTGTAAGGCTTCGAAAGCTATTACATCTCTACACTTTCATTATTATTATTCTTCCGCCGGTTTTGCCAGTTCTGGCCTAACCGCGTGGTCACTTTTTATGAAATTCGGCAATATGGTAGAGGGCTATGCCAAACGGCGAAAACCCGAAACTCACAAACATTGGCCAAAGGGTGGCGCTGTAGCACTCAATTGAAATATGCCAACTTTGAACAGGTACAACTCATGCCCTGTTTGACCCACAGCCATGAAACTTCGATGCACACATGCGTCTCCTCATGCCTAACAACTTTCACACTCTGACTTTTGACCTCTGACCTTTAGATCTCCCACCATTTCGAATTCTATGAAAAGCAGTAAAAAGCAGTAAAAAAATCACTTCTCCTGGGATTTATGAGCAATCTGTACGAAACTGTATACACATGAACTTTGGACCAATGCCGACAAACGTAACTTAGCGGATTTTCCATAAGTGAAAACGTTAAGCTTTTATAAGCCAATGAAAATTGCAGCTTTTTTTTAATTATTCATCTGCCCCTAACACATACATGCAGACTCACATTTGTTTGACACTTTGCAATATTGTAGAGGGTCCTTCCAAGTATCACTGAAACCAATCTTACTCCAATTGGTCAAAGGGGGGCGCTATAGCAATTTTTTGAAAATGCAAACTTTAAACAGGCAAAAGTCATGCCTCGTTTGGCCGACAGCCGTTAAACCTGCTTACACATGTGCCTTGACTCATGAGGAACACATGTATCACTTTGACCAGTAAGCTCTGCCCTTAGATTGTCTGCAATTTTGAGCAGTTTGAAAAACATTTAAATCCAGGATTTCTGAGCAATTTGCGTGAAAGTGTGTCATGTGTTTGAACTCCCTTTTCACTGGTTCAGGTGTGTAGGTTCAATAGCTTGATAGCTTAATCATCTGCCTTGAAACCACAGGGTTGCTGGTTCGAATCCCACCTCAGGTAGACTTCATTATAATTGCATTGCACACAACATGACTGTATCAATGAGGAACATATCTATCACTTTGACCAGTAAGCTCCGCCCTTAGATTGTCTGCAATTTTGAGCAGTTTGAAAAACATTTAAATCCAGCATTTCTGAGCAATTTGCGTGAAAGTGTGTCATGTGTGTGAACTCCTTTTTCATCAGTTCGGGTCTGTTGGCCCAATGGCTTAATCATCTGCCTTGATACCACAGGGTCGCTGGTTCAAATCTCACCTCATGCAGACCTCAACTCAATTGCATTGCACACAACATGACTGTATCAATGCATGTGCAATTGTTAAAGATAACGAGAAATGCATACTTGAAAGTAGTTATTTTCAATGTATGACGTAATTCATTTGCCCTTTTGTTTTGTGTTGTTGGATTCTCCTTTCTCACTATCTGATGCTGTCGATTCAATAGCTCCACCAGTAGAGTGTGAGCCTCATGTGCCGAAGGTCCCTGGTTCAAATCCCACTGATTACAGTTTACATTTATATTGCATTATACAAAACATGACCCTGTTAATTCAGACATGTGCAATTTTTAAACAATAACATGAAATGCTTTTTTGAGAGTAGTTGTTTTTTATGTATGACATACTTTCTTGTGAAAATAGCCGATCTACAATCTCACAACTTTTCAGATAGCAACGCGTTGTGAGCTTGTAGGTCGACTATTTTCACTAGTTTCCAGTCCGAGGAGACAAAAAGAAAAACTTTATTGGTAAATGTTTTGTGAACCAGTGATCTACAGTAGTTAGCGAAATAGAGGCTTGGTTCATAATGGACGGAAAAACCTATAGATATCAACAGACACCATCAGGGAGGCCATATCTCTAGCTCAATGAGAAGAGAGGCAGCCTGTGAATCCATAGGTCGCTGGTTCGATCCCTGTCCCCAACAATGCGTTGAGGTGATCATCATTTGGAATTCCCCCTATTCCCATGGATTGGATCCACCCCTCTCACTCATCACCAATCACACATGCACAGTACAATTTTTAGGTACTTTTACTTTACTACTCTACTCTACTACAATTACAGCAGATGACAGCTTTAGTTACTTGTTACTTTGCAGATGTAATTATTAATACAACACCTACAGTAACCACATACAGCCGATCTACAATGTGACGCGTTATGAGCTTGTATGTATATAATAAGCAACCCATGCTGTATGATAACTTACCACATATGAAATCCAATTCTGTCTATCCAATGGCTCAGTCTGTACTGTGGCCATAGCTGAGTGGTTAGTGAGCCCACCTAAGGAGCCAGAGGCCCTGGTTGCCCCAGGTACGATTCCAGGCCAGGCCAGCAAATGCGTCGATGAAATGAAATTTGTCCCTGAGCTAGACTCTTAACCCCTAATTGCTCACAGGCCCTCATTGGAAACAAGACCGCAAGGACTTTCATGAACGGACCTGGAATTATCCTTATCCTTTACACTGTCTACCCACAAGTCTATAGGTCCCTGGTTCAAACCTCAATTTAACCGGTCCAAATATAATTTACTGAACAAAAATCATGACTTTGTTAATTAATGCATGTTCACTTCTTCTCTCTCGCTCTCTCTCTTACTGCCTCTCTTTCTCACTGCCTCTCTCTCTCTCTCCCTCTCTCTCTCTTTTCTCTCTCTCTCTCTCTCTCTCTCTCTCTCTCTCTCTCTCTCTCTCTCTCTCTCTCTCTCTCTCTCTCTCTCTGTCACTGTCTGTCTGTCTGCCAGTCTGCCACTCTGTCACTGTCTGTCTGTCTGCCAGTCTGCCACTCTGTCACTGTCTGTCTGTCTGTCTGTCTGTCTGTCTGTCTGCCTGCCAGTCTGCCAGTCTGCCACTCTGTCACTCTGTCACAGTCTGTCTGTCTGCCAGTCTGCCACTCTGTCACTGTCTGTCTGTCTGTCTGTCTGCCAGTCTGCCACTCTGTCACTGTCTGTCTGTCTGCCAGTCTGCCACTCTGTCACTGTCTGTCTGTCTGCCAGTCTGCCAGTCTGCCACAGTCTGTCTGTCTGCCAGTCTGCCACTCTGTCACTGTCTGTCTGTCTGTCTGCCAGTCTGCCACTCTGCCACTCTGTCACAGTCTGTCTGTTTGTCTGTCTGCCACTCTGTCACAGTCTGCCAGTCTGCCAGTCTGTCACAGTCTGCCAGTCTGCCACTCTGTCACTGTCTGTCTGTCTGCCAGTCTGCCAGTCTGCCACAGTCTGTCTGTCTGCCAGTCTGCCAGTCTGCCACAGTCTGTCACAGTCTGCCAGTCTGCCAGTCTGCCACTCTGTCACAGTCTGCCAGTCTGCCACTCTGTCAAAGTCTGCCAGTCTGCCAGTCTGCCACTCTGTCACAGTCTGCCAGTCTGCCATTATTCTCGAAACCGCTCATTGCTGCTTGCAGCTATATTTTATACTTGGTCTTTGACAGTACCGCTTTAAAATAACAGATTCACAAGAGCTCAGAACTTGTAGAGCTGTTGTTTTTGCTATTTATTTTCAAGTTGAGTCGATTCTTTCAATGTTTTAGAAAATGTTAACCTATAATGACCCAATTATGGGTCATTATAGGCCCAAAATAGGGACACCCGGTACAATGGCCCTCATTTATCAACGGAGCGTATAAACCGGCTTATATTTTTCCATATTTTCGGCCGTACACCAACGTCGAACGAAGTCACATTCATCAACGAATCCTATACAGCCAATTCTAGCGTACATCAGGTCGGAGCTTTGACAAATCTCACGTCTGAAAACGAGCATCATTTAAATAACACGCCCTTAAATATTCACAAAACGCCCCGACTTCACGACATTAAAAACCAGAGTACGACCCAAAAAAAGCATGAAAAGCCAATAAGAAAGAGTTTCCCCCCCTCGCCTCGCCACACGCGCACACGCCTCTCTCTCTCTCTCACACACACACACACACACGCCCGCCCAACTTTGTCTTTCATGTAATCCCTAGCGTAGTAGCGGTACAGTCTTTGTTGTCACATAGGTAGGCTTGTAGCCTAAATGAATGACATATTATGATACCAATCACATCGCCATGAATGGAATACGTTTGTGCACCCATTTATTTAACCCATACCGAGCAGTGGTGTTCGAGTTACACTAAATAAAGCAGTCATGAGACTCGGCGGAATGCAGTGATCCCGTGCCACTACGTTAATATCGGAGCGTCGGGTTTTTATCCTTAACCCAGCCAGGTTGTGTCGCCTACATAACTCTCTATGACATAACTCAATAACATAGGACAAGCTACTGTAAGTTTGTAGACCTCACTGTCCATGAAAAGATGTCGGGACTCCCGAAAATTCTCTCGCAGAAACGCTTGTATATTTTGAAAATAGCAGATCTACAAGCTCACAATGCGTCGTGATGCGACCTGTTGTGAGCTTGTAGATCTGCTATTTTCAAATAGCCAATGCAGCCAGATCTGCAAGCTTAACCGAATGACTGTTAAAGCAGTTTGTTTAAATTAGTTTATAAAATTATATATTTTCACAGCGATTATTTATTAGTGTAGATATACATATTTTGGAGTGGATTATGTGTCCAGATGCCTGTCAGACAGTCAGACAATGCTGCTCCGCAGGTCTACAATGGAATAAACGGGCGCAGCCAACGTCAACAACTGGTCTCGACCAGACGTGAGATCTCAGCGTACGGTAGGATGAATCCAACGTCAGGATATATTGATAAATGCCGAAAGTTGCGGTGATCTCGCCGTACGCCCATTATTTGGTCTGCACCGTGTTGATAAATGAGGGCCAATGTGATTAAGTCTGTCTGTTCTGTGGGGTTCATAAACATTAACCAATGAAAAGTATTAATAATAACTTGACCAACCAATAACTACATTGGATCCATTAACATAGGTTCTTGTTACTGTCTCCTGAAGTAAAAGTTTTGGACACAATTATTGCACGACAGCAACAATATTGTATGTATATAAAAAAAACTATATATATATATATATATATATATATATATATATATCTAACTATATAAATGGCGAGCGACTTCCGCACCCTAGGTGCGACACCCCACAGCTCTGTTATCGAATAAACAACGCACCGCCAGACCACATGTCGCCAACTGACTCGCCACGGCGGCCGCGCTGAATTTACGCGTCGCGTAGGGGACATCTCATTGCTCACTACACCTTTTCCACCGCGCAACATAATTAATTCCACTCACCAAATGTCGGACAAAACGGAAGGGGAGGCAGCTTCGTACCGCTTACCGTGCACACCACCGACACCGCACGGCGACGGGTTTCGCCGAAACAACACCAGCGGCCGCCATTGCACTCTGCCCATGTCCTCCACAACAGCACACACACAGCTCCTTTGCTTCAACCCCCCCCCCCTTCTTACGTACCTCCTTTGTTCCACCCAGGCCGTTACTTTCACTTCACTCATGTCTCGATCACAATATGTCCGTCCTTCACGTGCCATGTTCATCCCAAACACAAAAACGAACAGCCACAGCACAGCACGCTGCCCACGGTAATGTGGTAAACAAACCTGCCTAGGTTCATGACACCACAGGACTCGACAGTGATGTCATCATTATGCAACCCGGAAGTACAAATACCAAGGATAGGTCAGTGATGTCAGTCGGGTTGCCAAGTTTGCTGCCAGGTTTTTAAAAAAAAGCGACAGAAACAAGCAAACCGTGCATGAAAAAAAAAAAAACTGCCGAAGGGGTCCGCCATGTTCCAGGGGGGTCCCCGGGGGTCCCAACACTCACAGGGGTCGGCGGACCACCAGGGGGTCCGCGGACCACCAAAGTAACAATCACTATTAACATTTTTTTTTTTTTTTTTTTCTTTTTGGACACTTTCACTCCGGCGATTTGGGTACCCCAATATACACACACCCACGCTGGGCCCCGTGCGCGGCTGGGGTTGAGGGGGGCGTAGCCGCCCCCCGAAACTCTAGTATATATATATATATACTGTATATACACATACACACACGTACACATACCCCCCCCCCCCCCCCCCCCCCCCCACACACGCACGCACGCACGCACACGCACGCGCGCGCGCGCGCAGTATATTTATTCTAGATGGCTTTAGACAACAATGCGTTTGGAAGAGAGATGTCTAGCCTTTGGTTTGGTGCACAATAAATACAAACTGTCTACTGCTGTAGATTTGGAGATCAATAGACCCCATAAAGAGTGCTGTGAATGGCCTGCTGATGTCAGGGCTTTGTTTAAACGTTGGATAATGCACTCTGGATATCAATGCTAGTACAATATCTGTTCCACAATCTACAGTTTCTCTCTCTCTCTCTCTCTCTCTCTCTCTCTCTCTCTCTCTCTCTCTCTCTCTCTATGTCCCTCCCTCTCCCCCTCCCTCTATCCCTGGCTCTCTGTTTCTCTATCTGGAAAATTCCACCACAGTGTCTGTATTGTAGATACCACCATCTGTAGCCATTACATCAGAATGTGCAAAGTGACTTTGTGTTCAACATCCCACAAATATTTAAATGTAGTCAAATGTATTCCACAATATATTAATATGCAGTATGGCAGTACGGGTTAGGGGTTTGCGGAGATACTCCAGGTATGTGACAGAAAGGAAAACTGTTATGTTTAATGATGAAATAACATTTCACATATTGACATCAAAACTGGATGTACTGAAATGTTTTTTTTAATATATATGACATCGACAAGACATAACAATAAGACAAACAACAGACTATTATGCATGTTAAACATGAGTAATTAACCTATCATAATGAGGTACTGTATATAGGCAAACAGAATACAACAGTTGGACACATTAGCAATTTGACAAAACAAAGCAGTCACACAACAGAGTCGAGATGACTCGTGATAGGACCCCATTTGTATTCGAATGTTGCCAGACTGTCCTGTTTATTGCAACGCAGCCTCTCCAGATGTATCAGTGATACAAACTCATTAAGCCATCTAGTAAAACAAGGAGCGTCGGAAATCTTCCACTCTGTTAAAATGATTCTCTTTGCTACAAGTGTACCAAGCATAAGGGTCTGCTAAACAGAGTACGGGAGAGCAAGAGAGGCTTCGGAGCAACCAAACAAGGCAGTTAGTGCATCAGGTTGGGTTCAATATGAAAACCATGCACTCTGGTATACCAAGCAAAAATGTTTTCCCAGAACAAAATAATCCTTGGGCAAGACTAGAAAGTGTGACCCAACGTGCCCTTGGAGATGTTGCATCTGTCACAAGTATCGGAAACAGTTGGATACATTTTATTCATTTTAACCTTAGAGTAATGTAATCTGTGCACAACCTTGAACTGAACAAACTGCAATCTGGCATCTGGCTCTTTTATTTCTTATTAGTAATGTTATCTTCAAAAGGTGAGTCATCATTCATTCATAGCATTATAATACTTTCATAATACTTTTCTCTTTTGCAGTTTTTGTACTCGGTAAAACATATATATTGAGAACCACTACAATATGGCTTGCTGTAACTTCACTGCATTAATACAGTTAAAAAGAAGTGTTATTACGTAGATATATGAGGTTAATGTGATTAGTGCTTGTTTTCATCAATGCTAGATTACGGTTGCCAACCATTTGGGATCAGATTACTCTAATCCCTGCTACGTTAAATTCATTTCGATCCCTATATTAACATCCTAATCCTCGGTTTATTGATGAGCTAACTGGGGATAAGATAGGGCTTTTTGGCTGAGAGATAATTTCTAGCGGAGTATAAAAGGCGTGTGTGTGTGTGTGTGTGTGTGTGTGTGTGTGTGTGTGTGTGTGTGTGTGTGTGTGTGTGTGTGTGTGTGTGCGCGTATGCATGTGCGTGCGCTCGCTCGCACGTGTGTGTGTGTGTGTGTGTGTGTGAGTGTGTGTGTGTGTGTGTGTGTGTGTGTGTGTGTGTGTGTGTGTGTGTGTGTGTGTGTGTGTGTGTGTGTGTGTGTGTGTGTGTGTGTGTGTGTGTGCTGTGTTGCTATACTAAGTAAAGATAAATGGTTGATTTATGGATAAAACATTATTGGGGAGTTGAGCTTACAATTAGGATAAGATTCAGGTTAGGGTTAGGATGATGTATATGAGGTAGGGGTTAGAGTTATGCTTGCGATTTATGCTTAATTGCATACCGGTGTTGTGCACAGGAAAATATTTCCCTCTCTATCTGCAGGGTCTCTCCATCATGACCTTTAAACACCTCTTTCTGACACTAAGGCATGCTCTTTCTTACTTTATGCTTTCTCTTGGTGCCTCTGTTTGTTTTCTCTCTTTGTTCCCTATATCTCTGCTCCTTGCCCTTTCCTTATCTCTCAATCTCTATTTCCTCAGCCATGCTCCTTCCTCTCTCAGAATTCCCAGGTGACCCACGTTTAAAAGCCTGACTGAAAGGGCTGGAGAGCTTTTGTGTGTGTGTGTGTGTGTGTGTGTGTGTGTGTGTGTGTGTGTGTGTGTGTGTGCGTGTGCGTGTGCGTGCGTGCGTGCGTGACTGCAAGTGTGTGACTGCAAGTATGTGACTGCAAGTATGTGACTGCAAGTGTGTGACTGCAAGTGGGAGTGAATGAAAGCATTTGCAATGAGGTGAGAGAGAAAGAGACTGTCTGTCAGGACCCATGGTAGGATGATTTGGGAATAGTGGGGCCAACCTACTATTAGTTCAAAGAGGGTAGAGCCAGCACACCGGAGTAGGTACAAAAACCTCTTTATTTGGCTGACAACGTTTCGATCCTGTTGTGGATCTTCACCAGGTTATGTGATAATGCACATTTTGCCACCCCCACAGTCACAGCAGGTGTGACACATCCTACCTAAGTGACCTAAAAGGGAACCCATAGACTCGGTGTCTCACAAAAATACATTGAAAAGGGGCACAGTGGCGCAGTCGCCTCACAGCTAGAAGGTCCGGGGTTCAATTCCCACCGGGGACGCTGTGGGCGCTGGGGGCGTGTTCTCTCCTCCGCGTCATCAGTGCCCATACCCTAAGTGGGGTTGGCGAAAGGGCCTTTCTGTGTGGAGTTTGCATGTTCTCCCCGTGTTTCCTAGGGTAGGTACTAGTGATGCGCGGGTCGGGTTTTTTCATGACCCGCCCCGCCCCGCGACGGAACCCAACCCGCCTCAACCCGCCCCGCGAACCCATATATAAATCTACGGCTCAACCCGCCCCGCGACCCGCGATTTTTTTTTTATTCTGGAAAATCATTGTTAGAAAATAATCCCCAAGTGTATTCAAACTGTTTTATTGTTATTATTCTTATTCTTATTAGGAATAAAGACAAAACAAGAGCATGTTATTATTTTTATTTTTTTTGCGTGTGAGAGCGCGTGACCCGCTCACCCGCAGCCCGCATAATTTTCTCCGAAATTCTGACTCGACCCACCCGCGCCGCGGGTTGACCCGCGGGTCCCGCGGGTTACGGGTCAACCCGCGCATCACTAGTAGGTACCCTCACAAAAACATGCAGTAATCCTGGTCGCTATACCGCCTCCCCCTTGATAGCCGGGGCGCCTGATGGAGCGGAAAGGAACTGGTTGGAATAACGTGTTCCTTCCAAGCACTACGTCCTACCAGGGAAACTCCCCCTGTCAGATGATAAGGCTAGTTGGCTCTCAGGCATTGAAGGAGGTACAGTATGAGCTCGGCTCTGGGCTCTCCCTAGGCGGGGGGAGTGTAGCGCCCAGGATTACTTAGACAATTGGCACTGGGTGAAAAAGGGTTGCAAAATAGTGTGATAAAAGAATACATTGAATACTCATAGTACAAACAAGTTAAAAAAACATTTTAAATATATGGTTACTTTTTTCTTTCATTTTTCATCAGTCAATAAGTCCTAATGACCTGTCTAGGTCTG
>NC_139945.1:39449381-39451881 GCF_963454915.1 Gymnoscopelus microlampas
CAACATCAGATGAAATATTAAACTCGCGTTTGCTTCGTCTTTGAAGAAACAAGTTTTGTGTTACAGTAGACTGAATAAGCACACAGAATCGTGACAGAATCGTCTACAACAGCAGATTTAGTATTAATGCAAGAAGGAGATACATAAGACATCAAATCAGATCATATACAGTATACAGATACTATAAGATAATATAAACCTTAATTGATCCCTGGAGGAAAATGCAGGTATCATAGCAGCAGCAGCGGTAAGAAGTCAAGAACCAAACCAAGATAGATAAGAATATAAATAAAATAGTTAGACTTACTGTAGATTCTGCCATGAATATATGTCCAGTCTATCAACAACGAAAATATGAATGAATATAGCCTAAGTAACAGGTTTCCTTAACAGGCATCTGTCTCGCTAGTGTACTGTACATTCCTGTAGTCCATGTGCCAGTGTGCCAGAGTCAGGCAACAGACAGCATCAGAGTCAAAGCAGTAGTCAATACCAGAGCCCTATGTTAGAGAGTTCCGCCACTGAGGGGGCAGAAACAGCATCGGTCACGTGGTTCATGTAAACTGGAAATAGTTACAAACGCCCATAGACTCCAATGCATTCCGTAAACTTCTGGTTCAGGGCTTTGTCACTATTCGCCAATAGAAGGCTACAGTATGTAGGCCCGAAGAAGTGGACGGAGGTGACGTAACTCTCCTTGAATGGCTCTGGTCAATTCTAAAAGCACAGTTTCAAAGGATCAAAATGCACCTGCCAAAAGACCAGCCAGGTGTGAAGATACTTTGTGAACTATTTTGGAGAAGAAAAAAAACAAATGAAGAAAGCCAATTAACAGGTTCAGTTCTTTACTATGAAAGAGCTTCTATTTCCTATGTTTTCTTTCTACACTACACAGAATCCAGCGCGCCTGGCGTGACTTCCTGCAGGGTCAGGAAGTGGAGAAAAGGAGCCCCTCTCCGCCATCTCTCTCCTCCTCAGACAAGATGAGCACTTCAATCAGCATGACTACCCTATCGGATGGCAGCACCCCTGTAAGTCCTGCCTGCGTGGCATATACATAACTCAATATGTGATGGTTGTGGAAGGCATAGCTGTGGATGCTTAGTAAACAGCTGCAGGCTATCATCTTTTGTTCTGAACTTCCCTAAACCTTTATACATTTGATTTAATTTCTAAAGTCTTTTTCTACAATCGCTATCCTTATATATCTGTCTGTAACTCACTTCGCTGTAAGTCATCACTCTGCTTACTGCTGTGTCCTGCCTTATTTGAGAATATAGGGTCAGTTTGGTCAAAGTGATTTCATTCCTGACCAGTAGGGGGCAGCAGCTCTCAACTGATTTTACTCAGTATGCAGGCTCACACCCAGCCTCTTCTCTGGGATCAGAAGGGTAAATATACAAGGATTTGGACACACATACACACGCACGCACGCACGCACGCACGCACGCACGCACGCACGCACGCACGCACGCACGCACGCACGCACGCACGCACGCACGCACACACACACACACACACACACACACACACACACACACACAGTGCGCGTACGCACTTTCACAGAATTAAAATCAACGTATAGCAGCCATTCTCATTCAGCGCAGCTTCCCTTGATTCAACAAGACCGCGGTAAATCCCCTGGATTTTCACTGCCGTGTCTGTTCTGGTCATTACAATTCTACACTGACGTTTTGTCTGCAGCCCTTCTCACAGAATAGCAAGTGTGTGTGTGTGTGTGTGTGTGTGTGTGTGTGTGTGTGTGTGTGTGTGTGTGTGTGTGTGTGTGTGTGTGTGTGTGCTGTGTGTGCTGTGTGTGTGTGTGTGTGTGTGTGATGTGTGTGTGTACTCCTCAATCTAATCTCCGTGACTGAAGTCAACAGGCAGCTAAGTCTCTGAGATGGCCAGACAAGTTGTTCAGCCTCTGTGAACACACACACTCCAACGTGTCCAGTGGTGGAAAAAGTACTCATATTTTTTTCTTGGGTAAAATCAATACTGCAATTGGTATCAAAATGTACTTAAAGTACCAAAAGTTCTTTAAGTACTCATTGTGGAGAATGTCCCATTTGTTTTCAAATGTATAAAAATCCTTTCAAAATAGCAGATCTATAAGCTCTATAAGAATGTTTCTTTTTTAGGTTAAGGTTAAAGTACTACATTCTGATAGTAATCATTGCTACAGAGCGTTTGTTCGGTCACAAGGGTCTCCCCAGCTCCTTCATAAACATAATATAGTACATTTTCAGTTGGTGACAAAATTTAAGCCAATCAGGAGAGAGCACTGAACATGCATTTTCTGTTTAATAAAGAGCTGGAGAGACATGGAGACTCCTTTTACTGAACAAACACTCTATAGCAATGAGTACTATCAGAATATAGAGCTATTTAACACTTATTTTAACCAAAGTAAATCACTTACCCTACCTTTAAGTACAGTACTTGAGCAAACTTGGCAGTCGGAGGCAGAGAGAGGCTTTGATGGTGAAACAGCCTGTTT
>NC_139945.1:39456881-39486881 GCF_963454915.1 Gymnoscopelus microlampas
AACAGTTTGATCACATCTCATGACTTCCATTTCTGTGATCAAATGTTTTGATCACTTTTATACCTTTGGAGCTATCCCACTTCAAAGCACATGTGGATCTCACAGTCTTTTCAGCTTTTCCAATACACACTAATGATGTTTGTAGAGGGGAAAGAGAAAGACACAGAAGGAATGACTCCCTTTTTTACATCACCACATTTGCACAGGTCCGCTCTCCGCTTTAATCTAAAGATTAAAAGGATGTATACGTTTTGATTTAAAATCATTAACATCAACCCTTGTCCCACTCCACTCTTGCAATTAATACACCGGGTGGTGTTTGATGCCTAGCCTGGCAGTCATTTTAAAGGAACAATCCACCCAAATGCTATTGCTCATCGATATGTATGCTGGTCAGTGGTGCAAAGTAACTAAGTACATTTACTCAAGTACTATACAATAATGTTCAGTATTTGTACAATGCACAGTATAACTATGAGGTACTTTTACTTTACATTTTCGTTGCTTAACACTCCACTACATCTGATCTCAGATGCAAATATTTCATGCCAACTGATTCCTCCCCACACACATTTCTGTGTTGTCACTGCTGTCGTATCCTACTGACTCACCTGCCAGTGAGGAGCCCCCGCCAGGAGGACGTAGAGCCTTCGTCCTACTCCTCCCGGCCAACACTCCCCGCTGACAGGTGCCGCCACAGCCCGTAGGTGTACGTGCAATGACCAATATCACCCTCCCCGCCCGGCTTCCCTCCCCCGAACACAGGCCAATTGCGTCTGTGTAGACGCTCAATGCGTCTACACAATCCACGTGATGCCGGATGCATCACGTGGATTCCAACCCACAACCTCTGTGATGTTGGTCAGTGACTTAGTTAAGTCACTGCGCCACCCAAGCGCCTTTTTTTATCTGAGTATATTTTAATGTCAATACTTATGTACATTTCAAGTTCCAATTTTCAAAAACAGACCCACACCCCCCCACACACACACACACACCCCATATCCCACCACCCCACCCCTTTGTTCTACCATTTTCTTCATTGCTGTGAGCCCACACAGTTTCACCAGGCACTGCTTTTCTAGTTTTGCACTTGACTCTATTCATTGTACTTGAACTGCCTCACCCCTTCCTTCCTTCCTTCCTTCCCTCCCCCACCCCCTCCCTCTCTCTCTCCCTCCCTCCCAATCTCTCTCTTTCTCTCTCTCTCTCTCTCTCTCTCTCTCTCTCTCTCTCTCTGTCTGTCTGTCTGTCTGTCTGTCTGTCTGTCTGTCTCTGTGTGTGTGTGTGTGTGTGTGTGTGTGTGTGTGTGTGTGTGTGTGTGTGTGTGTGTGTGTGTGTGTGTGTGTGTGTGTGTGTGTGTGTGTGTGTGTGTGTGTGTGTGTGTGTGTGTGTGTGTGTGTGTGTCTCTCTCTCTCTCTCTCTCTCTTTGCCCCCTCCTTATCTCTCTCTTTTATTAACATGCCTGCATGTGACTAGAATCCTTTTAGAACAGAGGAGCTCAGGAGAGGAGAGGTTACACTGAATTGTTAGTTAGCTCTATATTTAGACCACTGGTACAGTAGGTGTTTTTGTACAATGCAGCGCCAGTGTGATTTCTCTCTCCCTACAGTTTTTTTCACTCTCACTAACTTTCATACATTTTTCCCCCTTTTATTTAACGTTAATTGTTGAAATTAAAAAGTTAAAGGAGTAGTTAGCCAATAATTTGATGACCGGCAGAATCTCCATTAGGACTCAATGGAGACTCCGCAAGTCTCCTACCGGAGAGTCTGCCGGGCATCAGATTATTGGCTTAGGAATGCGACAAAAACTAAAAAATCGGCACGAGTTCAAGGCTTCATGGGGTGTGTAATTGATAGAAAATAAGTAATTTTTTGGGTGAACTACTCCTTTAAGTTCTGCAATGTTTGTACTTATGTAAACCAGCATAGGATTACAAATGAATGACCTTGTACAAACCTCATCTTGCCACATAACCCAAAGTTTCATGAGATACTCTCCTCCATTTGCTTTACACGATAACCTGCTACTTTCATTTCTATAGGTAGAAGAAATTAGAAAAGGTTGCACACAACTTTGCCCACCACTCGAATGCTTAGATCTTGTTATCTGAGTCCCCCTCAGGCTCAACTTAGACAGACCGCTAACGCTACTGTGCATTAACTTCATCGTTCACCATTCTCTGACAGGTAGAGTATGGCAGCTCACCAGCAATGGTCTCACATCAGTCTACCAATGGAAAGGTCAGAGCTGGCCTGGAATACCTCCATTCTTTGGTTTATGGGCCTTGCAATGCTGCATCCACTGTACAGAGTAAATTCAATTCCAGAGCCAGGTTTCTCCACACAAAACAATAACTGATAATGGATGAACCACGGCTATGCTTTGTTGGAAGATAATGAAATCGCTCTTTCTTGTTGTAACTCTAGCTATGTAGCCAATACCATACAGAAAAAAAGATCATTTCAAAATCTACAGTATCCAAAATGTATATTTCTTTCAGTTTCTGTATATTTTTAATACATCCGTTTTTGCAATTTGGGTAGTAAATTATAATATACCCCATTGCTCTTCCCTTTTGTGGTAGAACCCAGCCGTCCCACTGCATATGGTTAACAGTAGTACAGTCTGGGCTTATGGTAATTATGCTAATACAGCATTAGGTTATGTAAATGCATGGCAGCCCCCACCATTCACTTTGTCACTGGAGGACGGCTGCGTATGCAGCCAATGCCAGACAATCCTGTTACTGTAATACCATGGACAATGCCAGAAGCCTCGGGCAGGAGACTATGGATTCACCTGAATTACATTTAGATTATGGAAATATTAAGTGGGCACTTCATGTAGGTCTATTCAATTGTGTTTCTGCTTTCATCCAGTTGCAAAAGGATCAAAAAAATCTGAATATGTGCAGCCTTTGTGTGCAGACAACCATCATTTCTCAGAAGTGATGTCGGGGCTGTTTGTTTTGGCTGGGGATTTGATATATAATGGGAAAGTAACTCACACCAAGGGTAAGGTTGTAGTAAGGTGCTGATCATTGGAAGTTGCCTTGAGAGTGAGAAAAAGCGTTGGACACTCTTGCTTCATGTGCATTTCTCTTTTATTTATATTAACATTTCAGCCCTCAGGCCCTCTTCACGATCAACTGGAAAAGTGTGCTCCTCGGTGCCCAGGTCTCTGCCAGGCTGGGTTGCCCCCAGGGCCCGCAAACATTTGGAAGTTAGTCTTAGCCAATTGGAATGAAATGAGGAAAATCTGACAGATACATCTTGATCACTTGACTTCAGAGATAACTTGCGTTGATTTGTGTGAGTTTTGGACAAAATGTGTAGGAGTAGCAAAAACTGGGTTTTGAGGAAAACAAAATGCAAAATGGCCGAAAATGTAGTCTGCCACAAATGGCTGCGGCCCATATGGGGAGTAGAGTCATGATCCAAGGTATCCAGGGAAAATATGTTTTTGATTGTACAACCATCAGTTCAAGAGTTATAGTGAAGTGCCTGTTATAGCACCACCATGAGAATGATTTGAAAGATTTGGGGCAGAGATTCTTCCTTGACCTACAGTATAAGGAGGATGCATGCAAAGTTTCACGCTGATTGGTCCAATGGTGCCGGAGATTAGCTGCTCACAGACACGCGGACGGACGGACGGACATAAGGACAGTCTCCGGCCTTCGGCCGCATGGCCTGGTGGAGACAATAATGCATGCACATGCAGTCAAAGTAGGAACTGCCACAGCCCAGCATACATACAGTACCTCAACAAAACGTGAAAAATTAGCCAGGCCTTTTAAAGACATGCTCTAATCAGTTCAGGTGTCTTCAGTAGGTTCAGGCTAAGTCCTGCCCTCTGAGAACTAGGGAGAGATGGAGGATGTTCTACAGTTCTTGACACTTTGTTGGAAATTATTTGAATGGCTGTTGTTCCTGTCCCTGGTTGTTAAGAGTTTTGATTTGCTATAGGCTACTTGGTTGTTTTTCTCAACCTAAATAGCGAATTATGATTGTCTAATCACCATCAGATGTGTTACTAGGGTGTGACCTATACATAACATACTGTACCAGTGGCCTGTATCCTACTATTGTTGATCTATCATCATCTAAATAAAAGAGAAATGCAGATAGAACATACTGTCCAGGGTTTTGACAATGTCATAAAATGTGTGTGTGTGTGTGTGTGACGTACGTGCGTGCGTGCGTGTGCGTGTGCGTGCGTGCGTGCGTGTGCATGTACTGTACAATACAGATCTGAGCTGTGGCGTGGTGTGTCTCATGTGGGGGCCAAGTGGAGTGACAGTCTTGGCCATACGTATGCAAGTAGCCTGCCATGACACGCCCGCCGTGGCCTTGATTGACAGCATCATTAGTGACCTCTCACCCTCCGCTGCCACCTCCATATGCGGAACGTTTGTCTCCAGAGCCGAGAGCAACAGAACATGCATTGTTTTCTCAGAGCAGAATGGAAACGAGGAAAGAGACGGAACTACAATATTGCTTTGCTGCTGATCTCTGTGCATTCTAGCTCTAGGCTTCACTGACGGCTCTCTCCTCTCTGTAGCTCGGTGAAGGACATTCATATGACTCCGGCATAATTATGTTTAAGGGAGACAGAGCCCTCTGTATAATAACGTGTGATGGTAGGGCAGTGGGGGTCCTTCTTTGTGCTAATCACCTGCCAGTGGCATGTCAAGGTTGACTTGGAACCTGTCACGCCGGGGATATGTCATGTCACACACTCTGAGGTGTGTAATGCACTACCGTCATCTGATATGCTATACACACACACCAGTTCTGTGCGGTTGGCCGGATGGGGTGTGAATATTCTGTAAAATCTCTGATGTCCATCAAACCCTGGAGCACATAGCAAGCTACGAAGGCAATTCAAACATAGAACATTGCTTGATTCACCTCCAAAAATATTAATTTTATTGTTCGAATCTACTGTACACAAGCTTTCTCCCTTCATTATGTGGACAGATGTTTACTAACGCTGACTATTTTCTACCCTTCCTTAGAGTGACGTCATTTTTGCTTGTTGTATTATCTGGTGAAATCCATTTGGGGTCACTGTTCTGCTTTGCCCGGGACACACGAGCACAACAGGAGGGAGTTGTCCTGGTCCACCTCCATCTGTGCTCAGAATGGTTAAATGGATGTACAGAGGGTCATTTGGCCTTCTCAACTGGACAAGTGTGACATCTGTCTTGTCTGCTCATACTGCAAATTGCATAATTCAGAGAAATACTTAAACCACAGACTATGTATTTTGTGTGCAGTTTTGCAGTTATATGATGGACATCAGAGGAGGAGGAACAAGCAGCAATGAGCTGTGTCCAAACTGTCTGAATTCTTTTTAAACAGGGGACTGACCAGCACTGAATATCTTTGAGGAGAGGACACTTGGTTTACTTACATGGCTCAGGAAATATTGTCAGCTGTTCAGGTGTCTCTATCTATCCCTCTATCCGTCTTCCCTTGCTCTCTCTCCCCCACTCCCTCTCCCCAATAGTGCTGCTTATTAAAGGTCTCTTCATGATTATCCATTACCAGTATGTTGGTAATTAAAAAGAGGTGAGCCGCCTTCATTTTTCGCAGTAGCTTTCCCCCCTCCTTGACTCTTCACTTCTGCCCTTCCTCTCTCTCTCTCTCTCTCTCTCTCTCTCTCTCTCTAACTCATCTCCGTCTGCCTCTGTTTTTCTCTCCTCCAGTCCACCCCCTTTCTCCCAGAGCCTTTTAATTTCATGACACTTCAATTAAATATTTAGATGTTTCAGGCTTGCGTCAGACTTTTGAAGAAGGTGCAGGGTTTTTCCTGTGCACTCCCTCTCACTCACTCACTGTCATTTATTTCCCCCCCTCTCTCTCTCTCTCTCTCTCTCTCTCTCTCTCTCTCTCTCTCTCTCTCTCTCTGTCATTGATTGCTCTTTGCCCAGCAACAAGGCCTAATTGATAATTAATGTCTGATTGGGGATGGCGGTGACATAAGGAGAAGCACATTGATACCATTATGAATAGCCCTGGCTCTGGAATCTATTGATTGGGGCTTTGCAAAGGTAATCAAGGCGAGATTAGATACACAGTGCAAAGTGTCATACTTTATTGTTTGGGTGTAACCTTGTAAGGTTTCTTCATCCTTGATTTGAGTGGTTCTACAGAGAAGACGAATGGTCCTTGTTACAAACAACATCCAATCAGAATCCCTGTAACAAAGCATTCCAATTAGAATTGCTGTTAAAAAATGGATAAGACGCTGGAGTTGGAGGCTGGAGCTGGAAAAGAAACCATAACACAGAGCGGAAAACAAGCCAGGCTTGGCCCATAAATGCAGTAATGGGACAGGCCCATGCCGGGCTCAGACAGATATAGGATGGGTGGGGTCGGACTTGTTTCTTTGGCCTGACCTCAGCTCAAGTAGAATAACCTCGGGCAACACCAAATGCCTGGGTGATAAACTAAATTATATCTTACTATACATTTGGCAGTGGTGCGCATGCGTGGCTGTGCCAACAACAACGACAGCCGTCTGTGTGTCTGTGTCGTTCATCCGGGTCCTTGGAGCCATAGATATATATAAGAAAGGCTAGATGGCTCAAGGGGGCGTCGCAAGCGTAGCTCAACCGCGGCCATCTTGCGACAGTCATTCATAACATTATGTCTATGGTGCATGTACTATTGAAAAACACCAAGATGTAGTTATGATACTGCATACTTATAATTATAATCATGGATTTTATATGAAAATAAGATTAAGTATGCAGTATCATAACAACATCTTTGGTGTTTACAACACACCAAACCGTTTGAAAATCGGATGAAAATTGAGCACGCTATGGTTATTTCAATAGTACATGTACCATAGACATAATGTTATGAATGAGCGAGCTGACTGTCGCAAGATGGCCGCCATGTGGCAACGTCGTACTCCATTGGCCAGCAGCGCGGGTGAGTCATCTAGTGTTTATATATATCTATGCTTGGAGCAGCCACAGGGTTGCCAGGTTTCGCTCGACTAACAAGCAATGCACACACACAATTCGTTTGCTTCTTGCACTTTGCTTTCGCTTTCGTTTTTTCTCCCTTGCGCACAGTCAGTCGCAATAATGTCCGTGTACTCCATTAATCTCAGAGCTAGACCACACTAGGTCTCCAGGGACAGTTACCAGGTTTAGCAAGAGAAACAAGCAACCAGGTTAATCAAAACAACCCCAACAAGCAACGCACACACACAATTTGTTTGGCTACTAGAGCCCCGTGCGCGGCTAGAGGGGCTCTAGTATATTACATTAGGTCCTTGTGTTTAGAAAAATGAAAAGAACTTCTGCGAGTACATCAAGGCTGTACTGAAATCACAGTATGATATCTCACCTGAGTATAGTTGAGGGTAACAAATACTCCATGTTCCCGTGTAAAACAAGGCTTACCTTTTGCCAGCACTGGTGGAGGTGACAATGTTTTATTAATAGGCATCACACATACACATGCAAGCACAGAAGCTTTCATGCACATCCACCCACACAACATACACATTAGACCTCCCCCACAGTAGTGGAGGAACACCGGTAAGAGAAAACATAATTGGAAAACATATTTACATGCATTATGTGTCACATTTCAGCACACACACACACAATCCTGCGTGCGTGCGTGCGTGCGTGTGTATTGTTGGGTTAGCCTGCAGCGTTGTGTATATCCTGCCAGTGTTCAGTCTTCCATGATCAGTGGGTTCATTATCCCCTTTCCTCTGCACCTCGTGTCCTCATTCCCTTGCTCCTTTACTTCCTCCAGAACCCAAGGTGGCAGACCCTATCTGCGCACACAACTAGTTCACCCTCTCACACACCAGGCTTTATGATTCTTACTGCTGTGCCTTCAGATTTAAATACCAAAACCTTGTTAATGGTTGAACAGTTTGTGTGTGTGCGCGTGCGTGCAGGTTTCAGCTTTCTGCCAGAGAAAGTATTATTTTTTTGCTCCTTTCTGCATAGCATTTGAGCAGCAATGAATAAACAGACAACAGGAGGTTAATGTGCCTGTGTGTAAGCAATGCAGGTGTGAGCACAATGTCTTAATGTTTCCCCACCCAAAGCAGTGTTACCGTGCAGGGCAGAGCTAGATGGGATAACCCATCTTTGAGTATGAAGATGGAGGCATAGAGAGCTGTAAATGGGAATAAGGCATCAGCTAAAAATGCCAGAACTGAACACCAGTCAGCCATTCCGTCTGTGCAGTTTTATTTCTCACTGTCGAGTGCACTTGAGTGGGAGTTTATTGTAGGTGGCGAGGTCATTTATATGTGTTTCTACAAAAGTACACACATCTTTGTGTATGGTGAGGTGGTAAGAGACTACTGGAGCACTTACCAACCACACAGTAAAATCCTCACTGTTTACTTTAAAGTGATTCGCATCCGCGACACGTGAGTGAGTGAGTTTATAGATCTGCTATTCGGTCCGCAAACGCCATCACACAACAAAGTATGAATCAGGATATTGTTCTGACAATGTGCAAGTTTGACTAATGGCAGCCATATCTGGCCAGCTAACAAATATATCACTGTTCCTCTTTATTTGGAGAAGCACATAGACTGGATACGGCCCACGGACCGATAATAAAATGCCAAATTAAGATGCAATAAAAGCCAACTGTTCTTGTGGTGGGCTGTACATTTTCAGTCAAACTTGCAAACCCATCAATTAACGTTTACCAAACCCCCAAATAAAGCAGAAGTACCTTAGAGATTATTTTGTGTGTATATTAAATGTACAGTAAGCTTGTCTATTGGTTTCTCTCCACTGTTCTTTAGTTTCCTCTCACAGTTATATCCTCCGTTCTTTCTCTATTCGTGTCTTCTGCCAACCTGACAGCCCTTCCCGCTCATATTCTCTCCCCCCAGTCTGACTCTGAATGAGGGCTTTTTTTCAGAGAAGTTCGACTCGCTATCTTGTTATTCAACTTGAACAGTCCTATACTGCTTATTCATTCCTGTGGGATTTCACTAATAGTCACAGAGGCGGTTGAGGCACGGTACGTTGGGTTACACTAAACCGACTGTGGAAATATGAAAGACAGCACCGAGGAATAGGGTTTGATTGGTTGCGTGTGAAAGTATATGCACACGCACGACTGTGTGTGTGTGTGTGTGTGTGTGTGTGTGTGTGTGTGTGTGTGTGTGTGTGTGTGTGTGTGTGTGTGTGTGTGTGTGTGTGTGTGTGAGATAGAGAGAGAGAGAGACATGTGCATCTGTGTGTCCTTTCACCAATGTAGCCATGTAAGCCGTGATTGTATTAGAATACTGAGTGTGTGGTCTGTTGAGGAGAGAGACACAGAGAGACAGAGAGGGGATTTTGTTTCTCGGTTTATTGGTTTGGCATTTATAGACATGAGAAATCCCACAAAGACGGCGAGGAAGACGGGAGGAGAAAGAAATATATTGAACAGAAGGGAGATAAAACGAGAAGAGAAAGAACCCGTTCTCTCTCTCTGAGTGGTCCGGTCTCCGGAGGGAAATAAACTGATTTGTGATTAATGAAAAGATGGAGGAGACTCCATCCTTTTTCTTCTTCTCTCTCTCTCCCACACGTCCCACCCCAGCCCCCGCCTGAATATCCATCTTAGTAATGATGGCTGTGTGCTGAAGACTGATTAGGGCAGAGATGAAGAGAGAAATCATCCGAGGAAAGGAACACAAAGACCATCCTACGGTATTACCGTCCCACACCCGCTCTAGCGAGGGGGAACGGAGATAATGTGGAGATATCTGTAGACGGGAGCACCTGACCTCCCTGAGGAACGCCAAAGTCACACGGCCCCCGTCTCCAGTCTGACTTTACACTGCCACAGAGCAGAAGTTTGGATCGTTTTCATTGCAAATGTAGAGGTGGTAAGAAATTAGCCAGATGTTTGACATGTTTTGACATGATGAGCAAATGACCAAAGACAAGCGCCGAGGGTTTGTTTGCCGGCGTGACTCATCAAAGCTTCGGCCTAGGGAAAAGAGACAAGAAGAGAGCCCTGTCCGAAAAAGGGAAAGAGAGAGAAGTGTTGAAGGGGAGACCTGGAGGGAGAGAGAGAGAGAAAGGGAGATCCTAAGCGGTGTGTAGCTCCTTCACGCCTCATTAAGCCTGTAAACTAATATTGGCTGTGCTGTGCTATCACCACTGTCATCCCTTCAGTTCACACCACACTCAGCCCTGCACCATGCCGCTGTTAGGTTCACAGGCCATAACTCTCTGGCCTTGTTATTCAGCCAGAGACTCTCCTTAACTATTTAAATTATGTTTTATTCCTCCATATCTTATTTCCCCATCAGTGAGTTGGCTGGGCCGACTGGAGGGGGAAGGGAGACAACCTAATCTCTCTGGACAAAGGATGAGGGTGAGGTTCCCCCAACAGCCAGGGACATTAGATGATATCACTGCCGGTTGTTTGCACCTGTTCACACAAGAGACAGAAAGGAGAGGAGATGTTAAAATGTTGTAAGAGCGGCAAAAAGAAAAAGTAGGTTAGTGAGAGTACGGTATCACCCTTAAAGTAAGCCGGAAGATCAGAGGGTACAGCACTATGCCACACCTGGCTGTCACAGCAACACTTAAACTGCAGTTGAGGTGGCAACCAATCGTTCTCTCAGCCAACGGCACAGGCAACAGGCAAAATGGGGTCACGGAAAGGTAGGAGGTAGAGGGAGAGAGATGACAATTAGGATGAAAAGCTATGTCTTCCCCCCGAATGGCAGGATATCAAGGAGACGCAAGCCGCCAAACCGAGCTGAGGTGAAACCGAGTGCCACTCAGGATGAGGAAGTTTGGGGGCGATGACAGGTGTAGTTCAGGCAGAGTTTAGGGAGAACATCAAAGAGGTAAACACATTTCATTTGCCTGCCATTGTGTTATATATAAGTGTACATTATCTAGTGTTGTGAAATGCACTGTGTCTGTGTGTGTACAGGGGGGGGTTGCCATTCATTTCAGAATTGTCACCTTGACTGAAGTTAATATTCAGTAGTAGTGTTCCATAACGTGCACTGCCTCAGCTCAAACAGTAAAGTACATCTAGCTTGAAACCCAAAGGGGGGCTTGTCTGTCTCTCTGCATGGCTCCCTTGTCATACAGTGAATGATACCAAACACACTGTCTCAGTCTACAAGCAACGTCTTTATCACATTTACATCATCTGTCTGGGAGCCGATGTATACAGAAGCCACCGAGTAAACAGAGAATACCTAACAGCTTTGATGTGACAGTGCATCCGTCCTCCCTCGTTAAAGCTTCCCTTACCTTGACATCAGTCGCACGGCGAGTTCATGAACTCTGAGAAAAGTGGGGAAGAGACCGAGATGAGAGCGAGGGAGGATTACGTGGGATGAGGGAAATGAGAGGCGAGACGGCGACTGCGAGCAAACTAGAGAAATCTCTCCAAGAACTCTCTGCCAGTGCTCCACAGCTCTTCAGTGGCTTCCCGGTCCTTCTGTGGCGCGAACAGAGGTTTTGCTGAGACGGGAAAACAGATCATTAAAAAGAAGATTTTAGCTTCTCAGCGGTAAAGCATGCATCTCTCTCTCCTCTGTAGGGTCTAGCAATCTACCAGAGGTAGAAAGTTCACCAGGTGAATTGGAGGAGAGGAAAACTAGTTTAGCAGAGTGGGGGTTTGGAAGGCGGGCGGGGGGGGGGGTTGGGGGAGGGGTGCCACGTTTTTGTTATGTTTTATTAATTGTAGTTGCCAGACATCATTGCTATAGGTGCCTTTCTGTCCTACTTTTGTGTTATTAATTCATTGTCTCTTCATGCTATTTTGGTCTTCAGCATGGATAAATATTTCATTCAGTGAGTTCCCTCTCTATGTAAAGTCAGGCAGCTGTTTCCGAGCCATGAAGGAGGAGATATGGAAATGATGCTTGTCTCTCTTGCACGGTAAATGTATTCAAATCACATAGCATCAATCACTATATATTAAACGTATTTGCATATGTTTCAGGGTCTTTTTACAAATTCAATATAGTGCTCTCACAAGGGCCATTGTGGATGTAATATTCATTGAATGCATAACGATGAGGAAAATAATTCCTTATTCTTGTCATGCAGCTGTGTTAGGTATTAGAGGCAAGATGCAGTGAAATTAACATTCCACTAATCTAATATGTTATGTGTCTGGTTATATCCACATTTCATTTATGAATTTCAAATCTCAATCTGTGAGTGAAATGCAAACCTGCAGACACAGCTGCCCTGTACACAGCTGGCATATTGCAGTCCAACTAATTCAATGACAACTGATTACATACTGTACTACTTATTTTAATTTGATATACCTCTTTACTGGGCTTGCAGTCAATCACTACTGTACTAAAAAACAGTTGCTGTCGGGCAGAAACCTTGTATCTCCATATCTGAATTTCTTTATATGTTTTGCGTAAATGAATGCCCTACTTCATCATACAAGAGTGTTGCACAAAAGTAGTGAAAATAGCAGAGCTCACAACGTATCGCGGTCCGACGCGTTGTGAGCTTGTTAGGGGTGTGCCGATACACTAATTTCACGAAACGATACGATACGATATTTGGCTCACAACCTCGATACGATTTCGATACGATACGCACTTTTTTTATTATGAAAATAAATGGGGGAGAAAAAAAGGAAATGCAAACAAATAATTCTGTTTTTGCATTATTCAGACATGCAAACTTGTAGCTTTTCAGCCGTTTTGAATCCAAATAGGGCAATAGTGTGACACCTGACCCGAAAAAAAACAACATGTTGTCACCCTTTTCACCTCGGGGCTGTTTGCATGCCTGATTATTTTGATTGGTGTAAAAAAAAAAAAAAAAAAAAAAAAAATTTTCAAAACGATATTTTTTTTTTCCAAAACGATACATATCGTCGCGAAAACGTATCGCGATATATCGCGGGACGATATATCGGCACACCCCTAGAGCTTGTAGATCGTCTATTTTCACTATTTTAAAATGTTGTAAAAAATAATGGTTTTGGACCCGACAGCAACAATTTGCCCATATACTGCTATTAAATAGCTGTGAGGACAACTATTTCTTGTTCATATTGCTGGGGGAAATATGGCTGCCATCACAAAATGCCAAATGCAGAATTTCTGTCCTTTCATTTTGTCCAGTTATTGAATTAAACATATGGGGGGTTCAATTAATTCTCCATCAGTTGAATGGCAGCATGCTTGGAAAAGTGTGATGAAGTGATACATAATGAGAAGTTTCTCTCAGTATTAGTCATTGTCTTGTTCTACCCAAAGCTTTAGATGGCAGGCCCAGTGAGCAGAGATTTTGTTAGGAACAAAATGTCAGTTTCATCAAGGTTTGTGTTGCTTTTTTAAGTTACCTTTAAGCAAATGCATAAACTGAGAAAAATAGATGTTTCCAAGAGGTTAAACAATAGAATAATGTAAAGTGAAGCATGAAGTAAATGGATCAAGCAAATTATGCAGAGCAAACTTTAATAGCAGAAGGAAAGCGGGAGGTGTTTCAACCACGTACTGTACCTTCTGTTTAACCTACAGTACATTTTATTTTACCGTAGTGTCTTATTTGTGAAGTGCTTTGAGATTTGTCTCAGCAGAAGAGAAGCGCTATGCAAAGGTAATTTATTATTATTTTTGTATTTATTAATATTATTATTATTATATTATTATGATTATTATGATTACATGGGAACGATGCAAGTCGGGAACGATGCAAGTTGGGAATACATGCCCTACCCAGTTATGCAATACCCGTTGTACCCATTGTCAGCGTACCTGTTGCCCATACTGTATATGGAGATCTCTGTATCGGTCGGTCCTTGTCCCTTTTATGCCCGCTAGACCATACCCGGTCGACGCATCCGTGGGGGGATATGCGCACATGATCTGGCAACCCGGGAGGCAGTTCGTCCCATAGCTGGGCAGCCCCGTAACCATGACGACAGTGTTTGACACAAAAACGCTAATAAGAAGCTGAGATTTGATGAAATTGAAAAACGGGCTTCACAGTTAAGTTCAGATGGTAATGGTCAATGGCTGTCTGCAAAATCAGAGCAATTGGTCCAGCCACTGAGGAGAACCGGGTAGCTTCACGTACTCACGTACTCACCTACTCACCACTACAGACAGAGTTACTAGAATTATAGTAGGATACAGTATATGGAGATCCTTGATGTCATCAGTATGCCCAAATACTGTATGTGCATGTCCATTATGCCTTTATATGGGCATATCATTCGGATCTGCGGTTCTGGACAACTGGGTCTCCATATACTGTATGCCTCGATGTATGGGGGGGGGGGGTTTATGGGTTGATAGTGTATGGGCAGCATGCTTGTGTGAATGCATGCCCATATGTGCTGTTAACTGAAATGCACTGGACTGTGCTTCTATGGGTCTGTCTTTAGAGTGCCCAGTCTGTCTGAGTTATGCTCTGTAAGTCCTCCTATAATTCGCTCATGGAGAGTGGCTTTTCAATAAGGTAGCTTGCTCTGCTCCGAGGCACACTTGTTCCACCCAGAGCGTCATTTCTCACTCCATAATGACGGAAAGCCGCCCAGGCTATATATGCACGGCACAATTTCAGGTCACAGTGTGGATTGGAGTCAGAAGGGCGTGGACATATTGTAGGGAAAGTGAATGCATGAAAACACAGAGAATACAGCGTGATATGATTAATGGAGAGTGGATTCTACCTCCTGTGGGGAGTGATTGCACAGATGGTGATGTTAGAGACAGTGTTTAAAGTATTTGATATAAAGACAATACATTTAGGGATATGGTGCATGACTTTCATTTTTTCACTTTTATAGTCCAATTTATACTCTGCTTTAAAATGAGTTGTAAAACATTTGAGTGTAAGCAAAACAGTTGCCTTTGGAAACATGTTTAACGTGCCTCGACTTTTTGAAAGTGGAGGAATAATTCTCTTTTATGTCCCGGAACCAAGAAGATTCACAAAAGCGAAACAAAAAACTAAAGACACTGACAACAAACAAACAGGTGTCCCTCCCAATGTGTGGTCTGTCCATACCAGGGTTTTTCCATAAACAACATGTCATAGTACTGTACCGATGTCCATCTATGCACACTAATTATCCGGAAGGAAAGAACTCGCATAGCATGGATGATTTGGATAATGACCAACCCAGAGTTGGCTGAGGCCAATTTGACTGCATCCACACAACAATGTTTTCTATTTATTCTGTTTTGCTCATTTATCTCCTCATAAATGGTTGTATGAAGACCAACTGATGAGGCAAAGGTAATACGTAAATTATTCACAAAATAAGAACTGCCATTTTGTCTCCTTGTGCAATAGCAGTGATAATTATCCTCTAGCTAGCATTTGAGAGGCATTGGAAATCACTGAATGACGCCAAGATCTTTGACTCAGGTGAAGCATGGTGTGAGGGGCAGATAATATTTCTGTGCAAGCCCAGAAGCCGACTGAGTGCTAAAAGTCGTTTAGCTTTTGCAGGTTTGTGGGTCATTCTGCTTTGGGATAATGATTTTAGCACATCGTGACCCCTGTTTGTTATTTCAAATGATAACTGGGTCTCATCCAACTTACCTGGTTTAAAAAAAAGGGCTGAATAAACATTTTTTAAAGACTCATCTACACATTTTATCCATTATACCTGTTGCTGGAAAAAAATGTGTCCTCTGTGCATTCACAGGGGACACCACTGTCTGTATTTGTGTGCGCGCATGCCATGCTGTGTTTGTGCTTTCACTTCCTGTCCGGCTTCCTTGGGTTGCAGCCTAGCATTTGTTTCCTTTGGTCATCAGCCTAATATTTAATTACACCAAACAAAACAAGGGTGCAGAATTGTGTTTTTCTCTCCTCTCTCTCTAATTGGAAACAGCAGGGCATATTGTAGGCAGAGATAAAGTATGTTCTCCCAATAGCCTTGCTGTCATAGTTCTTTGCGGTAGTCTTTTGTTTTCTTTGAAGAGGCTGCTCTGAGTGTCTGGCTACTTATCTATGTTATAGCGTAGTATATCAGCTGAAGCTGTGTTTGGCGAGGTGAAGATGCCTCTGGAAGCTTTATCGACACAGATGTTCAGCGAGAGGGATAAGAGAGAGAGGTGGAGAAACACATCAAATCTACTAATGGCCACCAGGAGGTAACTATACAGTATGGTAAAGTTATAGACAATTGTCTAAAGGGGACAATGATACTGGGTGGACTTATATACCCAGCTGCTGGTAGTTTTAGGTGGCAATATGGAGTACTAGGAAGTGAGTTCCCAATGGGTTCCCTCACCACATTTCCCATGCTATTCTTCAATGGAGTTTTCTGCAGAAAATAAGGTCTGTGGTTAACATAAGCTGTAGCAACTCATAATGTAATAACAGCTGGCTCATAATGATAATAACAGCTCCTGATGTAATAATTCAAATGTTATAAAAGCTCATAATGTAATAATCAGCTCATAATGTAATAAAACCATGAATTCATCACATAGAAATAGCTTTTTGCATAATGTAATAATGTGTTATGATGTTATGAACCTAATGCAGCCACTTATAATGTAATAATGACTCATAATGTAATGACGACCCATATTATAGGGAAAAGTGTTAACATTGTAATAATTTTACCCCTGCCGCCAGAGGTAGACAGAGGGCGCTAGCATCCATCCGGCGTAACACGGCGCAATTATCATTGCTATTTTCCAACCATAATTCTTTCACCTATGTTAATTAGTGGTTTAAATAAAGAAGAACAAAACTGAAAATGAGCGAGTGATTATTAAGTTGACATGTCAAGAGGTCACAGATGTGTCCCACTCCCACGTTATTAAAACCTTAAAAAATTACAGATGCAATTACAAGGTATTGCATCATGAATTAATTGCAGTGAAGAATGCAAGAAGACAAAGACAATCAGTGTTACCAGATGGGAAATTATCGTAGAGGAGGCTTAACATTTTCATATTTTGTACACAGCAAAATGAATAAATAATGAATGTGTAATTTCAGAAAAATACCATATGTATTTGAAGCAACTGGGTTGTTTGACACACCTAGTTGAGAAAAACATACCACATACAGTACACTCTTTGGAAGCAAGGAACTTCCTGCCTGGACCTTACTCAAATAAAAGCTTGGAGTACAGATAATGTAAATGAATCATTCAGACTTGTTCATATAACATTATGCTGTGTTAATGCATTTAATATACTGTATCAATATTTGTACTTGTGAAAGCAATTGTAGGTCTTCAACCTCAGAGGTTTAATCCATTAAAACCGGCATCTGTCATTTTCGAAAACAGCAGATATACAAGCTCACGGCACGTCACTTCGTGCCGCTCTGCGAGCTTGTACATCTGCTATTTTTTAACATTTTTGAAAAATCTTGAAAGAACTACTGGTTTAGAAGGCATTTGTAGAATCGGCCCTCAGGTCTTACTGCGTTTAATGGACTGGGGCAGTCATTTTCTGATAAGAATGTCTTGTGATCACAGAGCGTGTAGCAGCTTACCGCTTATACTGTACGTGTAAACCCGTCACATCCACACGCAATGTTCTTCACTCACCATCTCTGATGGAGAACGGCAGCCGTGCTCACTCATGGGTGCATGCACGTCATGCATCAAACATAATGACTGACTAGAAAGACATGACCTGTGTTTTTAATGCCTCCAAGTACAGATTTAGTACAGATCTAGGAAGTGAAAGTAGGATTATATTATGAACAGTTATTACGTTATGAGCTGCTACATTTCACGGCATACATTGTATACACCTGTCAATATCTCATCCGTGGATTTTGCGACTGTTTTATTGATTGTGTGTGGTAAAGAAAATGGTAAAAAGTGTATTGATTTGTGGAGATTATCTTGCTGAGCAAAACCATGTGAGTACCATAAGCCAGCAGCTTATTTTCAGTGCAGAAATTCGATTGTAAATCGACAGCGGGAGCCCATGGTGGTGATAACTTCTGCGTTGACTGACAAAAAGGCGTAATTCCTGCAGCACTCCATAGAGAGGAGGACGAATGGTAAAAGAGGTTCTGTAAGCACATTCCATGTGCTCCTCAACTCACCACAAACCCACTGAGAAGATAGTAGCCCAGTTGTTCAAGGGTACAGAGAATGTGAGTTATGAAATCCATAATGAGTGGTCTCTGTGACACCACTAGCTGCCGGATCACATAGTTTAGCCTGATCCATCACTAAGAGAGCATTTCACAAGCTTTCCATCTGCAGAGGAAATATAAAATCCCTGCTACTCTGTCCTTTTTTAATATAGCAGCCATCAATTCACTTGCCGCTATCTTAGTGTAGCCTTAATTACATGGTATCTGATGTGCTGTCTGCTCTCTCATCTGAGACTGGTCATCATTCAGAATAAGATGAGTGAGATGAGCTCACAGTAATTAAATGAGACAGACTGAGGGACAGTGAGAGTTAGACAGAGAGAGAGGCAGAGAGAGCTAGTTATGCTTAAAGGAGCTGTAAGTTGTGTTTGGTTAAAACAAAACACATTTTTGTTAAAAAAGTTAAAGGCTATATTTTGATAGTAATCATTGCTACAGTATAGTGTTTGTTCAGTAACAGGGGTCTTCCTGTCTCTCCAAAAACATTTTCAGGTGGGTCACCAATTATATCCAAAATCAGTACAGAGGACCCAGCTTCAATTTGATAGTGTTCCAGTTCCAATTTGTAATGTATTATCACTTCCAATTTCACCTGTTTATCCTGTATCCTATATGAGTTCTCTCTCCTGATTGGATGAAATTGATATGCTTACCTGAAAATGTATTTTCTGTTTACTAAAGAGCTGGAGAGGCGGGGAGACCCCTGTTGCTGAACATACACTCTATAGAGAGACGTGAGATGGAGATGCAATGATACAGAGAGGCAGTAATGGCATGGTGTGTGTGTGTGTGTGTGTGTGTGTGTGTGTGTGTGTGTGTGTGTGTGTGTGTGTGTGTGTGTGTGTGTGTGTGTGTGTGTGTGTGTGTGTGTGTGTGTGTGTGTGTGTGTGTGTGTGTGTGTGTGTGTGTGTGTGTGTGTGTGTGTGTGTGTGTGTGTGTGTGTGTGTGTGTGTGTGTGTGTGCGCGCGCGTGTGTGCGTGTGTGTGTGTGTGATATCTCCATTTGGCCATCAGGAGGTTTGAGGGGGGCTGATATTTGACTGCCGGGTGTATGAACAGTGGGTGATGTGGAGTCACACAATAAGAACTCAACTGGAAAGAGTTGAGTTCTTATTGAGTTCTTATTTGCGCGCGCAAACATACATGCACACACAGCCATGGGTAATTTTGTGGATTGTTTTCGTGAATAATTAGATGCCTGGTGGGAGGACATTCTTTACATATTTCCCACCCTAGGAGTGTGTAAATAGAGGTTATGCTCCTTTCCCGGCCTCTCCTCACCCATTCCCTAGGATAATTTACCCTCTATCATGCTGTACTGTACTGTTCCCTCTTCCACCATAATATCACAACGGGTGGAATGGACTCTCATTTAAAGGGACCAAGGTGACTTAGAATCCAGTGGTTTGAACATAATTGTGTGTATTAGTGCTGTGATTCAGCACTGAGTTAGACATGCGCTCTCAAGCGCTCTCAGCTGAGATGGGCTGCTCATGTCTGCCGCAAAAAGGACTGCTCTATGATGAACTGTTCCATGGCGCTCACGTGACAGCCAGCGAAAACCCTATGAGGACAGCCTAAAGGTCACTCTCAAAAGCCATGGTCTGGTTCCACAGACCTGGGAGACTGACTCACAACACTGGTCTAACTGGCACATCTCGGTCAAGCATGGTTTAGCAGAGTTTGAGAAGCGCCTCATCCACGAAGCCGAACAGAAGCGTCAGCTCCCCAAGCTCAGAATCCGTTTCTCCCTCTCACCCAGCCAGACCCCAACCATTACCTGCCCTCTGTACCATCGGTCATTTCGGCCTCATCAGCTGTCTTTACACCCACAAGTCATAGTGAAGTCTCTTGTGTCATCTTCGCCACTGAAGGATGAACATAAGAGATATGGTCCAGAATAGGGTGGAATGAGGTAAAACTGAGTAGTATCAAATTAAAGCAAACTTCACTATACTAGACTTGGATTATTTTTGTCATCTGAGCCTTGTGTGGAGTATATGTGTGCGGCTGTGTACTGTATGTAGTTGCATATCTATACCACACAATATACCACTCTGCATTGCAGGACAATCATTTTACTGGTATAGGTATGTTTATGTTGCTAAGTTGAGTTTGAGATGACAGTCATTATAAAATGAAGAAAGCAGGTGCTCCTGCTGCTTTTACTCATAAAGCCAATATCATTGTCTCTGCCAGGCCGAAGACATGGCCGAGACTATGTTCTGCACCCTGTCCGTCCGTGTGTCCGTGTGTGTGTCAGTCTGTCTGCGAGCAGCTGATCTCCGGCACCGTTGTGCACACACACTCCCTGGATGCCACAGCAGAACCTCTGGCTCGAATCTTTCAGATCGGCCAGTTACAGCGCCACCAGGAGGCCGATTTTAGCACAAAAAAAATTTATATTACTCTGAATCTGTTTTTAACAAAATGCCTTAAATCATGAATGCAGCGTGCGATTGCTGCAAAACTTTGCACACACATTCCCACTAGGCCCAGGAAGAAATGGCACCCTTTTCACATTGACCTGTTATAGCGTCACCAGCAGGCCGAATTTTGTGAAACAATTTTTTTGTTGAGTGCCTCAAGACGTCTCAAATCATGAACGCAGCATCCGATTGCCGTGAAAGGACGACAAAGAAATGCCACCCTTTTCACATTGGCCCTATTATAGCGCCACCAAGAGGCCAATAAACTACCTGACCTGGCGAAGGCCTGTGCTCCGAGCAGCACTTTTTCTAGCTGATTATTGATTCAGACAAGACGATGACTGTGATCTGTCCACGCCATATAAACAATCAATCACAGTGTCCTACCCTGCGTCCATATCCTGCTACGGTCCAATAAAAAAGACCAGTGTGCCTGACCTACAGCCTCTGATCCCAAGAGCAGCTCTGATCCCAAGTCAGCCACACAGACATGGCTATGGTCATAAAGAGATAGGACCTTTGGGACAGGAGTCAGGGTCAGGAGTCAAGCTACTGAGTTTGTGAGCTGGCCGATAATCCTGACAGTATTGTCAATGTGTGACCTTGGAGGGAGAAAACGGTGGACTGTACGGAATGTGTACATCTATCGTGTGCTTTCAGGTTGAATCCTTTGTTCCGGTTGTTATTTTCCCCCCTGTCATCCTGTATACCAAACCACCTCGGTTCATTCCTTAGGCTTTGTTCCCTGAGCCTGGTTATGATTAACTATGAGCCTTATGACACAGGTCAGTGACCATTAGTGCTCCGCTATATGGCCAGTTTGACTGTAAGCAGTGGCTTGTGGCTTCACAGTGCTGAAATCAACTCAGATAAGAGGATTATGGGACTTGAGGAGGACTGAATGGGAAGTTTAGTGTCAGACGCCCACAAAGAGCCAGCACAGCAGATAAGGGTTATTGGACAGCTCTACTGTAAAGAAGAGGCTCTGTCTCCGCCTCATCCTCTCCTCTTTCCTTCCTCCGCCTGTCATGGTACATCCGGTTCCCAGTTCTACACAACTTTTTATGTCACTAACTCTATTCGGATCCCTGCATTTTATCCTCCATTAATTTACTCAACATCTTCCTGTCTTTGTTATGTTTGTTTCCCTTTTCCATCTTTGATTTTCGTCCCTCTTCTCCTTACTTCCAAAGCTCCCCCCCCGCCCCCCACCCCCCCCCCCCCCCCCCGTTCCCCCGTTCCCCCGTCCATCTCATTCTGTTGTCCGTATAACTCATCAATGCACCGTTGCAGGCTTAATACCCCAGCTTGTATTCATTATAAACTTTACTGTCTGAGAGGAGATACTTTATTTTCCCTCCTGTGTCTTTTAGTGCAGTCGATTTAAAGCTCAGAAAATATCGGTCCACCTTAACGGTTGAGCAGCACAGTAAAAAAAAAAAGCCTTAATTGCATTTAAAAGGGAGCAGGCAAAAGTGACAGTCCCCCAAGGACCCCTTGGCGGGCACAAGAGCCAATGAGTCACAGACTGAGGACGAGAGAGACAGAGAAAAAAAACACATCGCTGTTCTCACAGAGCATCAGCCACAGCGGTTATGGTTTCAAATGGTCTTGTAAATCTTAGAAACCCAAGGAATCCATAGAAACAGAGACTGTTTACATTTTCACTTGACATCTTTCTTTACTGTATGAGAAGGCGACGGTCCAAAGATGACTCTATGGTGCCGTTCCCCACCGCACATTTAGAGCTGGTACTATAACACCAAATAATATTTGTGATATATGGTTCTCCAAAGACAAGGGCGAGAAGCAATCTGTTTCCATATTCTTTGTTTATACATTTTTGATGACTGTGCCGGAAATTGGTATAATAGAATCATCCTCTCACACTGGAGCAAACATTGTGATTTATTACCGTCAACTACAGTGTATTAAACATACTTTGCTCATTAATCATGTGCTTCAAAATGATGCCTATGTATGATGAGTCTAAACAGTCTTTATTGAGCTGACATTTGAGGAGACAAGGTGTTTAGGATGTGATGTTACGCAGAGTGCTCTCCACTGGCACATTAGCCTTTTACAGTATGTCAATCCACGCCGCTGCCTTTAGCAATCCATAGCAACCTCTAAGCAGACCCTAGTACACACAGCACTAAGATGACGCTGAGCCAGAGAAACTCCCACTCTTCCATCATTGAGATGAAAATACTACAGACACAGATCCAGAAATCAATCAGACAGTAAATGGTGTGTGTGTGTGTGTGTGTGTGTGCGCGTGTGCGTGTGCGCGGGTGTGTGTGTGTGTGTGTGTGTGTGCAGAGGAGAGGAGGAGGAGGGGGAAACAAAGAGACCCAAGTCAGTAGATCGATAAAAGTTCCATCCATCTGAAGACAAACATCCTGTTTCACACATAAAGTCCTGTTTATGGTCCTCCAACCCCCAACACACACACACACACGCACACATACACACGTGCGCGCATGCGCACTAGTGCGTGCACCCACACACACACACACAGAATAGTGTTTTGAATTGGATGCCGACGGAACCCAAAAGCCAGTCAATGAACGCAGAAGGGGGGAGATGTGAGAATTTAGGGAGGTTGAAGATCAGGCGTGGCGCAGCATTCTGGATCAGTTGAAGGGTTTTGAGTGCGCATGAAAGCAGACAAAGTAATTGTAATAGTCAAGGCCGGCGATGACTTGAGGCTTGGATAAGAGGTTGGGCATCCTCCTTGCTGAGGGAGCGTCTGATGTCATGATGTTGTACAGAGAAAACCTACAGGATCAAGTGATCGCTGCAGTGTGTGTCCAGAAGGACCACTCCAGGACCACTCCAAGACTCCTGGCAGTTGGAACAGGGGCCACCGGGGTGTTGGAAATTTCAATGGAAATGGAATCTGCGTTGAACTTCCATTATAAATGTTACCTTATAATGGAAAAGGATAATGTATATTCTTAATTCTGAAAAGGAAAAATGAAACTTACGACAGGGTTTTGGGTCCTTTTCATACATTTTTAGGGGATTTGAATGTGTCGGATATATTTTGAAATGATGACAATGGGAATACCTCATAAACTGATGCAACTATGTACAGATCTACTGGGTGATTTGATTTAATTTTTGTTTTGGATTGTTTATTTCTGGTCTTGTTTTTACGTTTGTTATGTATGATCTTGATAACACAGTACGTTTGTGTAAAGTATGTCTTGTCTTGTCTTGTCTTGTCTTGTAACTATGTTAGGTCAAATGAGGACAGAAGAGAAGTAAAAATGAACATACTTGTCTATACATACTTGGGTAGGTTGAAGTCGCTTAGAAGAATGAGAGGAGTGTCATCTCCTGGGGAAAGACAAGAGTTTCCACCTCTTCAAGGAAATCCACAAGGGGACCTGAGGGACGATAGAGCATGGTGAAAAAAGGGAGATTGTGAGACAGCATGAAATTCTAATGCGGAAATTGAAAGATGAGTAAGATTAGGAACACAGCAATTCCACGTGAAAGATGTTCGTAAACCTGCAGCGAGTGGCTGAAGTTGTGCGGAACTGTGAGAGTGTGGCAGTGGTAGCATTGTTCTCTTGGGTTATCCAGGTCTTAGTGAGAGTGAGGAATTGCATTATACCCCCCCCTCTTTCTCGCTCTCTTTCACACACACGCACGCACGCACGCACGCGCGCGCGCGCGCTATTTAATGTCTTCCAGCTAGGCTCTCAAAATTAAACCCTTCACTTCCTCAGCCTGTAATGTTCTGGGTACATATTATTATAATATATGAGGGTCCAATCATTCCCAGCCACTGCCAATCTATTTCCCCACCCAGCATGGAGCAAACATATTCCATTGCCTATTTTCTTCAGTTTCTTTTTTTCTCTTTTTTTCTGGTTCCAATCAACTTCCACTTCCACTGTATTTTAAGAAAATGAATGATGTAGTTAGAGATGGTCTGTAGTGTCATTTAGTCAGTTACTGAACAGGTCTTCGTTTACAATAATTGTGTTTTGAACCTATACTACTGTATATAATGCCTTATATTAGGTTCAGACTACAGTAAGTGCTGTAATGTTTTATCAATTTGTATGAAACGTATTTTGCGTAATAGTTGTTCTTATTAGACCGTTAAAGATGCTTGATTGTCTTTGATTGGCCATTTAAATGCCACCTCATGATGACCAAAATAGTTGGCCAGTTATTTTGTTATTTTTTTCCCATTACACAGGATCTGATGTGTCAGTTTTCTGGAGTAAATGCTTGTGCAGAAGAAGCCTTGCTTTATTGATAAAGATGAAATAGCACACTATTCTTTTGTTAAAAAGTTAATTAACTCTATATTCCGAGAGTAATCATTGCTATTGAGTGTTTGTTCAGTATCAGTTGTCCAGCCGCCATGACTCCTGCCCAATTCTGCCTTGCAAGTTATAGGCCTACATAGATAAGTACTTGAAAGCCATACTTGAGTATTTTTACTTAAGTTAAATTCAGCCTTAAGAAAATCACTTGCGTCAAAGTGTTAAATTAGCTCACACTAAATGTACTTAAGAAAAGTATCTGGTGTTAAAATGTAGTTAAGTATCAAAAGAAAAAGTACAATAATCTTAAGAAAAAGTACAAATATCAGGTTTTTCATAGCACAAAGAAACAAAACAGCCAGAAATGTGTTTTTTGTTTCTCCTCGCTTTATAATTAACTGATTTAAACTTTTTTTAAATGTTAAAGCAATAAAGAGACTGGTACCATTCTTTCAGGGGAATGATCTCACCCATCAGTCTGTCTAGCTTACATTTCCAATAGCTTGTGGCTAGATACTTTAAGAATTATGTAGCTTTCAAGTAGTTCAGCTACTTTTTTCACCACGTGGGTAGCTTGACAAAAGCATTTTCAGTGGCAGGAAACAGGAAAGAGCACAATATGAGTTTTGAGTGCAGTTCGTCCATTACATGACATCTCCCTCATTTTGTAACCTATTTTTGAGTTTTGAGTGGATTCCAATCACCCAATAGCATCCCGGGCTGAATGTCATGATGCTCTCAACTAATGGTTCATGAAATGCATCATGAGAACTTGTGCTCTCTCTCTCTCTCTCTCTCTCTCTCTCTCTCTCTCTCTCTCTCTCTCTCTCTCTCTCTCTCTCTCTCTCTCTCTCTCTCTGTCTCTCTCTCACTCTCTCTCTGAACTGACCAAAGCCCTCCTTCTTTGACGAAAGTAGCCAGAAATGGTCCAATCTTATAATGAGCATAGTGAGGACCAATTATATGAAAATGATATGGTCCTTTACAGTTTTTCACAATTGTTAACACACACAATTTTCACAACCTTATGTACAACTTCATGTACTAATCGCTCGACCCAATTTGGCACTACTTCACACTCCCTTATCTGCATTAGACTCTGACTTTCCTTCTTTACACTCTGATGTCAATTACATTATCACCTTGTTGTCCAAACACTACACACAATGTTCAGTTGTTGCACACATTTCTCACATAAAATCTCAAAGCATCAATCTACAACACACCTTGTTGTCCAAACACTACACACAATGTTCAATTGTTGCACACACTTCTCACGTAAAACCTCAAAGCATCAACCTACAACACACAAATAGTCAAATCTCTAAACATTCAGGTCTGGTGAGCAATTTGCACCACCGGTGCTCCAGTGCGTGAGTGGTTCCAGGACCACCCACATTTTTCCATTCTGTACCTTCGACCTTATTCTCCTTTCCTGAATCCCATTGAGGAGTTCTTTTGAGCTTGGAGGTGGAAGGTAAATGAACGGAACCCACAGAGCCGGGTCCCACTTCTCCAGGCCATGGAGGAGGCTTGTGGCGACGTCACTGTTAGGGTGTGAATCTTCTGCTATCTCACGATTCGATTCGATTCCGATTGTTGGGGTCACGATTCCGATTCTTTTCCGATTTTTTCAAAACAAACGATTCTCGATTAAAAAATATGTTTTTTTCCAATTCAAAATCGAAAAATGTCATTATAAAAAAAATGTGAAAATCGATTGCAGCCCTCACTGTTGAGGTCCGTCAGGGCTTCATGTGCCACTCGAGGTGTTTCTTCCAACGCTGCTTGGACAGGGAGAACATTGCCTATGATGTGGATGGCCCTTTGGCCAGACATGAACCGGAGGCATGATGCCTAAATCATGTAGAGAAGTAAAACTTTTTTGGCTGCATATTTGTGTTTTGTATGTTTCACTATGAAAAAAGTGGGCCTACACTGAGTCATTTTACAAAAGAAATTGTCAATGTCATTCATATGGTGTGTTCCAGTTCTATGATTGTGTTTTCAATTTTGCCCTGCAGTGTGCTGTAAATGTTTGGTAGTGTGCAGCACATGCTTAGTTGTGTGTACTCAATGAATGGTATGTGTGTGTCATTTGAAAATATGGCTGTGTGTACCAAATGAGAACACAAGTTCCATTTTGTGAACAGTTAAAAGATTTGATGGCAAAGAGTCATCCTGCAAAGGGAGTGTAGGGTTTAGCATTTTGTGTGTGAGGTTTGCAGTTTTGTGTGTGCAGTTTTGAGAAAGCCGTTATTGTTTTGAGAAACGTGTGTTAACAATTGTGAAAAACTGTAACACGCCATCTGAAATTGAAATTGAAATGTCTCTCAAAGGCTGTGCAGTATAAAGGTCTGGCACAGATATTATCCTCTCAAACATCAAAATGCATAAATGCAGAATGAAGCAGTATGTCACCAAAATGGACCTAATAGGTCCATTATTGTCCTATAGGACCTATAGCACATAACAATGGACACCATGCTGTACTATAGCACACAATGGCCCCTTAATGATGAACCATTAACAAGTTTTGGTTAACAAGATCCAAGATTATTTAATTTGTTTGGGAATATTGAATGTGTTCCAGGGCCACAAGACAACTCATACACATCACATTATGTCTGATCTATCCAATGATGTTGCTAGAGAAAACTAAAAAGCTTTTCTTGACTGAAAAATGTCATCCGGTGAAAGATATCTTTTTTTTAATATTTGTTTTTATCACCTCTGCCAGGAAACCAATTTCATTTCTATTGTTACATCGCCTGCAATTGAATTGGTGTTTTCTTCTGTAGTGGTAGAAAATGTCTAAATCTAATTGCCAAAGGCAGAATAATAATTGAGTCAGGGTGATGCTCACACACGCACGCATGCACGCACACGCGCACGCGCACGCACACGCACGCACGCACGCACGCACGCACGCACGCACACACACACACACACACACACACACACACACACACACACACACACACACACACACACACACACATACGCACGCACATGGAGTCAGATCAGTCTCATGATTAATAAATCCACAAGTCCTGGTGTGTATCCACACAGGGTGATTTTTGGATAAACAAGTCCTGGTTTGCAAGTGTTTTTCGGATCAGCACTACAAATGCTCTGCTTCACATATGTGATCCAAATCCACAATTCCAGATGCTCTGCATCACAAATATAATTCTCTATTTATCACCAAATCACTCAATTTACAAATGTACACTTAATTAACTTTGCAAATAAAAAATCTAATTACAAATGAAAAAGTAAACTACAAATTATGTTGTTTTTTTCCCCCACACGTCATATAAATCCACCATTCCTGCAAATTGGTTCATGTGCATTTACACACTGCTTCTCTGTGGTGAAACTCCTCCGTGCATTCCTGAGAATGTTTTTGAGACTACTCTGACGTTGGGCGTAGAGTAACGTCATCATTGGCTGATGAATCTGTCAATCAAAAATCATGATTCTGATTGACAGGTTCATCAGCCAATCAGACGGGTTCGCGTTCAATCTTTTTACATTTTCTCCGCCAATCAAATGAGACATGGGTAACTGCAGTCAAAGATGGCGCAAAGATAGATATTTTTACTTTTCACCTATAATGACATGCTCAAAATAGGGATAGATTATTAATCGATAATTGTATTCAATTATAAATGATCGATTATTACTTTTATAATTGATTCAATTGATTAGTTCAATTAACGGGTGCTCCCCTGGTGGACACCTACACCACACACAGTCCGGGCAACGTGTGTGCATACAGACGTCCATAATCATGGGGTCAGTCAGCCCTGGAGCTGACTGACTGGCGAGCTGGGGGAAATCAGGCTGAACAGCACTCTGCAGGGAGCCTTCCATTCCATTAGCCAAAGCACCGCTAGATCAGCTCTGCCTGCGTGACTGCCACCGTCACATGGCTGGAATAGAGAACAAACCACGCGTGTATACAAAGTACACTGCTAAATCCTCAGTGTTCATTTAACTCTGAAAGTGTGCAAATGGAATTTGGTTCCATGGTGTGTGTGTCCGTGCATTCGTGTGTGCATGCTTTCGTGAGTGCGTGAGTGTGCACGTGTGCGTGCAACCCATGTGACCTGTGCGTGCGTGTGCACGTGTATGTGTGTGTGTGAAAGCACTGGTCACGCTATGTTACATACAGTACACACACACACACACTTACCTGATAGGCTGCCATTAATCATTGAGCAGCTCCTACAAATACCCCTGAAAAGACGTGCTTCTGTGAATGCAAGTTACTGCCTGTAATTAAGCAAAAGAAGCAGCTTTCTTTCTGTCTGTCTTTCTTTCTTTCTTTCTTTCTTTCTTTCTTTCTTTCTCTCTCTCTCTCTCTCTCTCTCTCTCTCTCTCTCTCTCTCTCTCTCTCTCTCTCTCTCTCTCTCTCTCTCTCTCTCTCTCTCTCTCCCTGCCTCTCGTTCATTGTAGAGGAAGGATGAAGGCCTTTCTCAGGCTCTACTCTCCTCTGATCTTCGCTCATCCACTCGCTTCTTTCTCAAGCCTAGGGGGAAATACCTTGATTGCAGGTGACAGCTGTCAATAGTTATGGATGCGTGCGTGCGTGCGTGCGTGCGTGCGTGCGTGCGTGCGTGCGTGCGTGCGTGCGTGCGTGCGTGCGTGCGTGCGTGAATTGATGTAGTTTGTCTGTCTGTCTGTCTGTCAGCCTCGAGTCATTTGGATTGTATCCAAGTCACACCCACTTTAACCTCTCATCTCTCATTTAGCCTGATGCACCCACCGGGGTAGAGTCAGGTGGGAGATCTGTTACTCTCTCTCTCTCTCTCTCTCTCTCTCTCTCTCTCTCTCTCTCTTCCACTCTCATCCTCTCTCTTCATGTGTGAGTGTGCGTGTCTGCAGACTCTGCACGTGTCTGTCCCTGCATCCGCCAAGGGCAAAATAGTGTTGGTCCTTATTCGCTCTCCCATGTAAGGAAAAGAAAGAAATGATCTGGAGAAAAAGAAAGAAAAAAGGCTGAACAATCCAGCCTCCACTGTCTCCCAGCATTATAGATTATTGGCTTTCAACATTATAACAGAGCCTGATCTTTACCATGTGCACATCCAGCGTCATTACCGCCTTGCTGGCCTATAGCCCTTGGCTCATGTACTATGACTGTATGTCGTGAGTGTTTAATGGGCTGT
>NC_139945.1:39491881-39504381 GCF_963454915.1 Gymnoscopelus microlampas
CACACACACACACACACACACACACACACACACACACACACACACAGAGACACACACACACACACACACACACACAGAGACACACACACACACACAGGGACACGGACACGGACAGACGCAGTCCAAATGGCTCACAGTGTGCTTAATGCCAACCAATTAGGCCCGGGCCCATTTTGGAGAGAGCATGCCTGATTATTTGTCATCCCCCCCCCCATCAGAGCTGTGCTGCTGGACTCATAACCACTAGTTAATTGGCCAGGAGATAGAACAGTGGGTCTATATGGGTCCTTAGGCTGGCCACTGACTGATGATGATGGCTAGCGTGGGACAGAGAAAGCCCATCTGTGGCGTAATGGAGACTGAACGAATGGTCCCTCGCAGACGTCTTATGCGTTCTATTTAGCCTACCCAAACCCCTACTGTACAGTATGTCGAGACTAGAAGTGCCTATTAGTGGTGCGCTCATATCATGGTGGTGGGGGCCAGACTTTTGCCCCATACTGAGACCAGACAGACACATAACAGGGACAGAGAGACAGACCGGTTCGTACAGTGAAAATCCTCAGTGTTAATTCATCCATTATATCTGTATTGTAGTATACTACAGTGTAAGAGGATCAGACTTGACAGGCTGAGCCATAGATGAGAGGAAGAGGAAGGAAAGCACGAACAAATGACAGGAAGAATAGGATGAATGTTTTATACTGTAAGTGAGGTACAATGGGGGAGGGGGTAGATTGTTTCCAGAAATAGAGAAACAGTCACAATGTCCCATGTAAGAGCAGATGGAAAGACAAGGGAATGAGGCCAATGGGGAAGATGAGGGGTCATATGCTGTTCTATCTTGTAAGTGAGGGTAAGTCAACGCTTCGATCTATTCAGATCTTCATCAACGTTGACGACGCAATAAAAATACAGCATTACCAGTGTGCATACTCTTCTAAAATCTGTCTATTTCACACCTCATGTTCATGTCGCCGCCCTCGCTCTTTCTCTTTTCATTCTGCCATTGCTATCGTATGAGGGACCGAGCCGATGCTTCCCATGTAACAATAACACCCATTGTAATTGCTGTTCTGTCTCTATTAGTGATGTAGCTGTATCGTCAATTTCGCGATACCGCTTTCCTTACTTGCCTTTCTTCCTGACTTTGCAAAGTTTAATATTCCATCCATCGTGACCTTACTGTAGTGCTACCAGCTCTGTACATAAAAGACGAAAGTTGACAGAGCCTCAAGCAAGCTGCATCTCATTAACAGATAAGCTACTCCCAGCAATATTACAGTCACAGCTCTTGTTATGACACACAAATGGGAAATTAAAAGTTTTGTCCCACAGATTTCAATCCTCTGTTCTTTTTCTTTTCTTTTATAAATCTAATATAATGAATATGGTATTGTGGACTTTATTATGATTATTATGATATTGTATTGTGAGTTTTTGGTATCATTACATCCCTGGTCTCTATACCTTCATCATTTCCCCATTTTCTCTGTTTTTCTTGGAGCTGGCGCCCCTTTTCTGTGGCAGAATGAACAGAATTGTGACGTTGTTTGATGTAGCGCAGCATAAACACAGTCACTCTTGACCACCGTGCCGTGTGCATCCCTTTTCTTATATTGTGAAACGTCATGTGTTCTGTTCACCAATAATCTCAGTGTCTGACACTTCCACCTTACTTGCATTTGTTGTCCTGTCTTCTGAAGATTTTTGGGCAACTTTCTTACTTGGTCTGTTGGTTTTTGTTCAGTGGCCCCTGCAATCTCAAGCTAATGTAATTTTCATGCTTTAATCTTGTAGCAACTTATAGCTTGTGTGTGTGTGTGTGTGTGTGTGTGTGTGTGTGTGTGTGTGTGTGTGTGTGTGTGTGTGTGTGTGTGTGTGTGTGTGTGTGTGTGTGTGTGTGTGTGTGTGTGTGTGTGTGTGTGTGTGTGTGTGTGTGTGTGTGTGTGTGTGTGTGTGTGTGTGTGTGTGCAGCGCTTAGAAGCAGTAATAGGGTTTTTATACTGTGTGTCACTGCCTGTTTTATGGCTTTATTAATGGAGTTAGCCATGTGACCGTGACCCTGCCCACGGGAGCAGGTAACACTATACACTCTGTGCGTGTGTGTGTGTGTGGGTGTGGGTGTGGGTGGGTGTGTGTGTGTGTGTGTGTGTGTGTGTGTGTGTGTGTGTGTGTGTGTGTGTGTGTGTGCGTGTGCGTGTGCGTGTGTGCGTGTGTGCGTGCGCGTGTGCGCTTGTTGCGTGTGTGCGTGTGCGTGTGCATGTGCGTGCGTGCGTGTGTGGAATTCACCTTATTGGAATTCATCACCCTGCCAAGGGACAGAGAAAGAGATAGTGGTCAGGAACTAGGAGACACTAGGACACTAGGAGGACAAAATACATGGAAATAATTTAGAACAGTGATTCTCTGTCTTTTTAATCAAGGACCCCCAGTTTGATATGCATTAGGCCATGTCATCATTTTGATTATCATGTTTTATCTCTGGGACCACAAACTGCACTGTAAAATCCTCAAGAGTTAATTTAACTCTGGGAGTGAACCAATGGAGCCTTAAAGGAGTAGTTCACCCAAACAATTACTTATTTTCTATCAATTACACACCCCATGAAGCCTTGAATTCATGGATATTTCTGACGCATTCCTGAGCCAATCATTTGATGACCGGGTGTATTTCCGGTAGGAGACTCAAAGAGACTCCTTTGAGTCTCCTACCAGATATATTGGCAACTTTCCGCCGGTAATCAAATGACTGGCTTAGGAATGCCACAAAAACAAAAATACATGGGGTGTGTAATTGATCGAAAATAAGTAATTTTTGGGTGAACTACTCCTTCAACAGTCCATTTGGTTCCATTTGTAAACTCTCTAAGTTACAGTACATACCGGTGGTTCTTAACTATCAGTCGGGGACCCGGGGGGTCCCTGGACCCCACCTTGAAAACCAATGATATCGAAGACGTTTTGGACAACAGAAAAGAAGAGTTTTAAGCGAGAGAAATACGCTAAGAAAGAGGAAACCAGAAAGAGAGAGTTGTTTATGAAATGCCAGAGAAGCAAAAAGCTGAAAGGTTATATTGTGTGTGACGGATGCATTCCCCACTCCACTACTTGATCCTTTAACCTCAGTGGGTTCTGCTCTCCTCTGCTCAGTCCTTCCCCAGGCAATAAAGACTTCTTGAAGTGAGTGAAGTCTACTTTGAAAGAGATTACTTTGAAACACCAGTAAGCCTGAGCTATCCCAGTCCAGCCTCAGTGGTAGAGGAGATATAATGGAGATGGTTGATGTACAGTATGCCATTGGTTCTCAAAGTGGGGTCCGGGGACCCCCAGGGGTCCTTGGGTGGTACCAGGGGGTCCCCAGCAAATCATTTTGACCTCTTTATCCATATTTTATACTTTGGCTGTTGGCTATTGGGAACATTTTAAACACAAATCTTTGCTTCTCGGGGTCCGTCGCACAACACATTTTCAGGTGGGGGTCGGCGGCCACATACATTATCAATTTGGGGGTCCTTGGCACGAAAGATTTTGAGAACCACTGATGTATGCAACATTTGATTCTTCCGTCCTTTCCTGTACAATCCATACATTCCTGCAACTCTCTTGTCTCCTCTCCTCTCCTCTCCTCTCCTCTCCTCTCCTCTCCTCTCCTCTCCTCTCCTCTCCTCTCCTCTCCTCTCCTCACTCAGGCCCATGCATCCTGACACCTCAGGGACTGTACCTCTTGCCAGACAGAAGGCAGATTGGATGCTGCATATCTCTTTTTATTTCTTTCCCCTTTTCCCCTCTGTCTCTTCCTCTCTGTTCGGTGGTGATGTCATTGATGCAGAGATAAATATGTTGCTTTAAAGACTGGCTCGCTGCTGAGGGACGGTCCGCAGTGCGGAGAGGTGGGGGAGAGAGAGAGGGAGAGAGAGAGGGAGAGAGAGAGAGAGAGAGAGAGAGAGAGAGAGAGAGAAGGGGACGGAGAGAAAGCAGAGGTGGTGGAATGAAACAGTCCGGGGCAATAGACTGACAGAGGGAGTCACTTTTAAACAAGCTTCACTCTAATGGAGCACACAGAGAAGTTAGCGTGATGCATGGCAGAACAAAGCTCAGAGAGAGAGAGCGGACTTTTTTCAGTTCATGTTTTGAATGTGTCTTGCAGCTCAGTCACAAATCAATGGGCTAAGCCTTTAGTGGAATCAGCACAGAGGATCCTCTGTATTTGTATTGGAAGAGAGATTTAAATGATAATGATCTACAGCATGTACACACACACACTCTCTAACACACTCATCCTTCCCCCCCCCCTCTCTCTCTCTCTCTCTCTCTCTCTATCACACACACACACACACACACACACACACACACACACACACACACACACACACACACACACACACACACACATCTTTCTTTCTCTCTCTCTCAGACATACACATGCATACCCACACAAAGCATTTAGAGGCGTACGCGCAGAGAAAGAGCAGGTTGGGTTTGACGCCTGTAGACGTCTTGTGGGTATGAGGTGATTTATTGCCCGCCAGCCCCATTCGCAGATGAATTCTCCCATGAATCATTGCACCTGCAGTGGCGACAGAAGACGCCGCTGTGTCATTGGCTGCTGTGTTTGTTTGGCCCTGTACGGCTTAGTTTAGTAGGCTGCCTCTCAGCACATTCTTTATGTTCAACACCCATTACTTTCTTCTTGCTATATTCTAGTCTACAGTGCACCGTACAATACAGTACAGTTCATACTGGGTGACTTCATCGTCATTGCTCAGCCTCATTTGAAAACACAAAGTGTCTTTATTATGTATAAAGACACTTTATAACTGACGAAGTATGGTAGGTATAATGTGCTGTTCCGCTGATCTTATAATGCATTATGACCAGCACTTATAATACTTTAATACATAATTTTAAACATTAATAACGAGTGTTATAATGCATTACAAATGTGATTGGAATGCACTATTGACCCAACAGTCGGGTCTATAATGCACTATAAAGTGTAACCGGATTGGTTTTCCAAAATGGATTTACTGTATTGTGTTTCAGAAATGAGTGCTTCATTTCAGGCCTGTAGTGTTCCTCCGTGTGGATTCTAATACATGCTGTCTGGTGGACACTAGACCCTTCTTCCATATCTCCCATTATGTTAGTGAAATAACATGTATCCTCTCAGTCTGTATATGATTCTGAATTATGTATCATACACAAACAAAGATCCGTGTGAGAGCAAGCTCCTTGAACATAACAAGTGAAGCGCTCACTGGAACATCTCTTCGGTCTGCCACTCTCCCATCACGGCTGATCTGTGTGTGTGTGTGTGTGTGTGTGTGTGTGTGTGCGTGTGCGTGTGCGTGTGCGTGTTTACGTGCGCGCGCGCGTGCAGGTGTTACATGCTAAGTACATGTAATGTGTAATTGCGCAGCTGTGCATTTCTTGGCGTACACTGGGTATAAAAATGGAGCCGTAAAGGTCCATGCTGACTGTAAACACGTGGTCCTTCCTGTCACCAGGTGTCTGTATTAACGTAGCGCTGCACAGTGAACGCGTGCCCCCATTTCTGAAGCACAGCTCTTTCTACCCCCCCCCCCCCCCCCCCAATTAGCAGTGACTTTCAGCTGCTGATCAGGCCTGGTGTGTGTTAGTGCTGAGTTGCGTTAGTGTGAGCCCAGATAGACCAGAGCCTGCACATATATTTGCTTAGAAAAACGCAGACACAGCTTGACTCGGAGACTGTCGCCAGAAGTACAGCGGCGGCAAGCGGCAGAGGAATTTGCTGAAGGATTTTCTGCCGTTTTCGCCTTTAACCCATTTAGACCGGGAAAGAATCTGTGTCATTTTTTGATTTACTTTGGCAATTCAAAAATAGCAGATATACAAGCGACCTTGTAGATCTGCCATTTTTTTTTAATCGTGAACATTTGTGCAAATCTTTGAATATATTATTTTTAATATATTATTTCTTTTAACTCAAATCTGGGGATTCTACAAATGTCTTCTAACAGTCCTAACAGTCCTAACAGTTTTTTGAAAAAACTTATGTTGCTATAATATCAGTGGTGCTTAAAACCTTTTTCATGTCAAGGACCCCCAAAATGATTTGTATTTGGCCGCGGACCCCGCCATCTCAAAATATTTTGTGCCAGGGACCCACAGAAGCAAAGATTTGAGTTAAAGATGTTTGCTTTAAAATATATATATATATATTCAAAGATTTGCACAAATGTTCACGATTTTTCAAAAATAGCAGATCTACAAGCTCATTGCGCGGCAAGCCAAAGAAATCTAAAAATGACACAGATGCGTTCCCGGTATAAATGGGTTAATCACGATGCTAATTAAAGTTTACTGGCTAATTGTGGCAGGGCTAGTGTTTCTGTGTGCTGCCTGCTCCACTGAGCTAGTGGCCGGCTAATTACGTAGTTAATGGTCTATTGGTCAGTGTGCTGCCATGGGCACGGCCTGATGCAGCCACACCGGACTGATGGATTACAGTCTGTGCTCCTCGGTCCTGACCCTCCTGGGGCTTCCCTTGGTGTGTGTGTGTGTGTGTGTGTGTGTGTGTGTGTGTGTGTGTGTGCGTGTGTGTGCGTGTGCGTGTGCGTGTGCGTGTGCGTGTGTGTGTGTGTGTGTGTGTGTGTGTGTGTGTGTGTGTGTGTGTGTGTTTTGTTTCTTTGTATATTTAAGTTATTTTTCATATATTTATCTGCCCTGTGCAATATGTTTGATTACAAAGCCTAAAAAGCCTAATTAAGATTTCTTTTTATTCATATGTTCCAATTTTCAATGCCAAAAACACAATTAAATCGTTAATTATTTGAGTGACAATATATACATACAGTAAATATGTACAGTAAACGCCTTTTTGTCTTCTTTGGTATAGTATTTTTGAGTGCTGCCCTCCAAACAGTTTGGACTGGGTGTATCTTGGTGACTTGCACCAGATGCCTTGAGTGCAGCAGAGTTTTCATACCCAGCTCTGAAAGCTGTGAATATCTCCATCCTGTCTACCTTCTCTAATAGGAGATGCCTATATGGCAAGCCCTAAATTCAAGTAATCCAACTGTAGAATAATAATCAAGAGCCTCACAACATATACACACATATACACACACTCACACAGACACAGGCAAACTCCTTTCCACACATGACCCATTCTCCCATCAGGTTGTACCATTGACAGCTGGTGGTGACAGGCTGAGAGCATGATGCAGGCCCTTGGTGTGTGTACCGATTGTGTGTTCATCATACCTAACAATGATTAACAGGGGTTAATTAGGCGCCCTGTGGCTCTGATTATGTTGCGGGATGACAAGGAGCTGTTGGAAAGCTGTCAGAAAGGTGTCAGTGTCATGGGGGTTCCGCGACAACGTCACGCCTGACTTGTGTTCTGACTATTCCCAACAGGTACAACTCAAGGCCACCAACAAGCAGCTATCAATGCACACATGCCAGATTTCAGCTCACTCGCTCGCTCACTCCGCACTCGGCCCTCCAGCTTGAGCCGGAAATCGTTTGCGTCCCAAATGGTAATTAGATTTTGGAGGAGACAAGACCGGAGAAAGAGTGAGCACCCCAAGCCGCTTGGAGACACAAACTGCGAGTGTACATCCACTGTTCAATTCAGCCTGTTCTTGTTCACTCGTCGGAAGTGTTGACTGACTATTTGTTTTGTTATTGGACGGACCATCTAAAAGCTGTGCCGTGTCACGGACTTCAAAGGGATGTTTTAGAGCCGAAACTATGATCTGCTCATATCTTAAACATGTGAAACATAACGTGTATGTATGAACGGTCTGAGAGTGAAGGTGCCTCACTTGATGAAACTGTCTGATTCCTCCCGACTCGCATCCAATCCTCTCCTCCTCAATCGGAGGCAGGACTGAGGCGCAAGTGGAGTGAGCGAGTGTGGAAGTTATAATATTGGAATTTGACTATTATCTTTGTGTGTCTCTTTTCTCTTCATTATAATGCAGAGAGAGTTTACATGAAATACCACATGACATGACACAAGCTACTCTTCACAAAATCCTACCACATTACATACATGTTACATACTGGAATTGTTGTTGTTCAATCCATCTGTCTTAATTTCAGACCGGCTTTACCTGTTCATGGAGGATTACATTTTGTTTGTATTGATAGAGCCTTTTTGTGTTGCTCGGTTTGCTATTAGCTGTTTGTTCAATAACCTTTTCAAGCAATGATTTAGCACTTGCTCCCTGCAAGTGCTAAATCAACAGACTGCATTCATCCAAGGCCCTCTTAGGCACCGAACAATGGGGGAACAGCGGTATAACAGAAGACTTTGGCTGCCTAGCCAAGGGCACTGAATACATACTGTTACATTGATGTGGCAGTCCAGACTCCATACTGTGTCACACTCCACTCTGTCATACTCATGCATGGCGGAGCTCAGATAGATAATAAGGTTTTCACCAGGCATTCTCAGGAAACACAAATAAACCCCCCTCACCCCCCACCCTCCTTCTCTCTCTTTTGAAATCCCGTCTTGCGATGCAGGCGGCATTTTTCTGTCATGAACCCCTGTGGATTGATCTGGCTCATGCATTGGTGCGACATAAATGCAGTCGTCTTCTCCACAGTTATCCAATCTTCCACACACAATGCGGGACAGTGCGTGCATTCATAAGGCATGCCTATTATCGAACGCGGCTTCCTTCCCGATGTTCATACGTGTTTCCCGTTTGCCTTTGTAATTGAACCTCTGTGAAGTCCTGACTGCTTGTCAGAAGTGCCATAGCGTTCCATAGGCAATGAATATATTCACCATGTTGAAGAGAGAGTTACTGTGGGAGCTCCTCTTTCTTCCTCGCTGCTGCAATGCTTTGAAGTTGCGAATGAATCCTGATGATCGGATCAAGGAACCTGAAAGGAGGTGGGATAAAGGAGCGGGAAGGAGGTGGGAATGGGATTTTCCTTTCACTGGGAATTTGCTCCCACTTGCTCATGTACTGACAGAGACGCTAAGCTTGTCATCGTGATAGTGATAGTGTGTGTGTGTGTGTGTGTGTGTGTGTGTGTGTGTGTGTGTGTGTGTGTGTGTGTGTGATAATCATGTTAAATTGCTCATTCCGCCATATCGAATTAAGTGCAGATTTTGGCCTAAGTGGATTTCTCACCATGCTCTTTGTATGAGGTTGCGATCACCACTGTTAGCATCGCTGCTGCTATTTGTGGAAGGGGATTATTAGTCCGGATTACAGGCAACAGTTTATGAGATTAGCCGCCCCCTTCTTAATAAGTCATCTTCACTGAGAAGAGGATGTCAGACAAACAGGGAAAAGGCATTAATGTAACAAGGAAAAAACTATGATATACAGCAGTGGTTCTCAACCTGTGGGCCGAGGCCCACTTGTGGGCCACGAGGGTATTGCAAGTGGGCCCACAAATAACTGCCAAAATACTATGATTTTAATGATAATAACATTAATATTAAAAAGTGATTAATAAGTGAAGTCTACTAGGTAGGTTCCATTGATCCCAGGTGGAACACAATCGATTGATTGATCATTAAAATGAACATGCTCTGAAAATGACAGTTTGGATCTTCTAGGTTGAAGGAGATGTTCTCTGCATTATCAACTGGCCTGACCTCCATATGCCGACCCCTTCGTCTTTGTTCCAAGCGGTGAAGGAATGGCGTTAACCATGTTCCTCTGACCTTACTGCACTGTCCTGCCTCACCCTGCTGTCTGACTTATTGATCCTGACAGCCTTCAGCTCTCTGGAGCCTTCTCTCTGGACTGTGCACTGCATCTAATAGTTGAATACTGGATATTTATAGTACACTGTCCTGACTGTTCATTTCACTCAGAGAGTTTACAAAATAATGTAACCAAATGGACTCATTTTGGGTTAATTTGGTTTACATTTTTACACTCTCTGAGTTACAAATGAATGAACTAATTTGGCAGATTTATGTTTAGCATATGTTGAGTTAATCGTTTATCTAAGATTCCTTTCTTTTATTTGTCTACTTCTCTCTTGCTCTCACTCTCGCTCTCTCTCCCCGTCTCTCATCACTTTCTTTCTCCCTCTCTCTCTTTCTTTCTCATTTCTCTCTTCCATATCTGTCTTTGTCTGCCTTTCACGTCTCTATGTTTGCTCTTGTCTCTGTGTGAGCTGTGGTTCTATGTAATTGCCTGGAGAGGCAGTGCAATGGAAGGGCTTGCCTGACCTGTAAGTCTTTTTCAGCACAGGACATATACAGATCCGTGTGTGTGTGTGTGTGTGTGTGTGTGTGTGTGTGTGTGTGTGTGTGTGTGTGTGTGTGTGTGTGTGTGTGTGTGTGTGTGTGTGTGTGTGTGTGTGTGTGTGTGTGTGTGTGTGTGTGTGTGTGTGTGTGTGTGTGTGGTGTGTGTGTGTGTGTGTGTGTGTGTGTGAGCACACACACGCACACTATAACATACTATCACTCACATACACACAGACACACGCACGCACGCACGCATGCAAGGCACGCGCTTGCGCATGCGCAGGCACACACACACATGCACGCTCACGCCCACACATACGTTCACACACATACTGTACTCGTGTACTGTACAACCGAATATAGTGCAATGAACAACCAGACTCATACATGCAATGTAATGTTCTGTCACACAAAACAATGGGCTTGGGCTTAGCCATGAATGAATGCAACACGCGCACACACACACACACACACACACACACACACACACACACACACACACACACACACACACACACACACACACACACACACACACATACACACACACACTCATGCACCAAATTAGCTTCTGTACCCACCCCATACACACACAGACACAGACACGCACACTGTTCTACCACACAACACTAAATGCAATGCAGAATGTACACATCAATGAAATCCACACATACTACACACACACACACACACACACACACACACACACACACACACACACACACACACACACACACACACACACACACACACACACATACTACACACACACACACACACACACACACACACACACACACACACACACACACACACACACACACACACACACACACACGCAGTGTGAGTAATTCTCTCATTGAAACAAATGGTGGTGTGTGTAGAAGTGACAGGTCATCTTGGTGAAGGATTTGGTCACATCAGCCAGCCACATATGGCAGGCCTTAATTACACTTGCCTACGGACGCCCATAATTGATCATGTAATCAATTAATTAATGTTGGCCCGCCTCGTTAGTGGCCCATGAAGCCCATTTGCTTTTACAGGTCATTAAAATGATGAAGGGCTGTGAAGCGGGGTTATAAAAGAATATACACTTGGATAACTAATGACAACAATAAGGCAGATAGAATGCAGTGTGTGCGTGTGTGTGTGTGTGTGTGTGTGCGTGCGTGCGTGCGTGCGTGCATGCGTGCGTGCGCATGAGTGAGATGCAGATACTGTACATCCCACTCTCATGTGCACACACACAAACACACACACACAGACACGTGTGCACGCAAGATGCGGTTAAAAAATCAATTCCTCCCATTACACTCACACTTATAGCACATGCACATGCACGGCCACACATACTGTACATGCGTGCGCGCACACGCGAGCACACACACAGATGCACAGACTACACTCATTACACACGCGGTCAGATTGCTCCTAGTGCTGCTGAGTCTGCTGCTGTATCTTACACTTCTGAACCTTGCCAGTCCATGTTACATAAACATCTCTTTTTCCCAGTGGTGTAAAGTTACTAAGTACATTTACTCAAGTACTGTATTTAAGTACAATTTGAGGTATTTTTTACTTTACTAGAGTATTTCCAATTTTCAATACTTTTACTTCTACTCCACTACATCTCAGGGGCAAATATTGCACTTTTACCCCACAACAATTATTTGAAAACTTTAGTTACTAGTTACTTTGAAGATATAAATCATTATATTATAAAACATGAATTAACCACTTTAGCCCCATTCTATACCTAAGCTATTTGAAAATAGTCAATGTAGATCGGCTATTTTCAAACATTTTGTACTTTTACTTTTGGTACTTTAAGTATATTTTGATGCCAATACTTTTGTACTTTTACTCAAGTAACATTTTGAACACAGGCCTTTTACTTGTAACAGAGAATCTTTATGTTGTGGTATTGGTACCTTTACTTAAATAAAATATCTGAGCACTTCTTCCACCACTTCTTTGCCCTCTCTTCCCTTCTCTCTTTCATGTTCTATCTTTTATATCATGTGGAAAAAGGAAAGGTCTCACATACTGTCTTCTAAATGTATTTAATACAGAACAATGTTTCGGTCCAGCTGACCGTCTTCAGGAAACAGATGCCTGATGAAGGTCATTTGGACCGAAACATTGTTTTGCTGGGGGGCGAAGAGCGAGGGTCGGATTCCCTTTAGCCTCTTGAGCCCCAGCATCCATATTCTGGGGGGAACATTTGGCAAAAAAATTAGATCTAGAAACTCACAATGTTTTGCAACTTGACGCGTTGTGA
>NC_139945.1:39509381-39519381 GCF_963454915.1 Gymnoscopelus microlampas
TGTGTATAATCTGCACCACTTAATGGGAGCGCTGCAGAGACAGAGATAAATATAGTCATTTAATTTCATCCCTCCTCATTTCCGTCTGTTTACTGTGAGGGATTGAAGGAGACAGCAGGGGAAACATGTGAATTATCATCCACCAAAGTCAACGTCTACTTTGAGTTTTTGGCTTTGTACCCTCTTTTATTCATCTAATCTCGGTACAATTTGCACTGGGTGCTCCATTGTTGTTGACAAAAGGCCAACAGCATGGCACGATTGCTTATCCCTTTTTCACTGAACGAAAAGGTTGAAACTGCCAATCTTTGCTGTTGGGCAGAAACCTTGTATCTCCAGATTTCAGCTTTTTATGGGTTTATTTGTAAACTACAGGTTTAAACCAGAGGTTCGGGCCGCTATGCATCCCTCACACCAATGTCGCTTCCGATTCGACCGATATGTCTGAGTCAGAGTGTGGGGGGTTGTCAGAGTACCCATTGTGCCCATCTGTCTGTGTCTGTCTGTCTACCTGTGTCCCTTGTATACTGTAAGTATTAATAGTATTAATTTTGATAAAGGTTTAACGCCCTACGTCATCATACATGTAAGACTACAGTGTCACACAAGAGTTGCAAAAATAGCTGATCTACAAGCTCACAACGTGTCGCATCACTATGCGTTGTGAGCTTCCATGTCTGAAAATAATTAAGTTAAACTTGAACTTGAACTTAAAATGAAAGTGGTTAAGTGTACTAAACGTGTATGAATACCATATAGCCTATCTAACGTGTACAAATATTTAAACCAATGAAAAGTAATAGCAAGAGCTTGCGACTAAATAATAACTCCATTGGAACCATTGGAACACAGGTTATTACCAGTTTTGGACGTACAAGGTTTCTATACCTAACAGCGACAAAATGATAAAAGGCTGTGATTCATTCCCTTCTTGTGCAAACCAATTTCAACCTGGTGACCCTATTCTGCTCATGTCATTGTAGGCGAAGGTTTTTAAAGAAAAGAAAAAGAAAAAGACATCTGTAGGTCTGTGAACGTAACGCGTTGCCATGTGATGCTTTGCGAGCTTGTGGGTCAGTGGTAGTTCTCAGGGTTCCTTGAGGGGTTTCCAAATGGACCCTTACATGTCTGTAACTCTGAGAGTGTACAAATGGAACAAAATGGACCCCACGGCTGTCGATTAGCAGCTATTTTCGCTATTGGTCGTACCACAAAGTACTGTATATAGGCCCTATACTTTGTGGTACGACCAATAGGGGCAATAACCGATAAATGGACAGCAGTGGGACACTAAATTGTTTTCTTTACACTCTACTTCTGTGACTATTACTCTGTCATTTGTCGACTAGGGTTCATGCCATTTACTCTGATCTCACACTTAAGTCACTCTGGATAAGAGCTTCTGCTAAATAGTAATTGTAAATGTATCAGTCATCGTATACTTTTCACATAGTTGTATCAGTTGTAGCTGAGAGGGCGTGGCCTTTGCTTAATTAAAGCTGTATTGTGTGTGTGAGGTCAGAGCCCACAACCGCAGGCCCATTACCCCACGGAGCCCATAATCAATGAGGTGGGAGAGGGGCATTCTTCTCTTTCTTTAAGTATTATCGATTCTCATTTATCCCCCCCACCCCCCGGAAGCATGAGGGACCGCTGTGAGATGTGAACATTCACACTGGGACTGCAACGGTTTTCGTAGCCTGTTTGTGTGTGTGTGTGTGTGTGTGTGTGTGTGTGTGTGTGTGTGTGTGTGTGCGTGTGCGTGTGCGTGTGTGTGGCGTGTGGCGTGCGCGTCCGGGTTTGTGTTTGAATACATTCACATGTGAAAATGTGTGCTCTATATTGTCATGCCGTGATAATCCCAGACCAAACCCTGATCTGAGAAGAATACCACAGTGCAGCCCAGACTTGTGTGGTGGATATAGTGATTATAGGGCCCAAACGCTGTGCAAAGCAACAGTAGGGCTGTACAGTATCTGTATCTCTTTTGTGATTCTTTCTGAGGGTTCTTCATTATCTTTTCTGTCAAGGGTTCTTCTTGGCAAATTGAGGGCCTACGGACAGGGGCTTTCTTTCCTTTGCTGAATTTGGGCTTGTAAAGCCCTTTGAGATAGATCAAGGGCTATGCAAATAAATTTGACTGGGCTTGAATTAACATTAGCTTGTAGATCTGCTATTTTCACATATTTGGGTGACGGGCAAATGTCTAATTTCTCTTTTGGGTCTTGAGCTCAAACGTTTGGGAACCACTGGTTTAGCATATTTGAACACAGATATGTAATTCAGGACTCTCATGCTGTAATCCACTTAGCAATCCTTACCCGCGCTTTGTGGGTTTTTGGATGTTGTTTGTCAAAGTTGAAAGGGTGATTGATATTTTTGCTGCACATGTTTTGCAGACAGCTGCTCTTTTATTCAGAACAACAAAATGTGTGTAAGTAATCAGGAAGTATTATTTTTAGAATTGTTCCAGATGGCGATCACTGTTGGAGTGACATCTCCAGAGTCTAGAGTAATTATTATTTCCAACCAACTAAATGTATGATAGGCCATTATTGTAGTTTTGTGTGTGAGAGTGTATAGTATGTTATTGTATATCACATACTATATTGAAAGAAATCTCACCTAAACATTGGGGGTAAAACACTCTCTCGAGTCATCCACCTCAAGTCCAACTCCAAGGCATAGACATACAAGTCTTAAGTAAGTAATTTGTGTTTTTGGATAAATGATGAAGTCCACAAAATTGTGACGCGAGTTGAACTCGAGTCTGAGTCACAAGTCTCAATTCCACAAGTTTGCAAGCACGTTTTATACCAGAAATCTATCCGCTATTACACATAATGCTATTGGATAGCATAGAGTATTTAGCATTGTGGTATGGTGTGTGCGCGATGTGATGCAAGAGTGCGGACTAGCCAACACCAACTCGGGACTCCTGTCTAGCATCAGGGTCGGAGTTCTGCAGTTCGTCCATGTCTCGGCCCCATACTGTACAGCAGTACTGACTCCACTGTGGCTACAAACAGCCACCTCTTAGGGTCAACTCCCTTGTCATATTTCTACACTCTCCACATCCCATCAGTGGTGGAAAAGGTACTCTTTTTTCTTTTTTTTACTTAAGTAACAGTATCAATACTGGAATGTAGAAATACTCTGTTACAAGTAAAAGTCCGGAATTCAAAATGTACTTGAGTAAGAGTACAAAAGTATTGGTATCAAAATGTACTTAAAGTAGCAAAAGTAAAAGTACTCATTGTGCAGAATGTCCCATTCCAGAAGTTCAAAATGTATAAAAAAACGTTTGAAAATAGCAGATCTACAAGCTCACAATGCGACGCATCGTGACGCATTGTGAGCTTGTAGAATAGCTATTTTCAAATGGCCTAAATGTATATAGGGCTGAAGTGGTTACTGTATATATTTTGTAATAATAATCACAAAGTAACATGTAACACGTAACCAAGTAACTAAAGTATTAAAATAATTGTAGTGGAGTAAAAGAACAATATTTGCCTCATAATTGTACTTAAGTGCAGTAAATGAGTAAATATACTTACTTACTTACTTACTTACTTTACTTTACACCACTGCATCCCATGCAAGGCATTCCTAGGCAAGCGCCCTCCGTTCGGACCCTCGGAACCTGTTCCGTCAAAGCCGTCCAGGCACCGAGATATGTGGAGTCCTCGACTACGTTGAGTTGGCAGTGGCAATGACGTGGTAGTGGTGTGGTGTATATGTGTATGTCATCTCTAGCATGGGGACACGTCTCACAAATAGGAACTACATGTATGAAGGTACTGTAGCAACCCTCACCTTGTGAATGTTTTACTATTATGTTTTATGAGATGTTATCTATTGTGCCAGTCACACTCCCTCTTTCTCCCCTCTCCTCCTTCCTCTTCACACAACACACACACGCGTGCACGCGTGCACGCGCACACGCACACGCACATGCGCGCACACACACACACACACACACACACACACACACACACACACACACACACACACACACACACACACACACACACACACACACACACACACACACTAATTCCCTATCCCTCACACCGAACCGGTGCTCACTAGCTGACTTGCTCTTGGAGTTGCAGCTTGTCACGTGCACAATATATTCTCATCTCATACTATGTTCTGCCTCGAGCTTTTCTCTTCTGCAATACTCCTCTCTCTCTCTCTCTCTCTCTCTCTCTCTCTGGTCTTTTCTTTGCCCCTTTTTTTCTGCTGCTTCCCCCTCCATTCTCTCATCTCCCTGTCATTTCCGCATGAAACTCTCCTGCATTTGTCTTTTCAGTGGTATTCTCTGTCTCCATCACCCAGCCCCCTTTATCTTGCTTTTTTCTATGAAAAAATGCAAATTGTTTTATATTTTGTCGTACAACGGTATAAATAGCCCATCTAGTTTGTGAGCTTGTAGGTCTATTTTCTTTATCTTTTTTGGAAAATGTTTGAAAACTGTTGAAAAACGCAAAAACAATTTCCCCCAATCGATTATTTTATTAAAATGATTATTTTTTTATTGATTAAATCAATGAGTTTGATGAACTGTTACATCCTAGTGTTGTGTAGCCAGACAACTATTCCACAATCTCCGAATGCTATATATGCTCTGGAACTACACCTCCCGAAATCTGAGAACGGAAGCTGTCATCTGTTTGTCATTTCCGTTCATGAAAACATATTTTAAAACATTTTATTTTCGAAGTTTCTAATAAGTAGCTTATTGGAAATGGAAATTCGAAGATAAAATATAGATATTATCAAATCTGTTTTTGTAAACGGAAATGACGAACATATGACAGCTTTCGTCCTCGGATTTGGGTTTTGATTATTTTGTTTTATATTACGACAAATTTACGCGGCTGTAAGGAGGAAACGGAAGCGGGGAGGAGGCGTCACATCCGCTTTATCCTCTAATCATTTTCAGAGTTTCCGTGCTCCAGACTGTATGACATTGAAAATTGTGGGAGGCAACAGTCTGGCTCACAAGACTAGCTACCCCCCCTACTGCCAGCTCTCCTACCCCCCCAACCAGCCTCTCTCTCTCTGTGTCATTCCATCTGATGAACTAATTAGACTTTCCTATATGTGAGGTCTGGTAATTGCTTGTGGGCAGAGACCAAGGGCATTAAATTGTCTATAGGAGTAACACACACTGCTGTACACCTCGTCCTCACGACACTCCCTCCTTTCAAACAGTCATCAGTCACTGCAACGTGTGGCGTTTAAATTGCATTCATAAATATGGACGATTTGGAATTAGTGACGGTGTGTGTGTACGTGTGCGCGCCTGTAGGCATCACATACCTGATCAAGTCTTATTGGACTTTTTTCACACAGACACTGTCTCTTGCACACGCACGCACGCACGCACGCACACCACGCACACCACGCACGCACGCACGCACGCACGCACGCACGCACGCACGCACGCACGCACACAATAAAAAAAGTTTTATTATGCATATTTCCAGACATACAGACATTTCCAGAATAATAATAATTATTATAATGTTCTCCTCCCCCTCTGTCTCGCTCTCTCTTTCTCACAGACACAAACACATTATGAATATGCACACACAAAGTTTATGTGTGTGTGCAAGCTACAATATGTGCGTGCGTGCGTGCGTGCGTGCGTGCGTGCGTGCGTGCGTGCGTGCGTGCGTGCGCGTGTGAGGACAAGGTTATTGTGGAGCACTGTGGACATATATCAGCCCCGAGGCCTGGTGATCATGCATTCTCCAACTCGGCTGAAGTCCAGAGTCTTGGGACTTTTACAGCGTTTCATTTCTACAGGGGGAATAATGACCTCGTTCAGGGCACGGTTATGAAATCTGACTTTTAAATTGTGTACAAAACGCACATTCAATGTCATCCCCATGCTCTCCTCTGCCATGCCCTCCTCACTATTCTGGTCTGTTTCCTGACTGCTCGCTCCGTTCCTCTCCAGGGAGGACTCCTATGAAAGGTCTGTGGCCCAGGGACATGCTCTGTTAATAACCTGCCTAAATGAAGTCATCCATAATGCTACTGCCCCCCCCCCCCCCACCCCTCCAACACCCAACACACGTATGCACGCACGCGCACACACAGGCACGCATGCACACGCACACACACGCGCACACACACACACACGCACGCACGCACGCACGCACGCACGCACGCACGCACACACACACACACACACACACACACACTTCCACATGCTACAATGCACACTTTATCCTCTGCTCCAGGACATCGGGAAGGGTTAGATCATTTGGGAATGGTGTGTGTGTGTGTGGGGGGGTAAATTTGAATGGAGAAGAAGAGGAATGGTTGAATGGTGTGAAACAGCTCCAGAGGACAGTGAGAGGACAGTAGAGTTTAAATAAGGAACAGAAGAGACAGGCTTGAGATCTGGGGGGAAGGAGAGCAGCTAAAGATGGATGGGAATTATGGGAAAATCCTTAGAGAGGAGTAGAGAGGTTCATGTGCAGTGGCGTGCACAGACATTTTGAGGGGCAGGTGCTCAAGTAAATTATACTTTTTTTGTGTACTTGGTCTGCTCTTTTTTCCCTCTACACCTATACCTCTTTGCCAAAAATAGCCGAGGCGCGAGGCGTTGTGGGCTTGTAGATCTGCTATTTTTGGCTAAAGTTCTCCTCAGAAAAGGGATGCTAGGTTTCGAGTGGTTATGGTAAAAAAGAAAAATCATATCACATAAAGATTTGGCGTACCCCCTGTAGTAACTCTGAGGACCCCCTAGGGGTCCCGGACCCTCTGTTGAAGACCCCTGCTGTGCCCTTTTTTCAAAAGGGCACTTCTGGTCAAGAGGGCAAAGGGCAGGTGCTCTAGCACCACCTAGAGTCTATCTGTGCACGTCCCTGTTCATGTGTGTGTGTGTGTGTGTGTGTGTGTGTGTGTGTGTGTGTGTGTGTGTGTGTGTGTGTGTGTGTGTGTGTGTGTGTGTGTGTGTGTGTGTGTGTGTGTGTGTGTGTGTGTGTGTGTGTGTGTGTGTGTGTGTGTGTTGGCCTGTTGGGAGGACACAGACTGACGATATGGATGGTGTGATTAAGGTGTGCCAGAGGATAGTGGTGTCCACAGAGAGCCATACCTAGAAGAAGGAAATGTTCTTCATGGTTTGTTCTCACATACATATTCATTGAAGGCTCTCACAACACATGGAAAATGCATTGAGTGATCAAAAGCCGGAATTTCAAACAAGATATTTTTGGAATTTGTCGTTTTAGTTTTTTAACTTTTTCTCAGAGGTTTGGGGAGGGGGGGGGTCTCTTCTAAAGTATAAATTTACATCACTTTTTGGTTTGTTTGGTTGTTCCCTAACTTTTGGAAGGAGTGTGCATCAAAGCTGGCGTCTCTGTACGGCACTTTGCTCCGTTCTATGGGTGTTGTTTCCAGCATTGCAGGAACATTACGTCACAGAGGACCAGTGTTTTCTGCTCTTGATCCCTCCCTGAATATTTCACACTGCCTCCCGTCTGCAGGCTCTCTCCGGAAGAGAAAAGAATAGGGAAGGGAACCATAATAAATGGAGCTCTGCCATGCCGCCCTACTTATGTCTCTCTCTCTCTCTCTCTCTCTCTCTCTCTCTCTCTCTCTCTCTCTCTCTCTCTCTTCTCCCTTTACCTCTATCTCTGCCACACCATTCTCTCCCACGCACTTTATTTAGAGAAAAAAAAGAAATCTACCTCAGCCCACCTGTGCCTCTGAATTCCCACATCTTTCTTGGTATACTTTACGTCTCTATCCCTTCCCATCCTTTTGTCTCCTTTTCTTCCCCTCTCTCTGTGTCTCTCTCTCTCTCTCTCTCTCTCTCTCTCTCTCTCTCTCTCTCTCTCTCTCTCTCTCTCTCTCTCTCTCTCTCTCTCCCCTCCTCTCTCACTCTCTCTCACCAGCTCGCCCTTCTCTTCTCCCCAGTCAGAGTGGTAATGGCTCTGAAAGATGTATGTGATGTAATCCAAACAGACTGCAGCTCCTTGTCAGGGAAGTATAGCCTCCTCCTCCTCCCCTCCCTCCCTCCCTCCCTCCCTCACTCCATCCACCCACCTACCTCCATTCTGCAGGACCTGTACACACAGAAAGGAGGGCACATTTCTCTCCATCTGCTCTGTCTGTCCTTCTCCCATGGCTGTGTCATATACTGTATGTTCTTGCCTACCTTTAAGCGACAACACATGTTACGCCTCTCATCATCAAGGACCTGTTTATTATTTGTTTTGCCTGCCAGCCTCGCTGAGCCCTACTACTGCATGCATTTACTCCACTGAGTAAAAGTAAAAAGCAAAGCCTATCTCACGCATGTCTCAAAAAAACTGAGACATGAAATCGGAATTGTGAGTAAAACGCCCCCCCCCCCCCCAGAGATCTGAGATATAATGAATATAATGATAGATAGATGTAATGTTGAACATTGCGAGAATAGTCAGATATTCGTAAATTCAGAATTTCATTAAAAAATGCTCACAATTCAGAGCTTTTTGTTTTTTATTCAGTGGTGGCAATGGACTTCCATAGATGGAAGTGCAGTCATTTTTATTCTCTCCATCCAGCTTTACTGCAAAAAGACGGGTTTGTTTGAAAAATCACACATTGGTGGACAGTAGACCCTACTCTGACAGTAACATTAAAACCAGGTATGTTACTTTTCTGATCTCTGTGGGTAAAACTAATGTAAGCACTTTGCACTTTCAATGATCAAAGTTAGAAATGTATTCTTTTGACAAATGGAGAGAGCTTTGGAATAGAAATAGTGTTTTTTTCACATTTTGCACAGTTCTGCAGTTCTAATGTCTCCATCGTATTGAGAAGCAGCTCTGAAAACTTTGGAGAGCTGACCTTATGAACTGTGGTACCACTCGGGGCTTCAGACAGGTGCTCAGCTGATCAAAGGCACCACAGTTGCACGGAACTTTGTCCCTGCATAAAATATCAGCTTCTCCCTCTCTTCTTCCTGCCTACCTATACAGTACCTACCTTCTTCTCTGTTCCTCTCACTGTCTGTCTGTCTGTCTGTCTGTCTGTCTGTCTGTCTGTCTGTCTGTCTGTCTGTCTGTCTGTCTGTCTGTCTGTCTGAAGAAGAGGAGGTATAAACAAAAAGGGCACAGAGAATGTAAAGAAGATGTTTACTGTATATTTCATACAGTAAACATCAAAGCTCTGGTCAGGAAAATAAGAGAAAGACTAACAGAGACGCTAGTGACTTGGAAGAGATGCAGAGGAAATAGGGAGACTTGAGAAACATAATTGAGGGCAACATGTGAGAACACATAAAAACGTTGAGCATCATTTGAACCCTGAGAGTGTACGAATGCACCCTTATGGGTCCAGTTTTACAGTGTTGGGGTTGAATCTAGCTGTGAAATATTGGCATCAGGAAATGTCAAGTTCTTGTTGTTGTTTTTTGCTGTGGCTCAAAATGAACTACGTGTGCGTGCGTGCGTGCGTGCGTGTATCAATGTCTTGGTTGGAGTATTTTCAATAACCACGACACTCACGCATAGAGAAGTACACTGCAAAACCTTGAGTGTTAGTTTAACTCTGGGAGTGGACAAATTGACCCTTAGGACAAGCTTTTACAGCGTGTTTCATTCTCGGCTCACACAATTGTCACCCTTTGGTTACAGAACTGAATTGGGCCCATGCTTTGTAATACCATTTTCCAATTGCCAAAGCTTGTATTTGAGACACAGCAGCAACTTACAATCTCAGGTTCTAATGTGTTGTTGGCCATATGTAATGACGCTCAAAATATCCAGGCCATGTTGAGTCTAAGTGGGCCAACATTGTCCACTGGCCCAGTTCTGTGGCAGGTTGAATATCCATAATCATGGCTCAGTAGTAATCTAGCCGGATGACATGGTGGTGTGTGTGTGTGTGTGTGTGTGTGTGTGTGTGTGTGTGTGTGTGTGTGTGTGTGTGTGTGTGTGTGTGTGTGTGTGTGTGTGTGTGTGTGTGTGTGTGTGTGTGTGTGTGT
>NC_139945.1:39521881-39541881 GCF_963454915.1 Gymnoscopelus microlampas
AAAGGAAAGGAAAGGAAAGGAAAGGAAAGGAAAGGAAAGGAAAGGAAAGGAAAGGGAAGGAAAGGAAAGGGAAGGGAAGGGAAGGGAAGGGAAGGGAAGAGAAGAGAAGAGGCTATAGTCAGATAAAGACGTAATATTACAACAAAATAGAGATTTTCAACGATCAGAAGGGGATCATGAGGTAAATGCCATCCTCTGTTTCAGAGGGAGCCTAATAATCAAATTTCACTCATACTAAACCTTTGACTTCACAGAATTAAGGAAGAGAGACACAGTGACAAGAGAGAGAGAGAGAGAGAGAGAGAGAGAGAGAGAGAGAGAGAGAGAGAGAGAGAGAGAGAGAGAGAGAGAGAGAGAGAGAGACTAGAATACAGAAGGATAGAGGTTGGCATTTTAATCCACTGAGTGTCTGTGCAGCCACTGCGTTTTACCCCAAGGTTGTTGTATGTAAATTGAATTTTGTATCATCTGATACTTTCTTCGCCTCTGTGACACCGGCGTAATGAGCTGCACTCCGGCTGGGGTTCAAATCAAGGCTCCAGGCACGGCGGTGGGTGGTGAAGAACACTAGGATAGATGAGAGGGGTTCAGCAACACTGTCACTGCATAGTGGAACTAAGTTATAGTCCCCAAAAATAGAAGGTCTGCAAGCTCTGCTATTTTTGACGTGCGACTCCATCGTACAACAAGGTATAAATCGGGGCTTCTTATTTTAGAGATACGGATGTGCCACAATTTCTTCTTAACAGAGAGTTTTTTTCCCGTCCCGTTTCCTGTTTCTAGAGTCCCCAAGTTGAACACTCATCTAAGATTGTTTGCAACTTCCGTGTGAAAACCGCAGCCTTTTATCCTTGTCATAACGAGATACCGACAGACACAAACTGATAAATAAAGAGCCTCTTCTTTTTTTTTGGGGGGGGGGGGGGGTTTCCCCTCACAAAACTATATTTTTCCTTGCATCATTCCACTGTGGAGGAGCTACAGTATGAATAGTGGCTTCTCTCAGTGTTTTCTTTAAATATATATTTTTTGGGGCGGGGGGGGGGGCGTTTCTGCCTTTATTTATAGTGTATAGTAGAGATGGACAGGAAACAGAGAGAGAGAGAGAGATGGGTAGAGACATGCAGCAAAGATCGTCAGGAACGGGACTCGAACCCACGAGTGCCCGGACCACTAGGCCAGCGGTCCGGGCCTTCTCAGTGTTTTCTCTGCGTACGTCAGTTCCATTCCAGAACCCAACGCCACACTGACAGAGACAAACTCCCCTATTGATCTGGGTATGCCGAACGCCTCTCATCCCCTCACATCTTCCACAGGGAAATAAAGAAATGTATTTTTCTCTCCTTCTCTCACTTTTTTCTCTCTCCCCTTCCCTCCTTTTTTTTTACCTCCTCCCTTGTCCTCTCTGCACTACTGCCCCAGACAGCCCTGCAGTAATCCAATACTTGGCAACCTTCTCTGTGTGTGTGTGTGTGTGTGTGTGTGTGTGTGTGTGTGTGTGTGTGTGTGTGTGTGTGTGTGTGTGTGTGTGTGTGTGTGTGTGTGTGTGTGTGTGTGTGTGTGTGTGTGTGTGTGTGTGTGTGTGTGTGTGTGTGTCTCTCTCTCTCTCTCTCTCTCTCTCTCTCTCTCTCTCTCTCTCTCTCTCTCTCTCTCTCTCTCTCTCTCTCTCTCTCTCTCTCTCTCTCTCTCTCTCTCTCTCTCTCTCTCTCTCTCTCTCTCCCTCCCTCTCTCTCTCGGTCCTGCAGCAGCTCTAATGTGCAGGGCGTGAGTCTTTTACTACACGTTCAATATCACACCGCAGGGTCCCACAACACAGACAACTCACAATGCTGAGAGAAACAGAGAGAAGGAGAGAGAAAGAGAGTGACGATGGAGGGATGTGTGGAAGGTTGGCACAGAATCATAAGCACACAATAAACCCATTAGACCTCTCACATTCACGACACCGCCTACAGCCTGTAAGGCACACACGCCTGTGCACGCGCACACACACATATACACACATAAACATTGTAGTGTCTATTGTCTATTGTCAGCCGTGTTGAGCACTGCAAATTAAGTATTATGTAATGACTTTTTTTTCTTTTTGAATTGCTGATTGGGTAGAGGAAAAAAACCTTTGCACATGTAATGAACGACAGGTGTATTGGAGAAGACAGGGGCCGATCAATGTAGAAGAAAGACTTCTTCAAATGTGAAGAATTTAGTTTAATGAGAAACACAACGTTTCGTTCCACAGACCACAGGTTATCTCCAGACCCAATGTGTTTCTCATTAAACTTTAGTTTTGCCTTTGAAGACAGTCTGCAGGGGTTTTCCTACGTTAATTGGGTAGCGGACAATAAATTGATAAATTGATGTATTCAAGACTAAGTGGATTGTCTTGGGTACTAGAACAATTCTAGCCATTCTAGCCATGAACCTGTCCATGGAGGGGACCCCAATACAGCAAGTAAAAATATTTAAAATGACATATTGGTAATTGCCAGCAATGTTCAGTTCATAATGACACAACGTTGTAAAAATGGGACAGGGTATTGCTATCATACGTTGATGCTCTCCCTATGTAACTCTATCAGTTAGACATCGTGTTATACAGGCACTAGATCTTTCAGTTTGTCACAGTTGAACATCAAGACTAAATATTCTAAGATTTGCCAGAAATGCAATAGTTCAGGTAAAACCAGACTTCTTCAAAGAACAATTGGTGCAGGTTTAACACACAGACATTAACCTAGGCAGGTCAGCTTGGATCATCTGGAATTTCTTCCAAAACCAAATTCAAAGCTACATAAAAATCTGTCATTTATCCAGCCAGCAGAACTCTCTACATGCACAATCCAAACAAAGTAGAAGTAATACAAATTAGAGGCAAATACTTATTTAAAGTTTCACTCTGTTCATGTCCGACCGGGTATTCGAACCTGGGTTCCCTGAGCAAGTGTTGAAAATGTTACCACTAAGGCAAGAGCCTGTTTGCTCAGGAGAGATATTGAACTTGAACTTGAACTTCAAGTGTACTGCCTGAAAATCAGGTAGTACACTTGAAGTTCAAGTTCAATATCTCCAACATGTCAACCAGTGTGTGGTAAGACCTTACCACAGGATCTACATTTCTTAATATAAGAGCAGGGACCACTCCAGTAATGTTGTGTATATTGTATTAACATCATACTCTACCGTACAGAATGGTCAAATATATATATATAAATATATTGTATGTACAGTATATATTTTCATTTCTATGGGTTTGTGTGGATCCCAGGAATATTTGTGACCGCGGTAGTGGAAGCTAATGAGGATCAGAATAAGGAATAAATATTATTTGAAGACATGAGTCACTTTATCCGGGTAAGAGAAGGACAGGAAGGTCCTGATATTAGAAATTATTTACACTGAAATAAAATTGGATTTCACTATTGAATGTATTTGCTTATAAAACTTCAATGCTGATTCAAATATCAATCCAAAATATTGTTTGCATATTGTTTGACATAAGGAGATAAAGTATCATGTTTTTGTGTAATACAGAAGGTGAGATGAAATAACGATGAATTTAGACTGGTTTAATACTAGGGTTGTCCGATATTGGCTTTTTTACCGATAACCGATATACCGATATTGTCCAACTCTTAATTACCGATACCGATATCAACCGATACCGATATATGCGGGGATTATTGTGATTAGGGTAAGCTCAAATTTCATATCACACACACCATATACAGTAAGAACTCCTGTAACTTATTTATAAAGCAAAACGATACCGATATTTTCCCGATATCAATTTTTATGCTAATATCGGCCGATAATATCGGGAGGCCGATGATATCGGACATCCCTATTTAATACCATACCAATTTACCATACCAGTTATACCATTATGGTGACGAAAACAGTCAGTAACCATCAGTCTCTCAACCCTGTGAGACAAAGATTTGTGGCACTTGTCAGGTTTCTGCCTTTAATGCCTGGTCTCAATATTATTGGCTAGGATTTGTGTCCCTAGTCAGACAGACAGACAGACAGACAGACAGACAGGCAGGCAGGCAGAAGATGAAAAGGAGATGTGTTCTATATTTGCGAGGTTATCCATTGATCTGTGTGGATGAGCGTTGAGGCTTTGCAGATTAGCTGGCCCACCGAGGGGCCCGGTGGAAAACAGATGAATCCTCTACATGCATCTGATCTTCCTTAACTGATCTCTCCAGTGAATTAGATCTAATCCCACCACCAAGACAAACATTTGTTGGTAAAGATTTAAAAACGTTGGGAAAAGTTATTGTATTGACTGAGTGATTGGCAATGGGCTCCCAGATGCAGTGGGATGCTGCTGGCGCAAGCCTACATTCAATTACCTGTTATTGACGCTCGGTATCAGACGCTCAGCTGCGGTAGCAGACAGAGGCTTTGTCATAGCGGATTCAGCAGCGATGCAATTTAGGCAGCTGACTGATGTCTCCAGCGGTTCTTTGTGTAAACGTTTGGGCTTGTTTGATCGGGACAACATTGGCCGTGTGATCGTTCTCAGCTTGCCAGTGCTTAAGCTACCTCTGGGGTAAATTATGGTGAGAGGGGATATGATTGTAGTTTTTCCCATTTAGCTATATACAGTAGGTGTCACTGGGGGAGGGCTGATATTGATGCTCTGTCAACAAACTGTGTTGGGTTTCACAGAGAATTTGCTTGCATTGCCATACTGTCGTCGTTACAATTTCAAGCTCAATTAGGAGCATATTGATCAGGCTATGGGCAAGTGAACACAGGCAAACACAGGGTTCAAACTCCTGTATTGTCAGTCCAGAGGTGGAAAAAGTATTCCATTTTTTTACTTAAGTAAAAGTATCAATACTGCAATTTAGAAATACTGTACTTGTACTGTTACAAGTAAAAGTCCGGAATTCAAAATGTACTTGAGTAAAAGCACAAAAGTTTTGGTATCAAAATGTACTCAAAGTACCAAAAGAAGAAAGTACTCATTATGCAGAATATCCCATTTCACAAGTTTTCAAATGTATAAAAATCTTTTGAAAATAGCAGATCTACAAGCTCACAATGCGTTGCATCGCAACACATTGTAGAGCTTGTAGATCGGCTATTTTCAAATGGCCGAAATTTTAAAAAATTATCAGAATCTACAAAGTAACAAGTAACTAGACGCGTCGCAATTCTGGGGAAATTGCAGAGTGTGGTTGCGCCGACGCCGGTCGCGGGTCGCGGCCGCCGGGACTCGAGGAATAGGCCGGGAGGAATAACGTTGGAGGCTGCGCCAATTACATTGTCACGTCTCTCATGAGATCGCTTGCGTTTCATTTTGAAAGGATCGATCCACCCCGAAATAATGTTTTTGCATCAAACGGTTACATTTTGCGCATTTGTGGCGCCCCCTATGGGTCAAAGTGGAAATGCTTTTGGGAATTTGTTGAGTAAACCACCCTTGACATGTGATTTGAATTTGGGATTGACCGGACGTTTCGTTCGTGATTTCTGGCATTTTTGGTAAAACGGGCCCCTCCCGCTAACTTTGGAAGCCATTTACGGACGAACGGTAAGGTCTATGAAAATGCCGTTTGGATATGTTTACCGCATGGGCTCAGAGATCATGTGTACCGATTTGTGTGAGATTTGGGAAAAAATTGTAGGAAAAGGAGCAAAAAGTGTGTTTTGAAGAAAATTCAAAATGGCGGAAAATCTATCCTGACGCAAATGGGCGTGGCCTATATGGGGAGATGCGTAATGACCCAAGGAATCTAGGGAAACAGAAATTTTGATTTTACGACCTACGGTTCAAGAGTTATAGGCCAAAAGGTAAAGGGGGCTGTTATAGCGCCACCATGTGGCCGACTGGTGTGATTATTTTCTTAATAATTTTTCAAAAAACTATTAACCTCCCCTCCAAATCTTGTAACTGTAGCCCTTACGGTTTCCGAGAAAAAAATACTTGAATGGGAGTTTTTGCAATTCCCATTAAAGTGGATGGGGAAATTTAATGCAGAAATAAATCAATATCAAAAAATCTATCCTGACGCAAATGGGCGTGGCCTATATGGGGAGATGCGTAGTGACCCAAGGAATCCAGGTGAAAAGAAATTTTGATTTTCGGACCTACGGTTCAAGAGTTACGGGCCAAAACGTAAAGGGGGCTGTTATAGCGCCACCATGAGGCCGAATGGTGTGATATTTTTTTCAATAATTTCGGACAATATTATAAATTATCCCTCCAAATCTGATAACTCTAGCTCTTACGGTTTCTGAGAAAAAAATACTTGAATTTGAGTTTTGTCACTTTTCCATTAAAGCGGATGGGGCAAATTTAATGCACTAATAAATCAATATCAATTAAACTATTCAAACAATCTCTTAGCCCTATACAAGCGCACGATTCCCGATTTAGACGGTCATTTTGATATATGGCACAACATTAGGGGATAAAAACTGTGGGAGGAGATGCGTCTGAAAAAAAGTTTATCTATAAATAAATAAAGAAATAAAGAGTATAGAGTACTATAGTCTGGTTGCCCTGTTGGGCAACCACACTAACTAAAGTTTTCAAATAATTGTAGTGGAGTACAAGTAAGACGCGCGAACGCTGGAAGCGAACGCAGCTCCAAAATATTGTGTATTTAAGGACGTGTGCGTGTGTTTTGACTGTAGCTGCACTCTGGCGCCCTCTGTGGCTGCACACAGGCAGTGCACGCACAGTATTGCACACAGAGACACACACACACAAGCCGAGCAGAGTTTCATAGTATGCTCCACTTGGGCGGAGGCGCGGCTTCGCAAAAAGTAATATTTGCCTCTGAGATGTAGTGGAGTAGAACTGGAGTAGATATACTCCAGAAAAGGAGTACTTGCCTACTTGTTGTTAACTAGTTGTACAAACTCATGTTTTATTTTTTTATTGGATCTTGTTTATTCGATACACTTATTTGTTTTAGCTCTTGCTCATTTTATTTTCCTATTTTGTCTCATCTGTTTATGAAATTAGGAAGCTGATATATTGCACTTTTACTTAAGCGCTAGGTTTACTCTTGGTTGCTTGTTTTAGAAGAGAATGCACTTAATGCTTCTGGTGATTAGTAGTTTCGTTCCCTACCTACTGTATGTTGAATGCACTAATTGTAAGTCAGTTTGGATAAAAGCGTCTGGTAAATGACTGTAATGTAAAAGTAAAAATACCTCTTAAGTACAGTACTTGAGTAAATGTACTAAATGTTACTTTACACCACTGGGTGTAGGGATGCGGAAGTGAAAGACATCGCATGGACACGGCTACGGGGCCGGGTCTATTTGTCTGTGAAGTGATCGGTATTCCTTAAATACTGAATGAATGCTGTGTGTGGTGGGGCCATGCACCGTATGAAAACAGGACAGACGCAGAGTGCCTTTCCACTCTCCTCCATTCACATGCATTCCCCAGAGATGGGTATAGGCTTGTTTTAGCATGCTGAAAAAGGGAGATGGAGATAAAAAGGAGGGAGGAGGAGGAGGAGGCTGGAAAAATAGAGAGAGAGAGAGAGAAGCTCAAGTGTTCTCTGTTGGTTTAACCCATTGGTGTAAGGTGAGAAGAGGAGAAGCAATGTTTGATGTACCTCTTTAACTGACTGAATTAGATTTGTCTTTTCTTTATATCTTTCTTTTCTACCTTCCTTCCTTCCTTTCTTTTTCAGCCCTCTCTCTCTCTCTCTCTCTCTCTATCCCTCTCTCTCTCTCTCTCTCTCTCTCTCTCTCTCTCTCTCTCTCTCTCTCTCTCTCTCTCTCTGGAACACCCATCTTTCCACCCTCTTCTGTTCTTCCTGCCTGCCAAGATTACTCTCCTCTCCTCTCCTCTCGCCCACATGAGCTCAACACCTGTGAGTGGTGAGTTCCAGGAATAGGTTGCCAGGTTCCCATCAGAAGCAGCCCGATCACAAGCTGTCTCCCACTGGGGGTAGATCCTACGGTCCACCTTGCCGTCCCAGCTTGGAGACAACGGTGTCTGGAGAATTCCCCTGCACTGCAAACTCCTCCTCAGTGTTTCTTCAACTCTAATGGGTCCATTTTAGATTCTAAAGTAACAGTTTTAATACTCTCACTTACTCACTCACTCACAAGCTTACATCTTACCGAACCCTAAGCTTGTTTATGAGTGTGTGTTGGTTGGTTTTCGTGAGTCGTGACAACCCACTCACCACCTCCAGATGGCCTGTTTTCATTCGTCAACGTAATGATCTGGCAGCCAATCACGGGCTATGTAATATTCATGAATGAAAACAATGCTAGATACAGAGTTTCCACGTGTCCTGGCAAACCTGGATTTTTTTAATGCAGTTTTCCAGTCATGGAAAAGACGTGGAAAATTACAAAATAGTCCAGATGTACTGGTATATAAAGTCATTATTATTGATTAGGTTTTCATGCTGTATGTACCCGATCTATGTCCTGATCTGATTTAGACAGATCCATGCATATTTTAAGCGATCGGATATTTTAGCATCTTTAAACCTGATCAAATTCCAATCCTCTATATATGTCATTGTGCCCTGCCTACATCAGCGGTGCCGGAAAGGAGTACTACCATGTACTGCCGATCACATTGACTTTATATAGCATGACTCTGGGAAAAAAGTTTTTTTCCAGAGTTTTTAAATAAAAAAAGGGATACATAGCGTTACTGTAATATCCAATGATTCTAGAAGGAAATAGGCTTGTGGCATGCCAATTTTAAAGGTCAAACACATTACACTATACCATTGGCAAGTCTCTGTCTCTGCTCATCCTACAAACACTGTTCAAGCATTGTCATGTTCGGCAGAAAGGCAATTCTGGAATCTGGATTGAGGGGACTACTTAACAATTTCAGAAGAAGTTGTTAAGGAGCTGCCCCCAATCAAAGCCAAAATCAAATTTGAGCAGATTGATGCTCGCATCTGAATGGGGTGGAAACATCAACCCAAACTTATGCAGACATGTAGCTTTGCAGAACTACATGCCATAATTTCAAAAAAACATCTTTTGGTTGAGTTAGTGATGGAAGATAAAAGCAGTCAAGCAGCTGCTTGTTATGTCTTCAATACATGAAGCAGCAATCCCCTGCATTGGATTGCTTTTAGTAACTTTACAGATATCCGCTAGGCCAGACGGCTGGAGATTGGAGATTTAATTTTACTTTCGGTCCCGTGAGTCTGTCTGTCTGTGATTCTGTCTGTCAAGTTAATCTCGGGCACGGTTCTACCGATCGGCATGAAACTTGGCATGCACTCTCCAAGTAGGCCAAGAAGAACCTTTGCCTCATGGTGGAGCTATAACAGGCCTATTCACATTTTGTCCTATATAACGTTTCTTCTTTTTTTTTATGAACGCCAGCCCTAAAGATGACAGCTGCAAAGCTGTCATGCCTTTATCTTTTACACAACATTTCTCAAATTCTTTCCTCTTTCTCCTAAACTGGGCATTTGCTGGCTTAGACCTTTTTTTCTTATCATTTTGGGTTGAAATCGAATGATGATATTCAAAGTATGAATTGTGGTTAATTTGGTAGCATTTCTCAAATTTCCGATTTGACTAATTGTATTATTAACTGTACAACAATGTTAGAGATGTGTGTTGACTGCACTATTCAAGAGGTAATGTCTTCAGCCTTAGATCGCACCTCCAGAAGCACTTTCACTTCTGTCCAAAGGGGTACCACAAATGCGTTGCACCATATCTTCTAGAAATGATAGTCACCCCCATCTTCCTCGTGTCGCGATGGCAGCAAACCAAAAATGTGACATGATATATTGATGACTATAATTTAAAAAAATAGACCGCAGCTGTATATTGTTTAACAACACAAACTGTTTGAAGGGTCTTGAACGCATCCACCCCTTGAAACTTGTAATGACCACGACCATACTGATTACACAGTCTGATATGCTCGCCGAGATTATTCACATGAGTTCACTGGAATACGGTTACACTTGTTTTCAAATCATTGGGTAAAATCTATAAATCGACATTAACATTTAATCATCAGATTGCCACCTCATTCATTTTGGGGGGGATACATAAAATGTCCTGGAAAATGATTTACCTTTTATTGCCTGATGATGCAGCGCCGGCCCTGCTGGTAACGGGGTCTTCAAAACGTATTTACAATAATCATGGTGATTTACTGACTCTCATTGTATTAAGCAGCACACGGCTCGCTCTTTCATAGCTGAATGCAGTGCACTGGAATGTGACACTGCTTTGTTATCAGTGATAAGCAATTAACTTCACACATATTCCCTATAATTCCGCACACACCCAAATAAACAAACAGCATAAAGCTGTGGTATTATCAGTGATATGCAATTAGAGTATATTTATGGTTGTGCTGATGGTTGCAGTAATGACTGGGGTGTTCGAATCTATCAGTATGCACAGCCTGCGCTTTGCTCCAGAGTACTACACAGCAAGATGGACCCTAGAAAGGGTCCAGTTTTAGGCCCTCCCGTGCACACACGCACGCGCGCGTGTGTGCCCAGCCCGTGTTCGCGCGCGGATTTGGGCGGATTGTGTTCGTTTTAGTGTTACTTTATTTCGGTTTTAGGGTTAGGGTGAGCTTCCAACAGCGTATTGGGGTGCCTCGAATATATTTGCAGTTCCATGTAAGCTGGTGAATCTCTGGGAAAGTTGCTGAGAGGCGGCCGCGGAGAGGCGGAGAGGTGGGGCACGCAAAGTGCGTCTGATTCTAATAAAATAAAGGTCCATGTGATCTGACGGCCCGGGCCCCCAGAGTCCTGGGCCCGTAGACGGCCGCCTACCTGGCCTACCCGGACGCTCCGCAACTGGCGAGCTGCTTCCAACAGTGCTGGGCTCAGTGCTGGGCTCAGACTGTCACCACAGTCATATTTGACATTTTATTGAATTTTGCGGACCTACTCTGTCTCTCTCTCTGTCTCCCTGTTTCTCTCTTATCGTAGTACCCTCACCCACTGTCTGTCATTCTCCCTTCCCTCCCTCCATCATGTCCACACCATGTCTCTCTCTCTCGCTCTCTCTCTCTCTCTCTCTCTCTGTTTCTGGTGTAATGACTCATCTGATGCGTTGAAATCCAGCTTTCAACTGTGCCGCTGGCCTCTCCATCACCATCACACTCAACGCTGTGATGTAGCCGGACCTAATCTGTACACTGCAGCCGGTTGTCTCCTTCAAAGCAAGGGGAAGGATGAGACAGCAAATGAATGAAAAAGTGTGAGAGAGTTGAGAGAATGAGGGCTGGGGACGAGGAGCTGAAGAACAACAAAAAATAAAAAGGTTGGAGTGACAAAAAAACTTGTAGAATGAGTGAAACAAAGGGAGCCGAGGTGAGAGATCACAGCTCAAGACTGAGGCAGAAAGAGAGAAATTGTGTTCAGATAGAGGTGGTGACACAGAGTGTTGGCTCCTTTGATCTGTGTGTGTGTGTGTGTGTGTGTGTGTGTGTGTGTGTGTGTGTGTGTGTGTGTGTGTGTGTGTGTGTGTGTGTGTGTGTGTGTGTGTGTGTGTGTGTGTGTGTGTGTGTGTGTGTGTGTGTGTGTTAACCTGTCCCAAGCCTGCTTGTTATTCTACATGGTTTGTCAGTAACATGCAAGCACAGAGAAAGAGATTGTCCCTGTTGCCTCCCATCTGAAGAACATAGTAGCCTACCTCTACAGACACTATGTACTGTAGATCCACAAATGAGAACTCTCCGCCAGTCACCTCTCTCTCTCTCTCTCTCTCTCACACTTTACTCTCTTCGTATGTGCACACATACTGTACATGTATGCACTCGCACACACACACACACACACACACACACACACACACACACACACACACACACACACACACACACACACACACACACACAATTATCTCCCTCCCTCCCTCATGAGTCATTGGTGATGTGTCATACCCCAGATCGATAGGGTGTCTCATCCGCAGATAGTGGCAGGCTGAGAAACCTTTCTAGAATGAAAATGTTAAAGAGTACAGGTTATCAAGATGTGTTCTGTCATGACTCCTAATATTGACCCGTTCATTCATCTTGGTGCCACCTGACATTGAAAATGAAACTGTGTATGCCAAGAGCTATATGTTGACTGTTGTGTTGAAATTTGTATTCAAAAGTATTCAAAGTATTCAACTTCTGAGACTGGCTACCCCCATCCCCTCAGGAAGAAGCTCACAGGTTATCAGGCAAGGAACTCAAACAAACTGACCATCCCAAGGTGCCCAACTGAGAGGTACTGGAGATCACCAATCCCCTATATTAGGGCTATGAATCATCTGCTATCCCACGATTTGATTCGATTAGGATTCTTGGGGTCACGATTCAATTAAAAATCTATTCAAAACGATTTTAAGAAATCGATTCTCATTAAAAGATTATTCCCAATCAAATTGTTATATTGTTTTCATCTTGACTTTAACAACCAAGTGTAGCCTAGTTATTTCCAACAGCTCAAACAAAAAAAAAATATAATACCAGGGAGAGTCCTGTAAAAATTCTTGGCTTTGATGGAATCTTAGTTTAGGTGTAGTTCTATTTGATGCAGACACACAACATAATTGCTCTGATGCAAGTACCGTAACATTAATAAGTGTCAACGAGCGTCAGCTGGACAGTGATGCACACAGCTGTGCTGAACTGAAAGTGACTGGAGTTAAAATTACATTTCATATCACAAACACCATAGAGTAAAAACTCCTGTAACTTTAACCAGCAAAAAAACATATATATAAATATATAAAATATAAATATAAAATATTTATATATATATATATATATATATATATATATATATTTTTTTTTTTTATTTTTTTTTTTTATTATTATTATAATTTTTTTTCAAATCAATTTTTGGAATTTTGTATATCGATTTTGAATCTGTTTGTTTATAGTTGGATGGATGTACAGTAGAAAGCTAGTTTATGCAAATGTTCATACATATTTTATTTTATCCATTATTGCCAACTCAGGTTGTTTTCATTTAGTTTTAAGCATCCATCTATTCAATTTGCAACTGAATCATGGAATCCTCATTATCCTCGCCGACTCAGCAGACCTTGAGGCCGAGGAGTCGTGCCAGAGCGCCTCCAGGCGCGAGTGCCCGCAACGACCGGCTGATGGTCTGCTAGTCGACTAAGCGCCGTCCGAGTTATGTACTGATAGGCACATAATCGTAAATTATGTTGGTGGGGACTGCGTTTGCCCCAACTGCCACTCAAAGTGACTACTGGCCAATCACAGTGCGTCTTTCCCGGGACTTACCCAGCTCTCAACTTCCGGTACACAACCAGAGTGCACTAACATAGCTTGTGTGTGTGTGTGTGTGTGTGTGTGTGTGTGTGTGTGTGTGTGTGTGTGTGTGTGTGTGTGTGTGTGTGTGTGTGTGTGTGTGTGTGTGTGTGTGTGTGTGTGTGTGTGTGTGTGTGTGTGTGTGTGTGTGTGTGTGTGTGTGTGTGTGTGTGCCAGTGGTTTACCTTTTTTCTGGAAGAAAGATTAGAGCAGTTCACCTCTTCATGCCTAGTGTGTCTTTCCACCTCTTCATCATCCCACTGTGTGATGTCATGTAGGCTACTGAGTTTGTGTGTGCCTTAGTCTGTCGGTGTGTGCATACAGTACTCCAGTGCTGTAGGCTACAATAATCTTCTTGGATGTGAGTGCAGATGCATGTACAGTACAATAGAATCAAGTACTGCACACACAGCAAATAATATTCACCAGTTCACATGAACCTGAGAACATTGTACACAATTGGGACAAAGTGAAAAAATACTATCTCTATCCCCCAACACCAAATGTTTCCCGTCCATGAACTCGCTCCGCTCCCACCCCCAGCTTTCATATGTCTCATCCTCTCGGTTGTCTCTCTTATCTTATCTGTGTGGTGTGTTGATATGACAAAAATGTTGAACCGTCGAAGAAATTACATTCCAAGAATTTGGGAATTGGGTTTGGGTTATGAGCTGTCTTGGTGCCGTAAACTCATAAAGCAGCCAGGGCTCTTGATTCGGCCTTATACAGCCCCTGTTTCTTCAATTCTCCCCGGTGTCAGAGATGCCATCTCCTCTACGCCTGCAGGACCGCGGCCTCCCCCTACATCACATTATGTATGGTAGTGGAGGCTGAGACACACAAGGCTTTATTCACAGAGCGTGAGAATGGATGTCAGAGGAAGGGAGAGAGGGATGAGAGATGCAGGGAAGTCAACTTGAAGGAGCTAGGAAAGAGCTGGAGAGGAGAAAGTGGCCAAAACACTCGTTGTGGCTATCCTGAGGGTCAATTTGTACACTTTCAGAGTTAAATTGACCCTCAGGATTCTACTGTGTACCTCACATGGCTGCCTCACATGGTTTTCCGCGTGGTAGCACGTGCATGAGTTGGCAGTTTTCAAAGACAGAGACAACGTCACAGAGAACTCGAGGAAGCCCTCGTCATCTTCCTCTCGGGCATCATCATCATCATGCGTGTGACCGCTGACGTGATCATCTCTGGGTCACACGCTCCAATTTCTCGGATCTCAGGAAGCACAGTGCATCACCGGATATGGAAATCACATTACACTGTAATAGAATTAATTTAGACTTTTTTTGTTCCACTTGCTTTCTCTTTCACTCACTTACTCTTTCACTTGCACGCACGCACGCACACACACACACACACACACACACACACACACACCTCTCATTTCTGCAGTGCTGGCTGCAATGAACCACGTGTCATTGATCATTTCCAGTGATTGATTGCAGAGATACCCAGCGGTTTTGTAATTTCAACTGCAGACCTTTGAACACTCTCAAGTGCTTGTGTGTACATGCTTGCATGCCCACATGTGTGCCTGTGTGTGCACAGGTTCTAGTGCATTCTACTGTGTACAATTATGTTGGTTTAAGCTGTCTGTGTTTCTTGCATTGCACGCCTGCATGTAGCAGACGTCAAATAAACGTCAAGAAGTCAAATAAAATAACTACTATACTGGAGATGGCACCAGTCTCCAGTTGTACATACAAACACATTCTTCATCTAGAATAACATGCTGTTCAGACAACGCTGTCTCACCCCCTCAGGTCATATTGTGACTTATTGACCAAACATCAACATGTGACTTGAAGGGGGGGCAAAAAAAGTCACATGTTGACTTTTGGGGAATATATGATACTTTTGGGGAATATATGATATGATTCTGTCCCTATCGGGACATAACTCGGATGGCGCTGCGTCGGCTCAAGCGGACTTCGCAACGTTCGGCACGGCGACTCGCTCGCCTAAGCTTGCTCTGCGGTGCCTCCCATGGCTCAAGTCCACTTGAGACGGCGCGCCTCCGTCGTTTTAACAGTTTTTTTTGTCGGACCGTCAAAAACGCAGAGAACTGGACTTCCGCATTCCTGGAGTGCGGAAGTCCCGAAAAGTTAACATGTGCCTTATTTGCCCCCCTTCAAGTCACATGTTGACGTTTGGTCAATAAGTCACTATATAGCCTCGGAAAGCCATGCTTTTTTTTTAGTTACAAAAGAAAAAAAGCCTGGGCGAACCATGCAGGAACGATGGTCTTAGGACCTTGTTATCTCCTAACCAATCAGAGTGCAGAGGGACGTCGCTCTAAATTTGGTGACGTCAGCGTGCTCCGTGCACAGGCCGGGGGGGGAGGGGGGAAGGGGAGGGGAGGCGGGGACATAGATTGGTGAAGCAATAGGAAGCGCCGCACGAATCCGGGCGGCTGGGTTTGGATCCGCCCTTCAAGACCATCGATTGGGCTCGTTCTTTCAGTCTAGTCACTATATGACTTTTGGGGGTGAGACGGTGTTGGTTCAGACACCGTTTAACCACTTAAACCCTTTATTATTTGTCATGTGATGAATAGCAGACATAGCCAATCTAAAAGATCACAAATTGTCACAATGTGTTGTGCTGAGCTTGTGGACGCCAGGTGGAAATGTATTAACTTTGAGTTCAGAGTTCAGTCTCATGTTCGAATACAAGATGTGCATTCAGGGCCGCTTCTCCCTACACGCACACTACGCACGTTGCGTGGGGCCCCGCCTACCCGCCGATCAAAGGAGCCCCCTCTCCGCCCCCTCCCTTCAGCAGAAATAACGTGCATTACTGCGTTCACATCAGCGCAGGCTGTGCAGCGCTGCTTGTCACCCTAAAACCGAAATAAAGTGATTTTTTTTCGGGTTTCCCGCGGATAAAGTTACTTTTTTTCCTACTTTATTTCGTATCATGCGTAGAGCCCCTGTGGAGTCCAAAGCGGCACTGTGTGCATTGCTACTTTGTGCTGATGAAGACTCACAGACATCATGGCCCCCATGAGAACAGGAACCATGTGACAATATTATCATGGGATGGACAGAAGACAGGATGCCTTTGGGCTGCAACAAAAACACAGGGCAAGGAAAGCTAAGTAACAGTGAATGAGTTTAGACTTTTACAACAGACATCCAGACACATACTGTACTGTATGTATCTATCAAGATCCCTGATAATACACATCACTCATTCCGCCATGTCCTGATAGTGCTCTCTCTCTGTGTGTGTGTGTGTGTGTGTGTGTGTGTGTGTGTGTGTGTGTGTGTGTGTGTGTGTGTGTGTGTGTGTGTGTGTGTGTGTGTGCGTGCGTGCGTGCGTGCGTGCGTGCGTGCGTGCGTGCGTGCGTGCGTGCGTGCGTGCGTGCGTGCGTGCGTGCGTGCGTGCGTGCGTGCGTGCATGTTGTTCCCTCCCCCAATTGTTTTTGAAGGAATATCCGAGTTTGATTTCAAATCACATAAGGAATTTAATGGAATGGACTGTGACTGTCATCGTCAAAGTTACAGCAGTATTCTGTACTGTATACAGTACTCTGTGTGTGTGTGTGTGTGTGTGTGTGTGTGTGTGTGTGTGTGTGTGTGTGTGTGTGTGTGTGTGTGTGTGTGTGCGCGCGCGTGCGAGCGTGCGTGCGTGCGTGCGTGCGCGTGCGTGTGTGTAATTGTGTGCATGTGAGCAAATTTCCCCCCCCTCCGCGTGTTAGTGAAGGGAAGCGCTGTGTCCAGGACCTCGCATCCATAATGAAGCTGAGGTGTCAATCAATAGTGACCTTTCAGCGTTTTGCCCAACAGTTAATCCCTGACCTCAGGCCAACCAGGAGCTGGCGCGTCTGGACTCATCAAACAACTGTCATACCCTCCTCCCCTCTCTCCCCCTCTCTCCCCCTCTCCTAACATAACCCCCCAGCCACACCCCCTTGTATTCTTTCTCTCTCCCAGTATCAACTACTGTAGCTGTTTGCAAGCATTTTTGAGCTTCATGTGCTGTTCTCTGTCTGATTTCCACCTAGTTCATCATGTTTATTATGTTTATGTGTATTATATTATGTGTATAAGACGCAATGCTCTCGAACACTGGCCCTACGGGTTGTCGCTCCTTCACCTCCATCCTGATGTCATTTAGTGTCCTAATGAACGCAGACCCCCCTATTAGATGAGCTGTCGCATGCTGAGCTCTGCACTTGTCATTCACTGCTCTTCCGTCCCCCTTCGCTCCATCACAAGGTCTCAGCTAATGACATCCAATTACAGTAGCTCTCTCTAATTAGCTCATCATCTGGAGACGCCTGATGCTGATTGGCTAATCAAGGCAATGTGTGTGTGTGTGTGTGTGTGTGTGTGTGTGTGTGTGTGTGTGTGTGTGCGTGCGTGCGTGCGTGCGTGCGTGCGTGCGTGCGTGCGTGCGTGCGTGCGTGCGTGCGTGCGTGCGTGCGCGCGCGCGCGCGCGCGCGCGCGCGCGCGCGTGCGTGCGGTGGGGGGGGTGTATGTGTGAATGTGTTTGAGTACGTTTAAGTATGTTTGTGTGTGTTGCAGGTTCAGAGAATCACATTTGAACAGGAATCCTTTCCATGGATCTGTTTCTTCTTTTATGTCCCTTCCTCTTCATCCATTTGTCTGTGCTTGAGTTTTGGGTTGAAACAACTTCATTTTGTTTTCTTTTGACTTTTTTTTTTTAAAATAGGGACACCAGAGGTTAATCTGTTTAACCATTGTTTTGTTATTAAATTGTTGAATTGTGATATTATAAAGCAAATTCAACAGTCCATGTGTGTGTGTGTGTGTGTGTGTGTGTGTGTGTGTGTGTGTGTGTGTGTGTGTGTGTGTGTGTGTGTGTGTGTGTGTGTGTGTGTGTGTGTGTGTGTGTGTGTGTGTGTGTACACATACTGTACAGTATATATAGTGTGTGCGTGTGTGCGTGCGTGTCAAATAGCGTGAAGAGTGTGATGTTGTTGCCTGTTGTGGTTTTAATATGGGTGCATCACATCACAGTGTTTCCATGCTGTGCTTGTGGAGCTCTTCCTTATAGGCCAGCTGCCATGTGAACCTTCCAGACACCAGAGGACACACAAAGCCTCCAATAAGCCAACTCAGCTGTCTCCACAGCCTCCACACACACACACACACACACACACACACACACACACACACACACACACACACACACACACACACACACACACACACACACACACACACACACACATTATTGACACAATCTCTCACATAAACAGGCCCACTGAATATGCCAACTGATCGTGTCCAACTGAGTAGGAGGCCTCCTGTCATCAGGTCTTGGCACAGCGGCCATCTTTCTGAGGCATAGTCAGACAGGGAGATGTCTTGTGATATCAGCTGGCAAGCACGAAAGCCTGCATTTACGCACAGCATTGACACATATGCTCACGTGTTTATACACACGCACACACACCTCATGTGCCTCACAGCCGTCAGTCAAGGAGGTTATCACTCACGCTCAATAACATGTACATGGGTGTGTGTGCTCATGCACATTTACTTAAAAGTCTCCCTGTTCTCTCCTTTCCCTACATCGATCACTGTTAACTATGCTACGAAAATAAATAAACTCATTAAAAGAGCACATCCCACACACACTGTGGGGCAGTATTTCACAAAAGAGAAAGAGCGAGAAAAAGTGAAAAAGCAAACGCCACAATATGCAAGTCCCTCAGGCATTTGAAATATTTTAATAACATACAATTTTGTATTTGTAAAATACCAAATGCAGGTATACTCGGACTCCAACTTGAAGTGAAAACATAAGCTTTTTAAATCTCCAGTACTCACTCACAAAACAGTGGCAGAACTAACAACAGGTTCCGGAAACATAAACAGGTGATACATTGCAAACAGAGTATTTGACAGACCCACATTGAAACAAACGGGTATATAGGTATATACTGTAGACGCAGTGAAGTGACTAGACACAAGTGCAACTCAAATGTCAATCAAACACATGACAGGCCAAGGCTAACTGGACGCAGGTGAACAAGATTAACCATAATCACAGGGTGGATGAGACAGAACAGCCAACAACAACAAGGGCAGACAGGAAACACTAAAACCTTGCTACAAAATAAAATACCAGAAACACAAGAACACTACAAAATAAGATAGAGAACATTTCAAAAGCAGATCCTGATAGAATGGCTGTTTTTCTTTTACTGCTTCACCAGAGGACAATAACTTTAGTGCTCACGGCTCATGCTGCAGAGAGGCAGCTCCACAACATCATTCATTTAATAGCAGAGTATGTTTTTCAAATAAACATACACAATGCAAGACTGGGGCGAAAGAATGACGCTGTTTTGAACTAACAGGTTGGGCTTTCAAGTAGAGAGTGTGCTCTAAAAGCAATGCTACTGTAGGAAGAGAGGAAGAGAGAGAGAGAGAGAGAGAAAGAGAGAGAGCTGGGAGATATGCAGAGAACAGAGGGGGACATAAAGGTCTGGAACAAAAGACAGGGGGATAGACAGATGATTCCTTAAAGCCGACGGGGGTACTGAAGGAGATGGAGATGGTGGTGGGGGGTGTGCGTGCATGATAGTTTCATTCCTGATAGCTTCCTCCTCCGTGGAAAATGGCTAAATCGCCCCCTCGAATTACTCTTTTCATGTGCCGTGTTTCTGTTGAGGAGCCAATCTATCTGCCTGGTCCTGACTCCAAAGGCCCTTATTTACTCTCTCCCCGTCAAGCTAATCTCT
>NC_139945.1:39546881-39549381 GCF_963454915.1 Gymnoscopelus microlampas
ATGGCCCAGCTATCTCCAAATAGGCCATAAATCATGGAGGCTTGGCACAGCGAGGAGAGAGGGCCAGCCAGGGCAGAACTATTAACACAGCCCAACCACTCTCATTGCTGTCTCCCTCTCTTTTTTCACCTCCTCTGTCCCCTCGCTCGCTCCCTCTCTCCCTTCCCCGACTTGACCATCATCTCATATCCAGCTGCACGTCTGCATCTGGCTGCACACAAACATCAACAGCAGCCTGGGAAGCCAACCCCCCCCCCCCTCTCTCTCTCTCTCTCTCTCTCTCTCTCTCTCTCTCTCTCTCCCCCTCCTTCCTCATGGATTTCCCATCTATCCAGATGAGCAGAGTGTCTTGCCATGTGCGAAATTATTAGTTCTGCTTGTTTAGACTAGATGCACAAACAATTCCATATAACCCCTCCCCCATTCCATTACACCCCGAAGAATGTTCCCCGCTCTTTCCAAATCATGCAGTAAGATATGGCTCGCCACATGGACGCCAACACGTTGAGCTCCAGCTGAGCTCCAGTCAGCAAACAGATGGATTACACTCTGTCAGCGTGATGCATGGTTTTCATTTGCCAGGTTGCCGAAACGTGTTCTGTTGACACTCATTGGTATTCATTGCTCCTAAATGCCTTTCAATAATATGATGGGCATTTTATCAGGTTACAATGCTAACTTGGGGCTCTCCCCACTTAGCTAAGCCCTGAGTGGGTGGAGGAGAAGGGAGTGAAAATGCCCAGCCCGCTATTGAGCTGTAATCCTCAACTCTATCCCCTCCCTCCATTTACATTAATAAACAGAGAAATGGGTGGATACATAGATGAGGCCATTCACAAAAGGGTTATTTCAACAGGTGGTACATCAGGTGCTTCATCTCTCCCCTCCAGGCAATTTTAATTAAGTTGTGTTTCGTGCGCAGCATTCTCAGGAGATGCTTCTTCCAAACCAGATCTGTGTCCGCAGGTAAAATGCTGCTGTGCAGGCTATAACACTAAGGAGATGCTTCTTCCAAACCAGCCCTGTTTCCCCAGGTGAAATGTTACATTGCAGGCTGTAACACTATAACACCTGGTGAGATGCGGCCATGAAACCTTGTAGGAACTGGTGAATCCACTGCACATCAAGTGGAACGAAGGACACAACACAAAAAGATAAGGCGAGGTGAACGCTGCAAGCCATAGCTATATTGCTATTCACTTCAGCTCTGCCAGATGCTCTGCTTCTCAGCTTGGGACAGATACGCAGATACGTCAGTCTAAAATGATGGTGGGCTATATGCAAATTCATTCTCATTTTCACTCTCCTTGTTAAATCATGGTGCACTCCCCTTGACACCGTGGGTAGCCCATCTGTTAGCAAAGATAGACACTTACACCCAGATACTTTCTTTTTATGCACCGACCACCGCCCTCACACACAGACACACACACACACACACGCGTGCATGCACGCACGCACGCGCAAGTGTGTGTGTGTGTGTGTGTGTGTGTGTGTGTGTGTGTGTGTGTGTGTGTGTGTGTGTGTGTGTGTGTGTGTGTGTGTGTGTGTGTGTGTGTCTGTGTCTGTGTATCTGTGTATCTGTGTGTGTCTGTGTGAGCCTGTATCTCTGTGTGCAAAAGAGTGAGAATGGATGTGTGTGTTTCTAACAGGGAGGAGATAGATATTTCTATCAATCCAGTCCATCTTTCGGTCGTTTTGTGTCTTTGAAATGCACACGCGGTCCGCTTTGACCTGCTCTCTGCATGCATGCTGAGCCTGACTGCCATCTGCCTTTCAGCCACCTGAGTTGAGCTGGTGCAGGTCATCTCCCTCTGGATTGGAGTGATTGATATGTCAGCCACTTAGTTTGTTGGCCTACCTCTTTATGTCCACACACCAACAGGGGTCCTGCCCCTGCAGTTGGAGGATGACTGATCTGTCAGGCGGTTTCCCGGGCCACCTCCCTGCACCCTGCTGGGTTCCTTTGCGTGTCACTGGCCGAGGACATCCATGGCTCTCTGGGGAGCCATGCATAGAGTACATGTCCGCTGTCAAGTCTGATTTATACTTGGTTTGAGCGTTGTGTCACCGCAAGATCTACAAGCTCACAACGCGTTGCGCTGTGAGCTTGTAGATCTGATGTTTCCGGTGCGAGACACCGGCGTGCAAGTGAGTATAAATCAGGCGTCACGCTGAGTGGTTCTGTCTCACCTCTCAATACGGCTGGATACAGGCGTCTCTCTCTCTCTCTCTCTCTCTCTCTCTCTCTCTCTCTCTCTCTCTCTCTCTCTCTCTCTCTCTCTCTCTCTCTTTCTCTCTCTCTATCTCTCTCTCTCTCTCTCTATCTCTCATGTCAACACAATTCTCATTTTTTTTTATCTTTGTCTACCTCGTCTCAATTTCTTGCTATTACTTTCTTTCTCACCGTCTCTCCCGTTCTCTACGCAGCGTTTCTCCATCTCTATTCCTGAATCTCTTATTAGTTTTTGATTGAAGGAACTGTTGTGCAGAGTTATGC
>NC_139945.1:39554381-39559381 GCF_963454915.1 Gymnoscopelus microlampas
TGAATGTATCCTTTGTTTATTTTCATGCACTACAGGCATTTAGTTAAGTAAATTGAGTTATCCTGCTGGATTGGTGTACTAACTGTCGGGAACTGTCATAAATAATATGAACAGTCTGTGAGCAAGTCTGCTCTGTGCTATTCTTAGTTTATTCCAGTGCATTTTTGTCTCCGCCAGGCTAAAAAGGCAGTGGAGATTATGTCCTGTCCGTGGGTGTGTGTGTGCTATAAGTCTTGAACCGTAGGTCGCACTGTACAATCAAAAAATATTTTTTGACAATGACCGTCAGACAGGGTTTTGATACTCCATATTCTTTGCCTGTAATTGGATTCACAAATCCAAGGGCAGGGCCTATTTCTTCAAAACAAAAACATATCACAAACGCAACATCCAAACAACCTCAAATTGTAATCGCATGTTGAGGGGCCACCAAAAGCTCTTTCACTTCTACCCGTAGGGGGCGTCACAAACGTGAAAAGTCCATTTCTCCACGCAACTTCCTCGCTCCCTGACGGCCGCACCCCATCCACCCTTTTCTATTTTTCACATATGTTTTATAGTTTTTGAAATATTTAACTTAGAATTGTATAATGGAAGTCAATGGGGCTCTGATCAGCCTGAAACCGTGCCCATATTTGGAGTCACACGTCATAGATATGTCATAGACAATTGATGTCATAGATAGATGGCGGACACAGGCTGTCCACATGAAGTCCAAGATCCATATTGGAGCCATATGCCGTGATTTAAAAAAAAAAGATTGTTCCTTGAATCTTGGGAAATTGGGAGACATGCTTTTAAGTTTAAAGCACCATCACACTGGAACAATTGACCTAACTCAAGACTTCTTTACTTGTTTACCTTAAATCAACTTGTTTTTTATTGGATTTACCTTCATTTTTAGTAGACTCTGTTTTGATATAATGTTATTTGGCCTGTTCATTTATTTTATTTATTGTTCACTTTTTTGTAGATGACACTCCTGGGCCTGGGATGGTGGGAGAGTCCTTATGTGTATGTCCTTGATGCTACTACGATGATGGTTTTGTGTCATTGGATTGTTTAATTTATCATCATTATTATTATTTATGTTTTGAAAACGCCCCCACGAAAACGAGACGTTGCATCTCAAGGGGTTTAATCCTCTAATAAAATGTTGAAACAAATAAGAAATAAAATGCATGGGTGCGTGCGTGACCATGAGTGTGTGTGTGTGTGTGTGTGTGTGTGTGTGTGTGTGTGTGTGTGTGTGTGTGTGTGTGTGTGTGTGTGTGTGTGTGTGTGTGTGTGTGTGTGTGTGTGTGTGTGTGTGTGTGTGTGTGTGTGTGTGTGTGTGTGTGTTATAGTAAAAGCTTGTCTGACTTTTATGAGCAATAAGCAGTTGTTTGTGATCCTCTGTGGATGCATAGATAATGCATGTCTTAGTCAGCAGGCTGGTAGCAGGTTGTATTTTCTAAAGCTCGCTCAGGGTAATTGACTCTAAGGAGCCAAGACTCTGGGATGGAGATGAAAGATGAGGTGGAATTGGGAATAAAGCATGGATGGACGTAGCATGTCAGATGTCGTTGCTGTTGGAACTTGGGCAGAAACCTTGTATATCCATATTTGAGCTTTGAATGTGTTTTCCCCCATATAAAGCATGGATGGACGTAGCATGTCAGATGTCGTTGCTGTTGGAACTTGGGCAGAAACCTTGTATATCCATATTTGAGCTTTGAATGTGTTTTCCCCCATATAATGCCCTACTTGGTTGTATAAGGAACAAAAGTAATAAAAATAGCTACAAGCTCAGAGCTTCTATAAATTTGAAAGTGAAAGTGAAAGTCTGTTTTTTTTCTAAATATTTGCAGATTTTGAGTATCTGTAATTTACTTGAGCATTCGTTTTTTTTTTAAATACTTATTACTTTTACTTAAGTACATTTCCAAGACAAAGTACATTTCAAGGAAGGCTTTGAAGTACTAATTACTTTTAGGTTGGCTGTTTTTATTTTTTTTTCCTAAAATGCAATTGGCCACACGTTGTATTCTTCAAAGAAGGAAACAGTACATGCTCTCCACTGGGATCAACATAAAAGCAGAAATACGTCATCCAGGCAATTATTGCAAATCGAAAAACATCTCATGATGGTTCAAATCAAAGAGCTCTCTCAAGACATTCGCTACCTGAGAGGCAATGCACTCCACCTTGGCCGTGGAGTGCATTGCCTAGTGTTTTCTCTGCCGCCTCCAAGTCCTTTTGGAGCTTTTTCTGAAAGAGCATTTTCACTAACCCAGCTGTAATATTGTTGATTTGCACAGATAGGAGGTAGAACTACTTGGATACAGGTCCACTGGGCACCTCAAGGTTAGTTTGGCAGTGTTTTTCCCCCAAAATGTACAAATAAATGAATAAATAAATACAAATTATGCTTTGGAAAATGGTCGGAAGTAAAGTATACATGATTTGAATATGCACTCAACTCAAACAAAGCACGGTAATAGCGGCAGCAGGAGAAGAAGAACGAAGAGTCTCATCAGCAGCTGAATCAGCCTGACAAACCTCCAAGAACACCCATGGCCTTATCTGAAGTCCATGTTTGAGATGTTGGGGATAAAAGCGCTCACATGAAAAAACATACATTTTCAAATGCTTACTGTGTTTACCGAATATATTTAAAAGCAATTACTTTTTTACTTTTACTTGAGTAACATTTTGACTGAGCTACTTTTACTAGTAAATTTGACCAGGAGTATCTGCACTTTTACTCAAATACTGGGGTTGAGTATCTACTTCGTTCACCACTGCCAATGAAGAATATTAACAATCTTGTGACTAAATAATAACTACATTAGATCCATTGCAACACAGGCTCTTTTTTCCATTTCCTGAAAAGTGATGGTATCGGACATACGGTTTCCAACCGACTGTGACAATGCGTACTATTATCCGACGCAAATTTCATTTGACAATTCAAGTATCAGACTTTTGCAGCCCTTGTGATCAAAAGTTGTAACATCTATATGATGTCTTTGCATTACATTAGCCCCCCCCCCCCCCCCCACACACCATGCCCTTCTGCCCAAAGTGTCCAGGTAGTTAAAATGTTAATGAGTTGGATCGGTTTAATAATGTCACCAGACCTCGCCTCATCAATCACCAGTTCATATGGAATACCACACTGCTGACATGAATACACACCCTGGTCTTGCGGGTGGAAAGTCATTATGCCCTTCCGTTTAGAAAGCGCTCCGGCTCCTTTCTTTCCCTCCCCCTCATGTTAATAAATGACTTCCTTCATGAAAGTCATTTTCTTTTTCTTAGCTCCTTATTCACCTTCAGTGTTCAGCCTTGCTTTTCTTCTAATGCCGTCTTCCTCTTCTATCCATGTTTTTTTTTCCTGTTCTATTTACGTCTCTGTCTTTACGTCAGCTTCTGTCAAGGGATTCATAATGGTTTCTTTGACGCACGCATGCATATACACTCACATGGCCGCAAGGACAGTGGCGTTGTGACCTCTGACTTTGTAACCAAAGACAGTTCTGTGTCACCCTTCTACACTGTAAAATGTGTGTTCATTTAACTCTGAAGAGTACAAATGTCCATTTGGTGACGTTCGTTTACTCTCAGAGTTAAATTAAGGCTGTGTAGATTTGACTGTGTAGATGTTAGCTGAAATGTAGCAGTTTGAACCAGGATGGCAGAGCGTGCGTGCGTGTGTAGAATGACCTATAACACGTGTGCGATGTGTGTCACATCCTTACAAGCATGCTTACATGCATGTCAGGGCTGTTTGACGTGCATGTCAAACTGAAGGCAGTTGTTCAAACCCTGGTCATGTTCTCTGTCTAATCACTCTGATGGAAATAACTGCTGCTAGTATGGACACATGTACATTATTTCCCAAGAGAATACCTGGATCCAGAGTTTAAGACCCTTACGGGTCTATTTTGATACTTACCCAGAGTTAAATCAACACTCGGGATTTCACAGTGTATGTGTGTTCAGTGAGGTCATCTGCTGCTAGCAATCTAATTTCCATTAGCTTTTAGACTGTGATTAATTCAGGTTGGTATTGGTCACATAGCTTTCCTGTCTCTGGAGAGTGTGGGTGTGTGTGTATGAGTGTGTGTTTACATGTTCCCCAGCCTACTTACATATGCATGTTTGTTTGTGCGTGTGTGCGGGTGCTTGTGTGTGTGTGCGTGTGTGCGCGCGCGTGTGTGTGTGTGTGTGTGTGTGTGTGTGTGTGTGTGTGTGTGTGTGTGTGTGTGTGTGTGTGTGTGTGTGTGTGTGTGTGTGTGTGTGTGTGTGTGTGTGTGTGTGTGTGTGTGTGTGTGTGTGTGTGTGTGCGTGAGAGAGAGAGAGAGAGAGAGAGAGAGGGGGGGGCGGGGGGTAGTGTTTTTTTCAGTATTTTTACTTTAGTATTTATCCATTTGTCACTCTGAGAATGTACAAATGTGTGTAACTTATACGGATCCATTTGGTTACATTTATAGACTCTCAGAGTTAAACGAACACAGGAATTTATACTGCATTTTGTCCATAGTTTGTCCTCGATTATTTCAGCATGCGGAAGCCCATCCTCTACTAATTAGAGAGTGGTCGATAGCTGCGTGCTGGGATGCGGTCCATGAGGAGCAGTGCAGGACCTGCGACCGGTGACATTTCCATGGACAGGGGATTACTCCCTTGACCTTATTGTTGTGATTAGAATTCAGGGCTTAGCTTCCCATGAGATGACCTCACCTTGCTCACATTGCACCAGAATGCTGAAGGTTATTCAAAACTCATCTCTCTCTCTCTCTCTCTCTCTCTCTCTCTCTCTCTCTCTCTCTCTCTCTCTCTCTCTCTCTCTCTCTCTCTCTCTCTATCTCGTCTCATCCCTCTATCCTTCCCCTCTACATCTGTCCATCTTTCCACCCACCCATATTATTTCCTCTCTACATTCAAGACATATCCTTCAAATAATTACTCAGTCCTCACGAGCATCCCCTCTCAAAGCATTTGCATTATTGCTG
>NC_139945.1:39564381-39571881 GCF_963454915.1 Gymnoscopelus microlampas
TGATGGATGGGATTTCTGAAACCATTCCATGCATCATATTTTTGGTTGTTGTTGTTGTTTTTCCTTTTCTATTTTACAGACTCTTGTTCACTGGTTGTCTCATTATAGTAAGGCGGAAAATTGCCGTTTTCAATACACGATAGTGCACTTGGTAATACAAGCGCGAAATTTGGCACGGATGACCTTCATACTGTATGACCCTAATTGATAATCAACCGTTGGCCACGCAGAATTCCTAAGATTTCAAGATGGCCACCACCAGTTTTCAAAGTGGCTGCAACTGAGCCAATGTTTTGGACTATATCACTTTGCTGGGGCTGTAAATCTTTGATTTCCCCCTTATCTTAATATACGAGAATATGTTCTGGAGGTATTTCTAACAAGTAAGATACAAAAATAACATTAGGTTCCAATATGGTGGCATATTTTCCAATATGGCTGCCGATAAATTGCAGAAATGTGCTTATGCGTTAATCCACATGAGCTTGTAGCACATGTATTTGTATTAATTACCATTCCCAGAATCCATTTATAGCAAGTTATTTGGTAGCTTTTTAATGACCTAGGAGGGCAACAGACTTTTCAATATGTTCACCAATAAATCCAAAAACGTATATATATATAGGGATATTTTCTCAAACAGGTGCTGACCTTTTTCTCTTTCCGTGGAAGGACAAAACTGTATAGTATCTGCTGAATGCATGAAAGAAGCAAAGACCTGATGACTTTGATTGCAATAGCTGATGCAATTTCATGAACGGGGATCCATCTCCTCAGATCTTCCTTCAACAGCTTTTTGAAGCCAAGTCTTTGTGTCTGGGTAGCTCAGTCAGAAGAGCTTTCTCCTTTGGATCACATGGTCATAGGTTCGATCCTGGGCACTGCCAACTCAGTGTATGAGTAGGTACGGTGTGTGTGGCTCCACCTCAGCAATACCGTACTATGACAACAACGTCAGTATCTGAGCTGCGAATCATGGTGTATCAGATGCTATCCTCTGTGGCTCTGCCTCAGACACTGACATTGTTGACATAACATTTTCACTTGTTCAAAGACTTGGCTTGAATTAGCTGTGGATTGCCTTTGGAAGGAGGGAAGGACCTCAGATGGAACCCCATTCATGAAATTGCATCAGCTATTGAATCAAAGTCATCAGGTCTTTGCTTCTTTCATGCATTCAGCGGATGCCATACAGTTTCGTCCTTCCATGGAAAGGGAAAAAGGTCAGCATGGCAGACATGAAACTTCTCCAAATTAGGTTCAACACCTGTTGCAGTAAATGATTGTGCAGTCCTGTTTTGCCAAGTCCAATCCACTGGGGATGGCACCAGAAGGGCAGAACCTGGCTTCCACACTGGACGGATCTTCCGGCAGTGGCCAAATCATGCCAGGAGCTGACACGATGTGGATGTAAAAAAGCATGTTCTGGCCGCTGCAAATGCTTTAAGTTTGGACTTATCTGCACACCCCTCTGTGGTTGCAGTTGCTAGTACACTGGCCTGTCACTTGCCCAGCCACCATTGTAAATGAGAATGTGTTTATAATGATTTACAAAACAAAAATTAAGCACTAAGCTTTACCAAGCTAATAAATCACTTTCAAATTTTCCATAAATGGATTCTGTGTATGGTAATTAATACAAATACATACAGGCTCATGTGGATAAACCGTAAGCAGATGCACATTTATGCAATTTCTCGCCAGCCATATTGGAAAATATGCCGCCATATTGGAACCTAATGTTATTTTTTAGCGTACTTGGTAGAAATACCTCCAGAATATATTCTCATATATTAAAATAAGCCCCAGCAAAGTGATATAGTCCAAAACATTGGCCCAGTTGCAGCCATTTTGAAAACTGGTGGTGGCCATCTTGAAATCTTAGGAATTCTGCGTGGCCAGAGGTTGATTATCAATTAGGGTCGTATGAAGGTCATCTGTGTCAAATTTTGTGCACTATCGTATCAATTTCCCGCTACACTATTATCTCAGCACATGTGGATTAGCCCTAATCATCACTGTTGTGTTATACTGTGTAATCCACTTGAAAGTGTCAGATGGAACGGGCTATTATGATTTACATTTGCATAATATGATCTAATTTCCTCTACTGACTCGTCCATTACTTCATCCTGTTTGTTTTTCTTCCCAACCAACTTCTGCCATAACCATGCCTCCAGGACAACCCCACGTGGTGACACGTTAATTTAATCTACTGATTTGATCTCGATGTCATGGCAAAATAAGATGCAGAGCTTAGTGCCAACACACAACCGGAAAACAGCTTACATCACTTGAAAACAAGACATGCAGACCAAAAGAAACAGACAAATGGTTGTTGCAGGGATTGAAACTGTGACCTTTCAGTCACAGAACTCCACCACCACAAGCTTTTACCCCTGCTCTCTTCTAAGCTACTTATGTAAAACCAAGATCTTATTTCTAATATAGTCGTATCGTTTTCCACAAAGTACAGCGTGCGATAGTGTTTATTCTTTTCACAGTTGGCTACTATATGTGTAGATCAGGTTCAAGGTCTTCTAAGATGTCTTGTAGTTTGTTGCTTGTAAATATTAAAGGTCTTGTCTTTTGTTTAGGCTATCAGTTACTGTTTGGTCTACTGCCCTGCATACTCCATTATCCAGTGAATGGGGTGTAAAACCATGTAATCTGAAGACCCTATAAACAGCCAGGGTTCAATCTTAAAGTCCTCACACTCCTCCGCCATCTCTCTGTCCTTCTAACTGACAGCTGTTTATCCACTGATGAGTTATGAGGCCATATCTGAGTGATGCTAGACGTCTCAAGCGCAACAGCTCAGAATGGACCAATAATTGGTCTAGACAGTGTTCCGTCACCTTCCAGGGCACTTCAGGGAGTACACACACTGTACACACACACACACACTGTACACACACACACACACACACACACACACACACACACACACACACACACACACACACACACACACACACACACACACACACACACACACACACACACACACACACACACACACACACACACACACACACACACACACACATACCTACATGCACGCACACAGTTACATGCCTTGTCTATTGTTTTACGGTGTTGGGCTTCGAGGCCTTGCTGCCTGCCTGTCACTACCACCCACTGAATTTGAAACTGGGGCTTTATATATATATTACCTATAGAGCTGATCAGAGGTCAGATCATGTTTAACCTTTGCAAGTGCCTGATGACCTGCCGAACAACACAACTGGCCCTCAGTGTCCTGTTGAGATCTTCAGCAGCCGAGCTGCTGATGCCGGTTACCCAAACCTGCAGACCATGGAGATTTCCATGTCTTGGCGAAGTAATGTTTCCAGCTGATACCTTGTGCTTGGGGAAAGCATCTTGCCATTGACCTGCACAGGTTGTGGAATTCAAACAACTACACGACTGCATCTCCCTTTCTCATATAAACCATCAATCACCTTCTCTGTTCTCTTTGTTTTACACCCCATCGTGTCTAGCTTAATTTCCTCCCTAAATCAACCCTCGCTGTCTCTCCTCTCTCCTTTCCTACCTTGTGGCGTTCAGTCGTTTATGAGAGAAGTTGGAGAACAGCAGGTGCGAGGCCTGTGCAAAGCACCGGAGACACCATCCAATTTGGTACGGGCAGTAAATTGTGTGGACGTCTGCGAGTGCCGCATAGTGCGGAGCCGAGCGCAGGGCTAGGTGGATGCATCGCTCCGCCGGCTGTATTGCTGACAGGGCAGAGAAACAGGCGTGGAGGGGTGCCAGGCAAGCAGGAGAGAGACTGGGGTATTGGGACCTGACACAGTCTCAAAGTCTCTGTCTCTATCTCTGATGCTTAAACCACTGTGCCTGTTTTTCTGCAGCGTTGCAGAAAGAGGATGGAGGCGAGAGCAGTTTGGTGTAGAGAGGCATCAACAGAAGAAAAAAAAAAGAAGCTAGAGCGGTACGCTCCTCTTAGCGCAGGTCTCCGCCACTGACCGCCAGGTTGCCTACCCAGGCCCGTGCAATGTGGAAGGCCTTCATAGCCATTTGGAATGGAATTTGACAAATCTGACTGATACATCTTGATCACATGAGCCCAGAGATAATGTGTTTGGGACAAAATCAGTTTAGTAGTAGTAACAAAAAGTGTGTTTTGAAGATGTGTGTCATAATGTCTGTACAACCTATCGTTCAAGAGTTATAGGCCAAAACGTGAAGGGCTCTGTTATAGCGCCACCATGAGGCCAATTTGATTTTTTTTGCTGTAGAGGTTCTTCCTTGCCCTACTGGGAGTGTTTCACACCGATTGGTCCGTCGGACTGGAGATTAGTTGCTCATCACAGACTGACACACACAGACAGACAGGGGCGAAAACATAGTCACTGGCCTTCGGCCTGGTGGGAAAAAAACAAACAAGATGGTTAGAGACATCTTCCCCATGTCCCCTGGTGTTGTTACAAAAAAAACATCTCTGTTAAATACTTACAGTATTTTTTTCACCCCAAAAATGTGCCTTCATGTAGTATGCCACGATCGATGAATATTCTAATATGGCTTTCCCCCACAATCCGGTTGCCCATAATTTTGATAGGAGCTGCTGCTACTTGATCCTACTGTATATTAGACATTGAGACATTGCTAAACTAGGTTAGGCTCAGTAGCGCACCATTCAACATACCTTCAAAGTGTGAAGGCATAAATGTATTTCTCTGTCTCTTGGTACAGTAGGGAAAAATTGTCAAATTCTACAGAATCCGAACTATCTCTTTAAGCTCTGTGAATCAGCCAGGAGAGCAGTGGTTAAGTGCACATATACGTGGGCCTAAATTTCTCTTCTTCCCCACATGAGGCCTCTTTCTGGCTTGGCTAATTGAACTGATTACAATCTTTCCTGCTAATTAGCGTTAGCATGTAGTGGATGTAATGGGCCTGGGGTGGGCCTCTGCTCAGGGCTCTTCTTGGTGATTATGATCTCGTCTTTGGTGACTCTGGTGGTCACAACTTCATTAATGACTTGGCTGACTTTTTCAGATTCTCTGCTGGTTCCAGCTCTCTGGGGGGTTAGGGCTGAATATAGCTTCCCTATATACTCCAGGCTGGCCTTTAGAATTACACTGTAAAACAGGCAACACTCTAATTTCTTTGCTGTAAAGGAAATGTTTTTCATCTTTACTTTGTCTGATTTACAGTATGTGTTCAAAAGTAGTGAAATGTTGTATTCATTTATTACGCTTGTCATCACCATCAACCCTTTGACCTTAAGTACAGTCCTACAAAACTATCAGTGTGTTCTATATAATACGGTTATAACAGCAGCAATCACACATCTATCAGACTAACTCCTCCATTGTGCAATGATTATATCATTTCATGTTTATGTTCAATCTAGTATCTATTCAGTAATCTAGTATTTACTGATCTCTGGTGTTTTAACATTTTAGTTTTAATATATTGCTTCAGTAGTTGTGTCTATTTCTATGGGATCGATCAATCAATCAATTGATCTATCGGTCTGTCTGTCTGTCTGTCTGTCTGTCTGTCTGTCTGTCTGTCTGTCTGTCTGTCTACGTGCGTGCGTGCGTTGTTTTTTGTAATTGCCACACTGCCTTTGCGGCATGCTAGTGAATGTTAAGCTACGTCCGTCCACCACTGAACAATTCATTTAACTTTATAAAAGAAGACAGATTAAACAAACCCAGGCAGACCTGCAGCTGATGTGGTGCCCATTTAAATGATTCTGATAGCCGGAAACGCTTGTATATTTACTACGTTGGACAAGATGTTGCTTTCGCAGCTCATTTCACACTTGGTTTAAAACTGAAATGACTAGGTAGATATATATTTTGTAAGGGGGCATCAATATAATGTAGCCAGGTGTTAATAATGCAATTCACCTTGGTGTTTGACTGATTATGTAAATTCCATCAACACATATTAGAAAGGAGAGCAATACACATAAAAGCACATGTATCGACACACCGTGAATATACAGTGTAGATTCTCACACACAATCCCAAGATTCACCCATGATTGTATTCACACACACATGGACATGCACACACGCACACACACACTCGCACACGGACACACACATGCACACATGGACACGCACACGCACGCGCGTGTGCACACAGTGCATACAATACCCATGAACTCAGACTCGACCTCTTTTTGTACTACTTTGAATGGAGTTAATCATCATTGTGTTTTGGGATGCGATTGGTGGTTGGTATAAACGGTTTGCCCACCCATTCTATTCAGAATGGCAGGTCAGCCTCCAAGTTAAGGGTCAGAACACTTCATTGTGTCCATCTGACATTGCTATTCATCATCAAACACAGCCTGCATCCTGCTGCTGCCGCTGCCTCTGGGACTAGGCTGCTCTCATGATGCTGTTGTGTAGTTTTCCTTGTATTTGCCACAACCAAGTAATGTAACAAATAGAGACTCCATTTTCTGTGATGGAGGCTAAGGGCCATCAACGTTTGACAAGTTAAAGGACAATACTGCTGTCAATACAGTACATGACATTGTCTATTCACACCTTTGGCCATCTCACACACATACTGTAGACATGGAGCATTGAATAGCTTTATTTTTCAACCTAGAACAGGGTTTGTCTGTATATATGCATGTCTGTCCTTGAAAAGTAGACCAATCACAGCTCAGACCATATGTACATGCATGATGTCAAAAAACACAGGCACCTCTGGCCACAAATATGAAACTTAAGGGGTTGTGTCTACAGAAAGCGTTTTTGACCTACCATGCCTCTTCCTAGTGCCGTGCATCGCGTTTCAGTGCACTTGGCTTCTAGCGTTTCTTGGTGAAGCTGAACATCTTGCGTAGACACACACACAGACTGACAAATGGACAGGGGCTAAAACATAATCCCCGTCCCAGGACGTTCCGGCCTGGTGGAGATAAATATCGGTCCATAGATTGTTTTGTTTTACCTATTGATTGATTGATTGTTAATTTTATTAGGCAAAAGAATGTAAAACAACACAGTTACATTTATAATACTTTTGTCTAAAAGGTCCGACCAAAAAAGTCCTTGCGGACTTGTTTCCGTTGGGGTCCTTGAATTAATTTCATAGACATATATAGTAGCAACCAAACAGTTCAAATATCACACATAAAAATACAGAGAAAAATACCACTATTTACAACAAAAAAAAAAAGCATGAAAAATAAAAAATATATACAAAAAAAGGGGAGGGGGGTCGTCTGTCTACCGGGAAACTGGTACTACCTCCTCTTTTGGCCTCCAGAAAGATGAGTTTTTAGGGCTGTTTTAAATGAGCCCAGCGAACTGCATTTTTTGAGGGATGGGGTTAGCCTATTCCATACCTTGGTGGCCGTGCTGTAGAAGGAGAATTTGCCCATGTTTGTTTTATGGGTGGGTGGTACCAGATTGTTGTTTACGCTCCCTCTAGTTTCGTGACTGTGGGTGTCACTAACTTTTTGGAGGTATTTAGACAGATATGCGGGTATAGGGGGCATTTC
>NC_139945.1:39576881-39581881 GCF_963454915.1 Gymnoscopelus microlampas
TAAACGCCCCAAACAGCCGCCTGGCTGCGGGGTGGGGATCTGTGCAGCTGTCAGTGTGCATGTATTGTGCTGGTCTGTGGAGGAGGAGGTTAATGTTAATCCCATAGCGGATCAGCTGAACGCACTCATCGCTCCCGCCTGCGCGGAGTCTGTTCTCATTCTCAACCCCTTCACTTTAAATAATGACTTGATATTTCCCACGGAAGCCGGCAATTTATGGATCCAGGCGGTGTAGGGCTACAAGAAACCGGCCGGTGTTTTTCGGCTTTATCGATTTGGTAGCGACCCGGTCAATGTCCGAGAGAAGACGGATTCGCACGGCTTCCCGTTGCCACATAGCCGACTTTATAGCCATTACAGATACATTCCGCACTCCGCAGTAATGTCTACTCTTTTGTTTATTCAGCTTTTGTAATTAACGGAGGGAGGACAGTCAGATTATCTCTCAAGGCAGATTCAGCTGACCGCTGAATCTGTCAGCACCACTGCCCTAAACATGTAGTGTTGTTGTTGGTAGGAATTAACGTAGAAGCACCCGGGAGGAAGTGGACTAAGAAAGGGGAGGAGCCAAGCCGAGTTGCTGTTTCTACACAAAAAAGGAGGTGGTGCCCCCAGAGGCAAAAACAAAGGGGGAAGAAAAAACGTTTTCTATTTTTTTTTTTTACCGAATGGGTTCCCAGATTGGAGCTACGATGACACACCAGTTTGCAAATAGCTGGGACTAGTGACCAGCTCATTGTGGCAGGCTGTCCCTTAGATGAACACATCGGTAAGGTTGACACTTAATTGGCAGAGCAATTGACAGTAGCAATCCCTTGTTGATAAATTGAAACATTGCTAATATGTCATGCAGTAGCACAGGCCTATTTATTATATTGCTCACAGTCGCACCTAAAAAGCTGGACTCTAGTCTATCACCTCAGTTTCTGCTAAATGAAATGCTGACCTCGAATCTTGGGGAGGAACATATAGGCCACGTGGCCCTATAGCCCAGGGGTACGGGACCCCTGACTAGGGGGTCCTCAGATTTACTACAGGGGGGCCAGCGGACACCAAATTTTTGTGTGATAGGATCTTTGTTTTACAATAACCACTTGAACCATAGCATCCCTATTCTGAGGGGAACATTGGCTGAAAATAGCCGATCTACAAGCTCACAACGCCTCGCGTTAAGGAGCTAAAGGTCAAGTTTACCAAGTATTGAGGGTTTAAGTGCATGGTTACATGTCTGAAATAAACTAAAAACATTGATTTACACAACACTGATGACAGTCAATGAGTCACGGGGGTCCCTGCTTCATCTCTCTCTCAGCTAAGGGGTGAAAAACGTGGCCTGAAAAACGTTAAAGACCCCTGCTATAGCCTATAAATTACATATAAAAAGGATGGTAGTGGGTACACACATCTTTGTGGTGTGCCCCCTCTACCGACGTCATCGACATGGCCTCCCATCAATGACCAAGCAACATACATTATGTAACTAAACCCTTTTATCAGCACATTTTCACTGGTGTGATTGAATATTCTTGTTACGGCATGTGGCAGCATTGTTGCCAGTGACAATGATGTCACTGCTCTATAGAGCACGGTTCAACACTTCACCTATATTCTCCTACGCCAGTGTCTCTCTGGCCTGTTTTTGTTCCATGGACAAATACAGATCTCTCAGGACAGAGTGGCCCATATCTCTGCACAGCATCAGCAAGTTGTCCCTTCTCCAAGGAGTTGAGTCACAATGAATTACACTGTATAGATAGATAGATTCTGCACCGCACTTTGACGTCAGCAATGCCCCGTGTTTGCACAGGTGTGAAGTAATGGTCATACCTCACATGCCTTGCAATATGTGTATGTATGTTATTATTCAATATTATTTGTCACAGTATCATAACAAAATGAATATGATCTATGCAAATGTGACGTTTATATGGCTTGCAATGTTGTAATATTGTTATAAAGAGATGGAAAGATGTCAGATAATCCTTTCAGAACATCAGATAATGATGTGTGTCACGTAACAATGTGCTGTTGTTGTTAACCACTTGAATCCCAGCAGCATCCATATTCTGGGGGGAACATAAGCCAATAATAGGCGATGTACAAGCTCACAACGAGCTGCAGTGCCACATATTGTGTGCTTGTAGATCGGCTATTTTCGGCGAGGACATTTGGTGTAGACGGAATAAAGAGGTCCAAGTACAGACAGAGCCAAATCAGGTCCAGTTTACTATGTCTAGAGGGTTTAAGTGGTTAATCCCTCTTACCCCTAAGTTTAATTTGCTGCCGCTTGCTTTTCATTAACTTCTAAAAGTGATGTGAGGCACTATGTTAATGCCACAGTGTAAAAAAAACAACCAAACACTGATAGCTGTGGAAGTGGTTGCCTGAGGTCGAGTGGAGATTTGTGGAGGGTTGTAAACAAGGTGGACGTTTTCATTAGCGGTATACTAATCAGTCAGGCGGTGATTGGGGCTGTGCCGTTAAACTGGAACAACACAGCCAAGGTTAGACAACAACTTTGTAGTCGCCGGTCCCATAAGTCACTGCAAGGTCTGGTGTATATAGGCGTGTCAGTGTCACTCACCTTCAGCCATGATGTTGCTGTGTCAGTGACTCGCTACAGATGAAATCAGCCTGGCACGTCCATAGTACAAAGACTCTGAATGTGCTCACACAAATACACAATAGTGTGGTAATTCCGTTGCACCCTCAATGACAATAAAGGCTGAATACGTACACGTACGCATTGTGCATTTGCATGCACCGGGTGATATATATAAAAGAGGAGAATAAAATGACAAGAAACGGATGTGGTATAATATAGGGCTGGGCAGGAGAAGTGAGGAATCGATCGTATAGCGTGGATAAAAAATGGTTAACATGTGGAGGATGGCAGAACAATAGAAGAGAGGATACACCAGAATGGCTGACTACGTAAAGAACAAGGTGCATCGTGGAGGGACCAAAACAATGCTGCAAGAAAATCTGCCCCAAAAGGAAGTTCCTGTGTGCCAGCCAGGAAGTGTTTTGTGGTTGCGGGTCTCAAACCACAATAGTGGTGTGAGTAATCTCTGTCTGCACACTTCCCTAAATTCTCGTTTTGTCTTTTCTCTTCCCTCCCCCATCTCCTCGCTCCCTTGCTCTCTCTTGCTCTCATTCTTTGTGCCACATTGCCATGCCTGCATTCTCTCTCTCTCTCTCTCACTACATGCCTCCACTCTCTTGCTCCATCTCTCTTTCGCTATGTCTCTCTCTCCCTGTCATTCTCTCCACCTCTTTCTGTCTATGTTCTACCTGCAGGATTACCGGGAGGATGGCATGGACTTGGGCAGTGACGTGTCCAGTCGCTCCAGCTCAGAGTCCAACTCCAACAAGGTGACGCCCTGCTCCCCATCTCTTGACCTGGCCAATCTGGACGACTACAAGTCCTCCCCCTCCCTGGACCTGGTCACCTTGGACGAGTACAAGTCCTCCCCCTCCCTTGACCTGGTCACCTTGGATGACTACGAGGAGGACGAGGACTACCAGGAGTACAAGAAGAAGGTGATAGAGGAGTGGGAGAGTGAATATGGAGAGGACTTCACCTCCCAGCAGCCTCCTGGCCAGGAGGAGGGCGGAGGAGTTGGGGCGCGGGGGACTGGGGTCCCCAGCGGAGGCACCCGTAAGTCAGTGAACAGCCGCAGTCTGGCCGAGGAGTTCCAGGATGTGAAGACCACCCCGCCGCTCCCCGCGCCGGGCGGACGCACCGCTACATCGGCCGCGGCCGTCCCAGACGAGCTGAAACAGAACGGCAACCTGATCACGCCCAGAGGCCACCAGCTCCACTCCCCGGGCGCGCCACAGGGTGGCACGGGGACCCCCAAGCCCAGTCACCGCAGCGTCAACCAGGGCAGGGGGAGCCGTGCCATCGGGGGAGGAGAAGGAGGAGGAGGAGGCAGTGGAGGGACTGGGGGGAGGATGGGGGGCTACAGGGAGGTGGAGAGCGTAGAGGAGGAACCTCTGCCCACCATGGACTGGGCGGCCCTGGAGAGACATCTGGCCGGGCTGCAGTGCCGGGAGCAGGAGAACCAGAATCTCAACCAGAACCACAACCACAGCATGGGCAAGACCAACTACACCTCAGTGAGTGGATATGTGTTTTTGTTTGCGTGTCATTGTGTTTATCTGAGTGCCTTGTGTATACACACACGCTCATCTGTTATTATGTGTCAGAGGTCATCCTGCATAGTATCTCATATAGTCATATTTCGCCATTTCCCATGACCTGCTGGGGGTTGCGTCACGCTGTAATCCACTGGTTATCCATGTCAGATGGCTGCTGGAATATGAGAGTTTGAAAGCTGGAATAGGGCAGGGAATTGAGGATTAACAGGCTAATGTAGCGCAAAGTTATGTGGTCCAACTATGTGCATGCAGACAACAACACCTGACAGAAAACATGGATGTCTGTCTACGCAGCTGGGAAACAGAGGCTTTGGGGGTGTGTGGTTATGCTGGTGAAGTGTCTGACTAGTCTACAAGGACTCTACAAAACACAAGGGACTGCATTATTTCAAATGTCCCCTCCCCTGATGGGGACCTGATGAATGGATTGTATTGTTTTGGTCAAAGCTATACCTCATTCTTATAAAAGATAACATCTGAAAATGGTGTACACACATTAACCATGGCACAGACAGAGATGTTTATAACTTCGGTAGTAGTAGCCTTTACTAGTCATGTAACCATTCAGAGAATCTGTGTGTGCACCCTCACTATCAGTGAGGGTTTGTTGTGGTCATGTGATATGTCCACCAGTAGAGGGCAGTGTTGTATTGTTGCTCATGCCACAGTAGCAGGTTCACTGTCTCCCTCCAAAGCCCTGGCGTGAAGGGTGTGCAATTCACTAGTTTTCTCATGACATCACCATGCCTTAGCGTTTATCCTTGTTAATGCCTTTATGGTCTATTGTTAAACTGTGGGTAAAAAAGACCATAGCTATTGAAGTGGTTAGAGAGAGA
>NC_139945.1:39584381-39614381 GCF_963454915.1 Gymnoscopelus microlampas
ACACACACACACACACACACACACACACACACACACACACACACACACACACACACACACACACACACACACAGAAAAACTGAAACATTACCTGTGCTCACGTCCAGACCTGCAGAGCTTTTTACCTCCAAGTCAACAAATAATGGTGTTCACTGTTAGCAGGCCAGCGTGTGGTTTCATGGTATTGTTGAAACAGTGATATTATTGTAACCACGTCCATTAGTTGGGACAGGTGTGTTTGGTTATGGAAGAGTGGGGGGGTGTAGTTTCCTCTGGAATGGGGGGGGGGTTGTAGGGGGACGTGCGGGCCGACGAGGATTTCTGAGGGATGACGCCCGTGTTGACCTCTTCATCATTAGGATCTAATTAACTGTGGAGGCACGTGCCAAAGAGGGTCCCCCAGGGGCCTCCGGTAAACCAAGGGGTAAAACAATCCTCCCAGCCCTTCTGTCAGCTCTGCACCCCGAAAAGATAAACAATAATATTATTCTTCTCCGATGGCCTTGAGGTAGAAGTCAGGCAGAGAGGCCCCAGTGTATTGCCACCCCTGCCCAGTAATTTACCTCTACTTGATCTACCGTGCAGCATATTCTGAATATAAATCCATGGCTGCAGGCTGCTCTTTTTCTTTCTTTATCACACCGTGCACACACCCAAACCCATACTCACACCATTTATAAACAGCCTGTGAGCAAGCTCAGTGCTCTTGGTAATATGGATATGCTGGGACCTGCAGCAACACACACACACACACACACACACACACACACACACACACACACACACACACACACACACACACACACACACACACACACACACACACACACACACACACACACACACACACACACAGGCAGGAAAGGAGAAAGGAGTTCATGTTTAAGTTTATGTTTTAATATGAGACTCCTAATACTTTCATTTCAGCTCGAGCAGGCCCACTTGAAACTCCATTCACTCACACTGTTATTAATGTTGGTGCATAGCTTGACTAATGCCTCATGACAGCTGTGAAGTACATGTTATATAGGTATGCATATCAACAGTGCAAAATATGTATGCAATCAACCCTGAGCACTGACGCACTCCACCTATGCTTACATGGCATAAACTATACTGCATGCACAAATATGCACATAACACACACAATGCACACACTTGTCACAGCTTCTAAAGGCAGCATCTGTACATACAGTCTCCTTTATGCCTGGTTTATATTTTGTCTACCTGTTGTGAGCTTGTAGATTTGCTATTTTCAGTGAGTGATTTGGGTACAGGTATGCATAGTTGTCCAGCCACCTGTACCAAATGCTGGCACTGCACGCTTAAACAAAGACTTTCACTTTAGCACTAGTACACTGTAAAGTGTAAGCCTCGTACATACCAAAGGAAGCTAAAAAATAAAGCGTACAGTAGAAGCAGCTTCTTATCAATAATTGGGCGTGTCCAAGGTTATGAGTGCCACCTGTCACTCAAGTCTCAGCTGGTGTGCCTGTTTGGGCGTGACAAAACGGGCCGTTTGAACAGGAGCACATTTTGAAATATAAAATATAAAATAGCAGCTGTAGATGACAAATAAGTCTATATTTATTACTACATGACCTATTTATGGATCAAAAATGTATAGAACGCTTATAAATAAGCTACTAAATAACCTGAACTAGCTGTCTGCAAGTCACTACCATCGCCACCACTGCCTGCTGTCTGGGGAGACCGTCTGAGGAGACTGTCTCGCCACGAAGCACCACTGCGCTTCCCTCGGCCAGAAATGACCAAAAGCTAACTTACTAATCTTAATAAAAAAGCACAAACTAACTGCTTTACAAGTTAACTGTGCTGCAGCACATTTGTGGACCACATTGCTGTTTACATTGCTTAGTTACTATAGTATGTTTTATCTCTACTTTATTACACAGCTTTGTTGAATATGAAATTCTGATTGGTCAATCAATCACAGCATTCTGTTATTTCTGAGTCACAGACCACTGCTCTACCTCTGTCTACGTTGTTATGGAAGCAGAAACTTGAAATGAAAAATTAACCTGAAATGACTTCTTTTGCGCGATGCTCGTAGTCGTAGGTAGCCGTGTAATAAGCAATATAATGTCCAATGAGGTGGTTATTCATGCAGGTTTATTTTCCAATAATGACCGCCTCACTGTACATTATCCCTTACTTGATTGGGATGTGTTTAACTGTATCTGCCTTTGTCCTTTGTCCTCTCAGTTGTTAATGCCAGTCAGTTGACAGGTGTGGGAGGACCAGCTTAATAGCCTATTCTCAAATTCACCATAAAAAAGGAGGGAAAAAATATAATAATAGAAGCGTGGAGCATGTTGCCCCAGACAATCACTCAAGGGCTGTGGAAAATAAAAGCAGGAGACAGTTATGGAATACAAATGGGAGCAGCTCATTCTCTCTCTCTCTCTCTCTCTCTCTCTCTCTCTCTCTCTCTCTCTCTCTCTCTCTCTCTCTCTCTCTCGCCTTCCCATCTCAGTGTGTTCTATGATTATACTTGAACTCTGTTCAACACCCACCACTAACAATCTAACTACTACCCACGCACAAGCTCTCAGACAGTGCCACGTAGAGGGAGAGGGGAGGAGGGGAGGAAAGGTGGAAAATTGTAGGGTACGAAAAGTCTGAGGAGTAGCCAATAGTGGATAGAAGTGGGCGAAGCACTGAGAGTAAAATACTCACGCTGGAGCTCAAGCTACTCGTTTCTGCACTGTATTAGCTAGCATGAGCAATAGATCGCGATAGCTACACAGTAAAATTGTGGGTGTTCATTTAACTAGTGTAAAAATTAACCCAGCATTACGTTAACACTTGGGATCTCACTGTGAAGGGTGACAGGGTCAGCTTGTTAACCTGTCAAGGCAAGAGAGTGTGTTAACCACATAAGCCCTTTATATTAACCAGGGTTAATGTGATTAAGCATAGAGGAGTTGGTACAGAGTATAACAGTGTGTTGGGCAGTATGTTGAGAGGGCGAGGCTAAAGAGTGGGGGTCGGGTGCATTTTTGGGGGGGCGGGGGGCTTAGCAACCAGGTGTGTAGATCTGGCTGAAGCTCGGATGTCTGACTCATCCCCCTAAGCACATGCACTGTGTGTGTGTGTGTGTGTGTGTGTGTGTGTGTGTGTGTGTGTGTGTGTGTGCGTGTGCGTGTGCGCGTGCGTGCGTGTGTGCGTGTGTGTGTGGTGTCGACCAGTTCAAACATGCCCGGCCCTCTGCACGCCACGGCTCACTCGCTCTGGCTGTGTGCAGGACATGCCGACTGCTTTAAAGCCATTCAGTCTTCTTTCTTCTGTTCGTTCGTACACACACACACACACGTTCATGTAACCTCATGTAACTACTTCAAAGGATATCTAATTATGCTCATGGTCTTCTGACAGTCTGCCGGTGGTGGTGGGATCTTTTCTTCTTCTGTTTTGTTTTTGCCTGTGGACTATTTTTTTCATCTCAGCTTAACCTTGGATTCCCCACAGCAAGTTGGGCACTTAACACAGGTAAAAAAATAATACATTGTTTCTGCTATGAGAGTATGTTTTCTGTAGAGTTGGGCTTTCTTTCATGATTTAATTTGATAGCTTAAGTGCGACGTCAACTTGAGTTAAGATTCCAAAAGGAGCTGAAGCGCGCTGTAGAAAAAGCCTCTCTACATCTCGATCACTTGTAAACACCCTGGAGCGCTGCATTCCTTTACCTTGATATCCTGTGTGTGTGTGTGTGTGTGTGTGTGTGTGTGTGTGTGTGTGTGTGTGTGTGTGTGTGTGTGTGTGTGTGTGTGTGTGTGTGTGTGTGTGTGTGTGTGTCTGTGGTCTGTACCAGGACTGTGTGATATCTATGTGGTCTGTACCAGGACTGTGTGATATCTATGTGGTCTGTACCAGGACTGTGCTTTTTGGTCTGTAACAAAGTGCAGGTGTGTGCTAGCCTGAGAATGTGGAGGATTCTGACCATGTGTTGTGTTATTTGCTGTCTGAATACCCCTCCTTGTTCAGTCTTCCTGACAAATACAAAATGTCCAAACCTTTGACCACATGCATAAATTACACCTTACTTTAAAGTAACGATATTTCAGTTTTTTAAATACATTTTTATGATTACATCTAAATAGAATAAATAAACTTAACTTAAAATAAAGTTGCATACAAACACACACTTGGTCTATAGCACAAATTATGCTGTTCACTAAACCAATAAGCCCCAAGAGGCTGTGGTATTTAGTGATATTAGAACAACGCTGTAAACACAACCTCACATGGCTTGTTGCTTTTATAAAATGGTTACTAAATATGGCAACATGAAACCAATAGACTTATCCCAATCAAAACCTTTTTTAATAACAATTTCACTACAAGAATCATTTCTACAATGTAGTCCCTAACTGCCTGCACAAACTAGGTGGTTGTTATGCAACTTTTATTCAGACAGACTCTGATCTGCGTGGGAACTCGTGAATATTGTTAACACACTTGTAAACTAGCCGTTGTGAATGTGAAATTAATCAGTATCAGTATTGAGCAACTGCATCGTCAATTTCTTAAATATTAGTAGAGCTGCTATTCTTTCTGCTTTTGGAAACAAATTCAGAGTTCATGAACATTTTTGAATATTGAACATTAGTGAACATGTTTGCCCATAATGACATGCTCAAAGGGACACCAGATTGGAAGTGGAGGGCCTGCCGTGGGTTCGAGTCCTGATCCCGACGGCTTTTGCTGCATGTCACACCCCATCTCTCTCCCAATTTCCTGTCAGCCTATACTGTCCTGTCCATAAAGGCATAAAAGCCCAAAAATAAACATTTAAAAAAAGAAAAGAAAGTGGAGTAGGTGAGTTCATTCAAACCCAGACTAAACTCATACCCACCTGCTGGCAGCTGGAGGTGAGAGGTCACAGTGCGTTCCATAAGCCAAACACGACCCTGAGAGAGAGACCGCCACAGAACGTTCTGTATTAATGATGATGCCTCTGTGACGGTGTCGTCCTGGCAGACCAGCTGCTTGGTGGAGACTCAAAGTAGAGGTCCTGGTGTGGCCTTCAGCCATTTTTATAACCTAATCTGCCACCGTCCTTCAGGATGATTCCACCTGCACACACACACGCACGCACGCACACACACACACACACACACACACACACACACACACACACACACACACACACACACACACACACACACACACACACACACACACACACACACACACACACACACACACACACCCTTCCACTCACTGAGTCACCCACAATCATTCAGCACTAAGAGAGGTGGGGTCTCGGCAGATATCTGAATCACTGTTCTTACGATTGTGTGTACAGTACAGCATAGAGCAGTGGCACAAGGACAGGTTACATGTTGTCACTCGTCACTCCAGAAACGTTTCTCTGTATTCAATTCACTAATGCCAAATACAAATCACACCCAGTGTGAAGTGGGCGGTGTGGTCACAGTGGTCATCACAGTGATGGAAGTGATTCACTTAAAAAAAAACATGAAAGTGTTTTTTTTTAAGTCCATACTGCTATTCATAGGGCTGCACATGTGTCATGTGTTTCACTAGCCAATCACTAGCAACATGAGCCCTAGTTACACCGCCCCAAAAATCACACCCAGTGTGAAGTGGGCGGTGTGGTCATCACAGTGGTCATCACAGTGATGGAAGCTCACTTTTAAAAAAAAAGTTTTTTTTTAAGTGCATAGTCCTATTTATAGGTTATTAATTTCATCATGTGTCTCGCTAGCCAATCACAGTGCTGAATAGAGTCAGCCAATAGAGTTAGCCAATCACAGTACAGCTAGGGGTGTACTAATGTAGGGGTGTACTAATGTAGGGGTGTACTAATGTATGAGCCAATCACAGTACAGCGAAGGGTGTACTAATGAGGTGTCCCAACCCCACTTATAGGGGCGGCTACACCGCCCAAAAAGTGTAATCACTTAAGCCATATTTCATACCTTCCCACAGTTTCAAAAATAGCTAAATTAACTGAGCTACAGGCTTAAGCTAACAATGTGCCATGGTGTGAGCTTGTAAATCTTGTAGATGCAACGTGTTGCTACGCGGCTCTCCCACCTACGTCACACCGACGAATGTGAGGATCTATGCGAATGTGCCGATCAATAAGATCTCTGTATCTGTCAGTCCATGTCCCTTTTATGCCTATATTTGGAGATCGTTGATGTCATCAGTATATGCCCATATATGGAGCTGACTGATGTGTTTGCGCCTGATGCCATGATGACACATGAGGTTAGAGTCTAACCTCATGTGTCATCATGGCATCAGGTGTTGTCTAACCGTTAGACAACACACTCTTTATTTGGGCGTAGCTGCATTGGGAACTCCTTATATGGTTATGGCTGAGTCATTGTGACATGAGCGTGACAACCGGCCGGCCGGTCGTCCCTTAAACCAATCCTATATTACTGATGACATCGGCGATTTCTATATATGGGCATATTAGTCAGATCGGCGGTGAGACATAGGATTGAGGGCTGCATAGCGGCGCGAACCTCTAGTTTTAATATAAGATGTGTGATATTCTTTTTAATAAAATGTGCAAAAAAAATGCCTATAATGACTATTATAGGGACGTCGTGTTGAAAATGCTTAAAATATATTTTTTGGGGTATAGAATTAGCCATTGGGAAATGAGCGTACACAAAGTACTGATAAAATAAATTAAACAAATTCATAACTTTTTGAATAGTTGTAATGCAATAATAATGGGCTGTCCTAAAATCCCAAGGCACAACCTGGACTTGTCCCACGGCACACCAGTGTGTCTCGGCACACCGTTTGAACCACTGGCATACAGTTCACCATACCAATGCCTGGCCCCTGTTCCCTCTTTATTCTCCCCATTTCCCTTCTTTTACAGCCCCCCAGCTCCCCCTCACTTCTGTTCTCACTTCTGTGCCCACTCCTGGTCCCTGCTAATTGTCTTCTTCCTAAATCTGTCAGGAAGCATTATGGTCCAATGTTCTCACACAGCCAAAATACAGCAGGAGACTATTTTCTCCCCCTGGCTGCCCCCCTTCCCACCCTAAAGAAAACCATGAAAGTGTGTGGGGGGGGGGGTGCAGGCTGTGAGTGGCAGGGCGTGCTGTGGAGGAAATGGGGATTTATGTAGCTGTGAGGAGACAGCCTTTAATGTTATAGCACCATGTCAGTCTACGTACTGCACACACACACACACACACACACACACACACACACACACACACGCACGCACGCACGCACGCACGCACGCACGCACACACACACACACACACACACACACACACACACACACACACACACACACACACACACACACACACACACACACACACACACACGCACACACACACTAGCTTCATAACAAGAGGCAGATTGAGGAAGGGAGAAAAACTCGGTTTACTGCACGAAAAGCACCAGAAAGAGAGAGAGGGCTATATTTTATCGGCAGCGACAGATTTTTAAACTCCTCTCTCCTGTCAGAGGAATAAAGAGTTGAGTCAGACTCAGACACAACGGCCCGTGTTTGTTCTGCACGCCTTTGCGCGCGCGCGCGTGTGTGTGTGTGTGTGTGTGTGTGTGTGTGTGTGTTCATTTGGGTGGAGCTGTGCAGGGCGGGTGAATTACTGTGCTTCTCTGTACTTGATTATAGAGGCTGCTGTGTGTTTGGGTTTGTGAGAGACAGAGAGGTGGGCTGTAGACTAGTCTGTTTATAGTTTATACCAGGGTGAAATTACAGCACACACGCACATACACACACATAGAAACAAACCACTCTATCATCACCAGTTAGCACTTAAGGGGATAGTTCACCCCCAAAATGACTTTTTTCCTATCAATTAGGTACCCCATGGAGACTTGAATTCATGCCAATAATTTAAAACTTTCAATAATTTCAATAATTTTAATATTTGATGACCAGCGGACTGGTAGGCGGCGATTCCGGTAGGAGATACAAAGGAGACTCTTTGTGTCTCCTATCGGAACCACTGCCGGTCATCAAATGATTGGCTTAGGAATGAGACGAAAACAAAAACATATCCATGAATTCAAGTCTCCATGGGGTGACTAATCGATTGAAAAAAAGTCATTTGGGGGGTGAACTATCCCTTTAAGGTTGACCGATATTGATCCCGTGGCGGAAATTCAGTTTCAGCTCCACCCAGCTGATGGTTGCTCTGATGGTCATGATGTGCACATGGGTTGGGAGCTGTTAGGGAATACAAGTGTCTTGCTCAGGGACACTTTACTTCATTTTCATGTTTACTCAGACATTTGGGTGCACTCCAGACAGTTTTTAAGTTGTTTGAGTCTATATTTAGATATTTGATATGATTTTCATCAAACATGCCTCCCTCCTATACAGTATAAAGCCCATTCAACTTCAAACTCCAAGTTAACCATGTTAGACTCATTGAAAACACACGTCCCTGGTTCTGGTGACTGATATTGTCCTTCTAATGCTTGAGGGGAGCATATTTTTTCTATTACTTAAATCACTTACATTTTCTAACATTAGACATTTAAAATGGATAAAAAACATAATCGAAAAACTACGGCACCGTCGTCATGCAGTAGAAGGGCAATATCAGTCACCAGAACCAGGTACATGTGTTTTCAATGAGCCTAACATGGTTAGCATGTCTGATCAAATGAATATCAAATGTAAACACTTTGACTCAAGTAACAAAAAAACTGTCTGGGATGTTAAAATGACCCCAGATGTGTTTTAAAGTGAAATACCCCTTTATGTTCTTTATGATCTGTTTCTCAGTGCCCTCTCTCATGACTAATGCATTATTGTATCCATGTAACTGCAATATATCGATGTTATATCAATATTATGATATGAGACATATCGTCTAGGTAGAATTTAGCATATCGTAATATTGCGATAAGGCTCACAAAGTGTCACGATGCATTGTGTGAGCGAGCTTGTAGATCTACAATCTTTGTATTTTTTACCATTTCTGAAAAATGTCAAATACATAATTTATATTATTTTCTCAATACCATTTGGTCAAACAATATTATTTTGTCCATATCACCCAGCCCTACATGTGTACTTGCACCAATGCGTGTGTGGTGTGAGTGAAAGAGCGAGAGAGAGAGAGAGAGAGGCAGAGAGAGAGAGAGAGAGGCAGAGAGAGCGAGGCAGAGGGCTTGGTGCCAGGTCACGCAGAGAGCTTCATCTGTTGCTGTAGAGGAGAACAGAGGAGAGACATAACAACCGTAACCTCAGAATACCCATACCATTAGACTGAAGTCAGTTTGTCACAGTATTTCCATTTAAGTCGGTGGCTTCAACTAGGGCTTGTTGTGCATGTCTGAAGAGTTACATTGGATTTTTAATAGATTCCAAAATTATTTTGGGGAAATTCTGACCACAAGGATTTCATCCTTGTGGATTTCATCCTTGTGGACCCTGGAGTAACCCTGTAACCATAGCAATCATTCTGTGGCCGTGCTCTCATCTCTGCTCACCGTATCATCCTTAACTACTAAGGATTTATTTTTGACTCACCTCTCCTAGTATTTCAGGATGGCTTATTTCCTATCCCCAGCATAATTGATAATCATCGATTCACTTGTTCCGTGTTTCACATGCCAGTGTGCAAATGTGTCTTCTTTAATGTAGAAATGTAGAGCAGGCACTCCATGCCTGAATATCTGTGCCACCAACTGCACATTATTCACTGCACACAGTTTCCTCATTAGAACAGCCACTGGTGGCCCCTATCTCTCTATCTGTTACATATACATCTCTTACTTAGACACACAGACACACCCCCTCACTCTCTCTCTCTCTCTCTCTCTCTCTCTCTCTCTCTCTCTCTCTCTCTCTTACACCTACACACACACACACACACACACACACACACACACACACACACACACACACACACACACACACACACACACACATGCACACACGCACGCACACACACACACATACAAGCACACTCGCGCACACACACGCACACTCGCGCACACACACACACACACACGCGTGTGCACGCGCATACGCACACACACACACACACACACACACACACACACACGCACACACACACACATACACACACACACACACACACACACACACACACACACACACACACACACACACACACACACACACACACACACACACACACACACACACACACACACACACACACCATGCCTCCTTGGCCTTCCACCATCAGTTACTCCCTGTCAGAGAGAGCTCATTACTGCCAAAGTCTGGCCCTCACACTGAGGCAACCTGCTTCACTATGCACAATGTTTTTCACACCGACACAAAATGTCAGCCCACTAAAAGCATCTCTGCTCCCTCTCTCTGCAGGGGGGAGGGGCGGGGGGATTTTAGTTACCAGTGGAAAAGGGGAGAGACAGAAAGATAAGGTTAGGATGCTCTTAAAGAAACTGCTGCTTTTGCAGATTGGGTGAATCATACCTATTTCTTGGGGAGGGGTGTAATGGCCATTTATTTTACCACCTGTCATTCAAAGCTCCTCTCTGCTTGCCCACCCTTGATCCTTGTAGATAACATTGCAGCAGATTGGACTGTTATGTAATTCAAAGATTGATAAGGTTCCCATGGTATTCTACCCTTGTGCCTCTGTCTATAAATAGACACACGGAGAGGAGCAGTCTACAGTATATGCTCTGTATGTTGTTTTGATGCACTAGATAGATAGATAGAAAGAAGAAGATGAGAGACTAGGGAACAGCTCCAGTACATCTACTGTACATCACACCCACACACCCACAGGGTGGATGTGTCTCCCGCTCCAAACAGACACAGAGCATGTAATACCGTATGAATACCGAGTGATAATTGACATACAGTAACAGTGCACAGAAATGTCTGTGCGGTACTCACGGTGCAATTCATATCCTCAACAAAATGTTCATCCTTACCGGTCAGCATTTGTAGAGACATAACCAGCTGCAGCCTCTAGTTGGCTGATGTTAGCCAGCTCAGAGCAACACTTCATAATGAGGTTTTCCCCCAAACCTGTTTTTGGAGTCAACAGACAAGATTGTCTCTCTCCACTTGATAATCTGTCTGACTGCCGATATTCTCTCTGCTGATTTGGGCTGCCTGAGACATCTGAGTCCTGTGGTTAGATAACCACGCTGTGTTTTAGCTCTGCTAGTGGCAGGGCTCAAAGGATGGCGATGTCCATCTGCTCATCCAACACTTTGTTCCCAAACAGGACATCTCAAAAACTACTGACTGGATTGCAATGGAATTGTCTGTGCACATTCATTTGAGAGTTGCTCTCTTTTTGGGTAACCACTAACCAGTCTGAATTGCATGGCAGGTGGTATGTAGCAGCAGACATGGGAGAAGGGCAGAGTACTTGCAGCTAAAGTGGGTTGGATTACGCTGAATATATTGTGCTTCTGATTCAATCCTGACCTATTAAAGGATTGCTTTTCATTACCTTCCCTAAAAGAGCAGTGCACTGTGCTGAGCGCAACGGTGTAATGATATTTTTCATATTGTCATGGAAGAAAAGCCTCAGAGATATAATGTCTACTAAGAGCAAACTGATGTCCTTGTGCAAGACACGTACATTTGTCAAACAAATGATGTAAAATGATCTTTGGAGGAAATAACGAGCACATACATCTCATGAGAAGTCATGAGAAGCGTTTCTCAGTTTAAAGCCCAGCTCATGAGCCCAATTATTTTTTCGCCAAATAAAATTACAGCTGTACGGACCTCATAAGTGTCTGCTCAGGGTCTGTGCGAACAATAACAGAACCTTGTAACTACAGTGTACCTGTTTATCAAACTTAGAACTGACGCTAATGTTATGAAAACAATGAATTATATTTCTAAGATCTATGTTAGATTATTGTTATTGTTAATAGTCAAAGTTATTGTAGTCAAAGTCCTGCTTATTATTGTAGGCCTATATAAGCAGTGTCATGAAGCAATATAACACATGCAAGTATCTGACAATATAAAGTCACAATACCAAGGCAGTATTGCTTTTTTTTTTTTTATATAATTTTTTCTTCATTTCCTGAAAAAACAATATTATCATTTCAAAATGAATATTTTGGAGCTGGTTTCTGCCCAACAGCAGAGATATATTTATTGCATGCTTAAATTATTTAAAAAAAGCCTAAGGAAGTTTCACAAAAGCCTGGTCTTGACTTTTATGTGCCTTAGACACCTCTCATACGAGGATTATGTACATTACAGTCATCTAATGTGGGAACAGACACCATACAGATATTCTCCGTAAAGGAGCTCAGTGGGTGAATGACCCACTGCCTTTGCTGGATATAATTCATCCAGCAATGTTATGGATTCTTTGTGGGAAAGAGACTTATGTTGTAGAACAAAGAATGTTTGAATGTTGTTCACTTGTCTTGGAAGAACCAAGATCAATATTCAGTTATTTCTATGTGGAACACCAAAGCATGTTTGTCATATAATGATTAATGTCCTAGCCAATACACATCAACACATCATTTCAGCAGCTGCATTTAGCAAATAATCATTATTCTGGTAGAGATCATGTTAAACTGTTAAAAAGGACCTGTGTTCCAATGCATCCAATGTTAGTTATTATTCAGACACAAGCTCTTGCTAATACATTTCATTGGTTTAATATTTAGAAAACCCACAGATAGACTTGAGCACTTTCACTTTGACGTTCAAAAATTCACAAAAATAGCAGATCTACAAGCTCACAACGTCTCACCATGTAACGCGTTGTGGGCTTGTAGACCGGCTATTTCCCCTACTTCTGTGCGATGCTCTTGTACGACGAAGTGGGGCATTCATTTTACGAGAGAACAAGTTTGAAATATAGCTGCAAGCAGCGATAATACGGGGCCAGAGGGAGAGAGAGAGAGAGAGAGAGACAGACAGACAGACAGACAGACAAACAAGAGAGACATGGATACTGGAGAGAGAGAGACATGGATACTGGAGAGAGAGAGAGAGAGAGAGAGAGAGAGAGAGAGAGATAGAAACGGAATAGATTGGAGAGAGAGACATGGAAACGGAATAGATTGAAGAGAGAGAGAGAGAGAGAGAGAGAGAGAGAGAGAGAGAGAGAGAGAGCCATGGAAACAGAATAGATTGAAGAGAGAGAGAGATGGATACAGAATGGATTGATTGGACATCTCAACCTATTGCCATTAACAGGAATCGAACTTTCAACCTTCGGACTAATATACTGCAACACTACCTATAGTGCTATAGCTTTGTCCAGGCTGATGTTGTCTGTTGAAGATCATAAACTCTTGCCTTCTGTCATGAACCAAGCCAACACTAAGATCACTCGTTCACAAACCATTTGCCAATAGAGAAATTGTATGTCTCCTCGCAACCGAAAACAGTGAAAGCAGCCGATCTACAAGCTCAGAAACACGTTGCTATCTGAAAAGTTTTGAGATTGTAGATCGGCTATTTTCAGAATGAAGTATGTCATAGATTGAAAAAACGTACTCTCAAATAAGCATTTCAGGTTATCTTTACCATTTGCACATTCATTGATACAGTCATGTTGTTTGCAATTCAACTTAAATGAAGTCTGCATCAAGTGAGGCTTGAACTGGCGACCTTGAGATTGTAAGGCACTCATTTAAGGGAGACGCCATTGGACAAAGAACTGGGAAAAAGGAGATCACACAGATGATACAGTTTCACGCAAATAGCTGAAAAATCCTGGGTTTAAGTGTTTTTCAAACTGCTCAAAATTGCGGACAATCTAAGGGCCAATTGGAGTGAGATTGGTTTCAGTGATATTTGGAATGACTCTCTACATAACTGCAACGTTTTAAAGAAATGTGAGTCTTGCATGTATGTGTTAGGGGCAGATGAATAATTTTCATAAAACTGCAATAGTTAAAATCTATTTCCTCCTGGGATTTTTGAGTAATCTGCACGAAACATTTTACACATGAACTTAGGACCTTTGCTGACAAAACAAAAGCGGCGGATTTTCCATAAGTGAAAAAATGCAGAAGTTATGAGCCAATGGCTGTTTTTCATATAATTCAAAATGGTGGGCGATCTAAAGGTCAGAGGTCAAAAGTCAGACCACGAAAGTTGTCGGGCATGAAGAGACGCATGTATGTATCGAAGTTTCATGGTTGTAGGTCAAACAGGGCATGAGTTGTACCTGTTCAAAGTTGGCACTTTCAATTGAGTGCTATAGCGCCACCCTTTGACGAAAGTGTGTGAGAATTATTTCTTGATAGTTCTTCATGAGCATCTACCATATGGCCGAGTTTCGTAAAAAGCGTACGCACGGTTAAGCCAGAACTGCCAAAAACAAGTATTTTTAAAACTGCTCAAAATTGCGGACAATCTAAGGGCGGAGCTTACTGGTCAAAGCGATACATGTGTTCCTTGTGAGTCAAGGCACAAGTGTAAGCAAGTTTCACGACTTTCGGCCAAACGAGGCATGACTTATGCCTGGTTAAAGTTTGCATTTTCAAAAAATTGCTATAGCGCCCCCCTTTGGCCAATTGGAGTGAGATTGGTTTCAGTGATATTTGGAATGACCCTGTACATTTCTGCAAAGTTTCAAAGAAATGTGAGTCTGCATGTATGTTTTAGGCATAGATGAATAATTTTCATAAAACTGCAATAGTTAAAATCTATGGAATCCTGGGATTTTTGAGCAATTTGCACGAAACCTTTTACACATGAACTTTGGACCTCTGCCGACAAAACGATAGGAGTGGATTTTTTCTAAGTGAAAAAATGCAGAAGTTAGGAGCCAATGACTGTTTTTCATATAATTCAAAATGGTGGGAGATCTAAAGGTCAGAGGTCAAAAGTCAGAGGGTGAAAGTTGTTCAGCATGAGGAGACGCATATGTGTATCCAAGTTTCATGGCTGTAGGTCAAACAGGGCATGAGTTGTACCTGTTCAATTGAGTGCTATAGCGCCACCTTTTGACGAATGAGTGTGAGAATTATTTCTTGATCGTTTTTCATGACCATCTACCATATGGCCGAGTTTCGTAAAAAGCGACAGCACGGTTCAGCCAGAACTGCGAAAAGTGGCAGAAGAAGAACTAAAATACTGCCAATAATAAAACAGGTCCAGAGCTGAGCTCTGGCCCCGTAATAAAACAGGTCCAGAGCTGAGCTCTGGCCCCGTAACAAGCAAAATATACCTACACCAGGGGTCTTCAACAGGGGGTCCGGGACCCCTAGGGGGTCCTCAGAGTTACTACAGGGGGTCCGCCAAAACTTTGTGTGCTATGATTATTTTTTTTTTACATTAACCACTTGAACCCTAGCATCCCTTTTCTGAGGAGAACTTTAGCCAAAAATAGCAGATCTACAAGCTCACAACGCCTCGTGCTACGAGGCGTTGTGTTGTATTTTTGCCAAAGATGTAGAGGTGTAGAGGGTAAAAAGAGCAGACTAAGTAAACGTGCGGCACCGAGTGCCGCGCTACAAGCGGCACCGAGTGCCGCGCTATGAGCTTGTAGATCTGCTATTTTTGAAAAATCGTGAAAATGTGTGCAAATCTTTGAATATATATATTTTTAAAGCGAACATTTTTAACTCAAATCTTTGCTTCTGGGGGTCCCTGGAACAAAATATTTTGATGGGGGTCCGCGGCCAAATACATATAATTTTGGGGGTCCTTGACATGAAATAGATTGAACACCACTGATATAGAAACATACGTTTTTCAGAAAACTGTTGAGATTTAGGAGACATGTAGAATCAGCTTCAGGTCTCAATGGGTTGTTAATGTCACCTTTTCTTCAATAAAGCCCTGCCAACTACACCATATGGCCTGTTCCTTGGAGGAGTTGATGCAAAAAGGACTTGAAGGAGCTTGTTATTAATTCAGTTCCTACATTGACACAATAGTATATGAGAAAAGTCATACTAAACTCGTACTGTCATAAAAAGTGAAGTCATACAATACTTTAGTATAAACAAAATGCCATACAGTCCTGTCGTTAAAAAAATACTTTGTTCTTGTCAGCCTAAATTGTTCACAGCACAGCTATCTATTTTTATATTTAATTCTTGTGACAACCCTGGGGGTTGTCAGGGTGACTGGTGTGGTTGTCATGGTTACTAACCATGTGTCATGTGTGTCAGAATGATTGGAGGGCGGAGTGTGTCATCAGTGGAGATCTGGCCCACCTGGATTGTCCTCTATAAAAGAGGTGGCTGGACTTCATTCTTGTTCTCTCTCTCACCGTGAAGCTCACTGGGAGCACTCCAGGCTTTTGGATTTTGCTTGTTAAAGAACAAGATCACTGTGGTAGAGGTTTGGGTTGTGTAGACAGAGAGGACCTCTGTTACAAATATTGCACATGTATTTTAACCCTGAGTTGACTTAATTGCACAGCATATTGGCACTTTAGTAATTTGCACAGCGTATTTTGCACAGTCATTATTTTATTGTTGAATACTTTTGATTGTTTCCTATTTGACTGAGATGGCCACTCAGCCAACAAGTTCCACCTGGGGAGACTAAAGTGTGACAATTATGATGGACAAGTGTAATGTGTGTAATAAGTGCAATAGAGACTAGGTGCAATATGGTTGAGGTGCAATGTAAGTTGTATTGTTGAGGTATGATTGAATGCCTAACAATTGCCTCTGTGTTTCAGCATGATTGGGCTGGACCATATTAGGATAGCTGGGGGGGGTTATGATGTGCTGGTGTGAATGAAATGATGTTGTAGTATGAAGAAGGAATTATTGAATAACCTGTGTAGTTAATGAGACTTGTAATACTTGTGTTTTAAGGCTATTTATATTCATGTATTTAGTGTATGTTTAGTTAGGTATTTATTATATGTTTTAGAAACACCCCTATGACTGGTGCAGTCAAATGGTTTAGTCCATGCTCATTAGTGCCAGCTGGCTATAAAAGGCTGCTGCCATTTCACCAGACCAGAGAATTGAGAGATGAGGGTGAGAAGCCAAATGCTACCAGGTCTGGGTGTTTTCTCCTAAATGTCTGTCATGTTTTGTGAATAAATACACCTACGGGTTAAACCCTACTCCAGGCCTCTGTACTGATTCCAGCCGCTAAGACGGTCCTCTTCACAAGTTACCTTGTCATGATGTAACTCCAAAGGTGACCAAGAAATCTAAAATAATTGCTGTATAATAATTGAATAGAAATTGATCATTCAAAATATGCTCCTCATTGACATTGTACGGTGAAACGGCTCTCAAAGTCACTCTTTTAGCACGTAAACGAACACAAACAAAGCTGAATCAGTCGGTACTGTTTTTTTTTTATATAAAAATGTCAACTTCCTGTTTTTACTATTTGAAGATCCAGATCCGCGGATCCAGTCCGAGTTCTTTTTAATAAAAATAGCAAAATCAACAGGATGTTAGCATTTTTATTTAAAAAACAAACGGTACTGGGTTTGGTGATGTTCTATAGTCTGAATCAACTTTATTTGCGTTCGTTTGTGCTGTTTCAGCCTACAATGTAATTTAATGAGGAGCATATTTTTTAGTTATCAATGGAGCAATTATTTTAGATTTCTTGCCCACCTTTGGAGATGCATCATGGCAAGGTAACTACACAACCCAAACCTCTACCAAAGTGGTCTTGCCCTTTAAGCACTGTTAACCACCCCAGTATCCGTATTGTGGGTATAGCTTTAGCAGAAAATAGCCGATCGACAAGCTCACTGCGACACGTGAGCTTGTCGATCGGCTATTTTCAGTCAAAACTTTCCTCATAATAACACAAAACAGAAAATACACTAGTATTGAGCCCTGAGGCTCACCGGTTACCCATATGGGGTTAAGTTAGTTTTAATAAAATAATTTAAACGTTCTTTGTTTGTGTGAGTTTCCTCATTTTGTTACAAACTCAGCCGTTTGCAACACTCTAGGTTGGTTGTTGCAATGAATAAATAACATTTAAGTGGTTGAATTTATGTAAATTGTTATCCCTGAGTCACTAGAATACCTCAAAACGGAGTATGGAGCTCGGCCTATAATTGATCATTGATTTGATTGATATGCTGCGTGCCATGAGTGAGAAGTGGTATTTTCTTAAACTTAATTCAGTTAATCATAGAGGGTCTGTGGTCATAATACAGCACTGTTTGAGGAACTATAGTTGAAAACTTAAGACATATTTTTTAATGTCTAGTCCAAAGTGAGAACAATGTAGCCTACTTGATTTAACACCAAAACTGCTATAGTTTTGATCATCTGAAACTAAGGAATTTATAAATGACAAAAAGGGTATACATTTTTATGACATTACGAAACATCTCTCTGTTTCCTTTCAATGAAAGTGTAAATCTGGGTTCAGACTCAGCCAGAGTAAACGTTTTCTAACAGATGGTTTTAAACAACCTAAATCTCAGTCGTCATAATGAACCCTTTCCCTGATCATCAGAGGGTGTATCTAGTAGATCCAGTCATTCTGTCAGGGGTAGAGGTGTTTGCTGTGGATTTTCATCTTTTGACCTGTCAAAATTGGTGAAATGTACTAAGTCCAGAGCTCGATGAATGTTAGCGTACTCCTAGCAGGTTTTTGGGGGGACGATTTTGGCCTCCACACTTAGTGATTTTTTCGGATTTAACTTTCGTTTCGGTAGTGACCAACTTTCGTTTCGGTAGTGACACAATGGTGAAATGTACTAAGTCCAGAGCTCGATGAATGTTCGTTTCGGTGGTGACCAACTTTCGTTTCGGTAGTTTGATTACAAAATGTAAGTTGTGTAAAAAATAATCTGACTATACTAAGTTGTTATTTGTTTGTTTAAGTCAGGCTATACTCTACTCAGAGTCATAAGTTTACAAAATGTACTAAAGTACAGTGAACGTGTGTGCGGTTTGTCTTCATCACTGAAAATAACGTACATGTAAACTGATGTCATGTGCAGTTGGGGTGAAGAAACACAACCATTTCACTCCTAATAATGCCTATTTGATTTGACATCCTGACTTGCTGCTGTAGCTGAGGCTTGAACCTGTTACCTGCGGCTCACTAGTCAGTGACTCTATCCATTCACCTACAGCTGTTTCCTTGGAATCTGCGGTTCTGAGACGTTTTGTTGTCAACCCCCCAAATTGACATGTATTTGGGCAGTGGACCCTAATGTGAAAAGATGTAGTGTCAGGGCCCCCCATGAAAAAGATTTATATTTATGCTGTAACACATTTTTTTAAAGTTATTTGTCTTGTTTGTTGTTCAAGTCAAAGCACCAGGAAGGCTGTACTTGTCAGCCATCTGTTAGCTCAATGGGTTGAGACGCAGTATTCATGATCCAGAGGCCATGAGTTCAAATCCCATTGATGTCTTTCCTATGATTCTTTCCTTTGCAGATTGGCTTCCAGAAGATCAACTGAAAAGTACCAGGAAGGCTATATTTGTCATCCAACTGTTAGCTCAATTGGTTGAGACGCAGTATACATGATCCAGAGGCCATGAGTTCAAATCCCATTGATGTCTTTCCTTTGCAGACTGGCTTCCAGAAGATCAAGTGAAAACTACCAGGAAGGCTGTACTTGTCAGCCATCTGTTAGCTCAATGGGTTGAGACGCAGTATTCAAGATCCAGAGGCCATGAGTTCAAATCCCATTGATGTCTTTCCTATGATTCTTTCCTTTGCAGACTGGCTTCCAGAAGATCAACTGAAAACTACCAGGAAGGCTGTACTTGTCAGCCATCTGTTAAATCAATGGGTTGAGACGCAGTATACATGATCCAGAGGCCATGAGTTCAAATCCCACTGGTGTCTTTACTGTGATGCTTTCCTTTGCAGACTAACTTCTAGAAAAACAAGTTAAAACCACCAGAAAACCTGTAACTCTCAGCCAACAGCATAGCTCAACTGGTAGAGCGTCTGTCCAATAACATGACTTGACTTGAGTGGGTTCGATTCCCACTCGAGTCAAGTGTCCCCGGTAACTTGGGGCAACGGATAAATTGACTCATATCCTTAGTGATGCTTCCCTTTGCAGACTAACTTCTAGAAAAACAAGTTAAAACCACCAGGAAACCTGTAACTCTCAGCCTACAGCATAGCTCAACTGGTAGAGTGTCTGTCCAATGACTTGACTTGACTTGAGTGGGTTCGATTCCCACTTGAGTCAAGTGTCCCCGGTATCTTGGGGCAACGGATAAATTGACTGATATCCTTAGTGATGCTTCCCTTTGCAGACTAACTTCTAGAAAACAAGTTAAAACCACCAGGAAACCTGTAACTCTCAGCCAACAGCATAGCTCGACTGGTAGAGCGTCTGTCCAATAACATGACTTGACTTGACTTGAGTGGGTTCGATTCCCACTAACGTCAAGTCCCCGGTAAATTGGGGCAGCGGATAAATTGACTGATATCCGTAGAATAACTAACTAGAATAACTAGAACCGCTCGGTCCTGGGTTGAACTGGTTTTGAACCAGCACACTCCTACAAGTTATTCTACGGATATCAGTCAATTTATCCGTTGCCCCAAGTTACCGGGGACACTTGCCTCGAGTGGGAATCAAACCCACTCAAGTCAGGTCAAGTCATGTTATTGGACAGACGCTCTACCAGTTGAGCTAAGCTGTTGGCTGAGAGTTACAGGTTTCCTGGTGGTTTTAACTTGTTTTTCTAGAAGTTAGTCTGCAAAGGGAAGCATCACTAAGGATATCAGTCAATTTATCCGTTGCCTCAAGTTACCGGGGACACTTGACTGGAGTGGGAATCGAACCCACTCAAGTCAAGTCAAGTCATGTTATTGGACAGACGCTCTACCAGTTGAGCTAAGCTGTTGGCTGAGAGTTACAGGTTTCCTGGTGGTTTTAACTTGTTTTTCTAGAAGTTAGTCTGCAAAGGAAAGCATCACAGTAAAGACACCAGTGGGATTTGAACTCATGGCCTCTGGATCATGTATACTGCGTCTCAACCCATTGAGCTAACAGATGGCTGACAAGTACAGCCTTCCTGGTAGTTTTCAGTTGATCTTCTGGAAGCCAGTCTGCAAAGGAAAGAATCATAGGAAAGACATCAATGGGATTTGAACTCATGGCCTCTGGATCTTGAATACTGCGTCTCAACCCATTGAGCTAACAGATGGCTGACAAGTACAGCCTTCCTGGTAGTTTTCACTTGATCTTCTGGAAGCCAGTCTGCAAAGGAAAGAATCATAGGAAAGACATCAATGGGATTTGAACTCATGGCCTCTGGATCATGTATACTGCGTCTCAACCCATTGAGCTAACAGTTGGATGACAAATATAGCCTTCCTGGTACTTTTCAGTTGATCTTCTGGAAGCCAGTCTGCAAAGGAAAGAATCATAGGAAAGACATCAATGGGATTTGAACTCTTGGCCTCTGGATCATGAATACTGCGTCTCAACCCATTGAGCTAACAGATGGCTGACAAGTACAGCCTTCCTGGTGCTTTGACTTGAACAACAAACAAGACAAATAACTTTAAAAAAAATGTGTTACAGCATAAATATAAATCCTTTTCATGGGGGGCCCTGACACTACATCTTTTCACATTGGGGTCCACTGCCCAAATACATGTCAATTTGGGGGGTTGACAACAAAACGTTTCAGAACCACAGATTCCAAGGAAACAGCTGTAGGTGAATGGATAGAGTCACTGACTAGTGAGCCGCAGGTAACAGGTTCAAGCCTCAGCTACAGCAGCAAGTCAGGATGTCAAATCAAATAGGTATTATTAGGAGTGAAATGGTTGTGTTTCTTCACCCCAACTGCACATGACATCAGTTTACATGTACGTTATTTTCAGTGATGAAGACAAACCGCACAGACGTTCACTTTACTTTAGTACATTTTGTAAACTTATGACTCTGAGTAGAGAATAGCCTGACTTAAACAAACAAATAACAACTTAGTATAGTCAGATTATTTTTTACACAACTTACATTTTGTAATCAAACTACCGAAACGAAAGTTGGTCACCACCGAAACTAAAGTTAAATCCGAAATAATCACTAAGTGTGGAGGCCAAAATCGTCCCCCCAAAAACCTGTTAGGAGTACGTTTCAGGCAATTTAGAGTTGATTGGTAGTACTTTGTAGTGACTTTTTTGGTCCCTAACACCACAAATGGTTTACATACTCTTTACGAATGTCTTACGCATCATTTGCTTAACATTAATGATAATTCTAGTAATTGTTTGGTGTCTGCATTCATGAAAGCCAGGTAGTTTACAACAGGTAAGGAGAAAGTCCACATTAACAGACAGTCATAAATGATGAACTGTCTTCACTTTACTGTAGGGCACATAATAACATGTACAAAGGATTTATAGATATTTTAGGAATGTTTTACAAAGCATGTTAAACATGAACAAACACATTAACAGACAGTTGTAAATGATGAACTGTCTTCACTTTACTCTAGGGCACATAATAACATGTACTAAGGATTTATAGATACTTTAGGAATGTTTAACAAAGCATATGTTAAACATGAACAAGCTACCAATAGCTTGTATATATTATGTAACATCAGTTACAAATGATTTAATAATCATTTACAGATGTATTATACATGGCTTATTCATGAATAGTTACTAATACCTTTATAGATGATTTGTAACCGTAGTTATAAAGGTTTTAGTAATCATTTACGAATGTCAATAAACAGGTTGTTAATGATTTGTTAATAGTCTACAAACTGCTTATAAACGTTAATAAATGCTTTAGAATGGGTCGTTACAAATGATTTAATAATCTTTTACAGATATATATAAATGGCTTATTCATGAATAGTTCACTACTTACTAATACTTTACAAATGATTTGTAACTGTAGTTATAAAGGTTTTAGTAATCATTTACGAATGTCAACAAACAGGTTGTTAATGATTTGTTAATAGTCTACAAACTACTTATAAACGTTTATAAATGCTTTATAACGGGTCATTATTGTAAAGTGCTACCGAATTATTTCTTGATAGTTTTTCAAGACCATCTACCATATGGCCGAGTTTCGTAAAAAGCGTATGCACGGTTAAGCCAGAACTGCCAAAAACAAGTGTTTTTCAAACTGCTCAAAATTGCGGACAATCTAAGGGCAGAGCTTACTGATCAAAGTGATACATGTGTTCCTCATGAGTCAAGGCACAAGTGTAAGCAAGTTTCACGACTTTCGGCCAAACGAGGCATGACTTATGCCTATTTAAAGTTTGCATTTTCAAAAAATTGTTATAGCGCCCCCCTTTGGCCAATTGGAGTAAGATTGGTTTCAGTGATATTTGGAATGACCCTGTACATTTCTGCAAAGTTTCAAAGAAATGTGAGTCTGCATGTATATTTTAGGCACAGATGAATAATTTTCATAAAACTGTAATAGTTAAAATCTATCTCCTCCTGGGATTTTTGAGTAATCTGCATGAAACTTTTTACACATGAACTTTGGACCTATGCCGACTCAACGATGCAGCGGATTTTCCATAAATGAAAAAATGCAGAAGTTAGGAGCCAATGACTGTTTTTCATATAATTCAAAATGGTGGGAGATCTAAAGGTCAGAGGTCAAAAGTCAGAGTGTGAAAGTTGTTCAGCATGAGGAGACGCATATGTGTATTGAAGTTTCATGGCTGTAGGTCAAATAGGGCATGAGTTGTACCTGTTCAAAGTTGGCATTTTCAATTGAGTGCTATAGCGCCACCTTTGGACGAAAGATTGTGAGATTTATTTTTTGATCGTTTTTCATGACCATCTACCATATGGCCGAGTTTCGTAAAAAGCGTATGCACGGTTAAGCCAGAACTGCCAAAAGTGGCAGAAGCGACAGAATAAAGCGAAGAATAAGACAGGTACAGAGCTGAGAGCTCTGTCCCTGTAATGATGGAGGTACAAGGTTTGTGCCCGACAGCGATGCTATGTTACTGGTGCGGACAAAGCAGCAGGATCTAACTGACCACCTGAACCACGAGTCACGCTGTCACCTTGACAACCACGCTGAAGGTCAGCAGGGAGTGAAGGTGACTGACTGCTGCCATGGTGACGGTGGAATGGGTCCGGTTGCTAGGGCTTTTCATATCATAGCATGCATGGTTCATGGATTCATACATCAAAGTTTCTCTGCTCCTGCACCTCCTTTGTGTGTGTGTGTGTGTGTGTGTGTGTGTGTGTGTGTGTGTGTGTGTGTGTGTGTGTGTGTGTGTGTGTGTGTGTGTGTGTGTGTGTGTGTGTGTGTGTGTGTGTGTGTGTGTGCACGTGCACGTGCACATGCGCGAGTGCAATGAGGCATGGAAGAAAGACTGCGTGAATATATTGGTATTCACCAGGCAAGAAGGGTGGGCAACTGGGCATCAAGGTCTTTGAAGCAGTGCAAACCTAGCCTGAATACTGGCGCTGGCACTGTGAACATTGACTGAATACCCACAGTCCATTGGCTTCACTTCTGATCTTGTTAACCCATGAAGCCTTTTGAATCCCTGAGAGAGACTCGGGTTTATAGATCTCACTGGCTGGATTCAAGAGCCTCCATATCAAATGACTGTTCTGTCTCCGTACCCATCCACAGCATTTGTGCTACCAGCACCGCCTGGCCACTTTAGAACATTAAAACATTCAACAGAAGATGTTTCCTCTCTTGCCTAACCTTCACAGTGTTTTCCACTGTACACACAATAATAAAATCTAAATTAACTATTGTTTTTTTATGCTACCTACTTAATCCCAATAGACTCTGCATGAACCTCCTAGTTCCACTTCACTGCCTAATTAGCAAGCTTCAAAGCAAACAAGGAAAACGAGATAGGAAAAACGACTATATCTGTATCTCAGGTCAAAGTCTTGCTACGAAAGTCAAGGGTAGAATAATCGGAGAGGTGCCGGTCGAATATGCCTCCACAGGCACCAAGCAGGACAGCTCGACCAAATCAAGCCATGTGCAGACCTGAGCCAAGAGATCACAGGAGGGAGCCCATCGATCCACCACTTGGTCATTACACCCAGTAGTGGGTTTATGGGGGAAAAACAACGTTACCCAAACGAGATCAATAGCCAATAGAGAGATCTGAGGAGAATGGATGGAGGGAGGAGGAGAAAGGAGAGGACCCTGGTCCCCAAAACAATAACACAAAAATGAAACTGGAATTAAAGGTAGGGTAATAAGTGATATTTTTGGGTAATTTTCTTTTTTTTGTAAAAAGGTTAAAGTACTATATTCTGATAGTAATCATTGCTACAGAGCGTTTGTTCGGTCACAGGTGTCTGCAGCTCTTTAGTAAACGAATATACAGAAGAATATACATACATTTTCAGCATTTAAGCCGATCAAGAGAGAGCACTGAAAATGCATTTTCTGTTTAATATAGAGCTGGAAAGACATGGAGACTCCTTTTACTGAACAAACACTCTATAGCAATGAGTACTATCAGAATATAGAGCTATTTAACACTTATTTTAACCAAAGTAAATCACTTACCCTACCTTTAAATGTCTGATTTAATTGAATCTGTCATGCAAAGATATTGCATGACTTTATTCTGGGATTAATGATACTTAGACAATAAGTGAAAGGCACAGACATGCTTTGATAAAATCAATTCAGTCACATTCTGTAATCTGCATTGAGACAAATGAGGGATGGTCACAGTTTGTGATCGGCAAAGCTCACAGATCAGCGGGCAAAGATGTCGATGGGCAAAATAAAATGCGGTGTATGGCAGGATAGAGGGAGGGAAGGGGAGGTGGAGAAGGAAGGGATTATCCTGGTATAGGGTGGCCTACTGGTGGATTACAGACCAGCCATCTGCTGCTGCGGGTTTTATAATCCTGCAGAGAGACAGTCACAGATGGTACAGTAAATGCCATCCAGTGCCCACAGATACTTTTACACAGTGGCAGAAGAGCCGTGGGTGGGGTACTACAGATAATAAATGGTGATTGTGCTGTTGTGTAGTGCACCCACAGAGAAAAACTGATAGTAACATTAACATTTCATTTACTAGCGTCATGTCCAGAGCGTCATGGCTGTACTTGTACATCCAGCTGCCTCACGCTACAGAAACAGGAGATAGGCTCCTGCCCTATGGACCACATGGCTCGGCAAGGCTTACTTTATAGATATATACAGTATATATATAATATACACTACACACATATGCTAATGTGTTGCTGTCTCTCTCTGACTGGGATGACTTTACCTTGCTCTATAGCAGGGGTCTTGTACAGGGGGTCCTCAGAGTTACTACAGGGGGGCCCCAAATCTTTGTGTGATATGATTATCTTTTTTACATTAACCTCTTGAACCTTAGCATCTCTTTTCTGAGGAGAACTTCAGCCAAAAATAGCAGATCTACATGCTCACAACGCCTCGCAGCGCGAGGCGTTGTGAGCTTGTAGATCTGCTATTTTTTGGCAAAGAGGTATAGGCGTAGAGGGAAAAAAAAGAGCAAGTAAAAAAGAAAAAGTTTAATCTGAAACAAAATTTTATACAATATAGAGGGGGTCCCTGCTTCATCTCTCTCTCAGCTAGGGGGTCCTTGGCCTGAAAAACATTGAAGACCCCTGCTCTATAGAATGGCAGAATGTTGCCTCCCCTTCTGCACTGTCACCCCTCCTCCATCCATCCACTCTCTCTCTCCATTGGCCCGTTCTGTGGGTTTCTCTGCCCATCAGCCCCTCCCCCTTGCTCCATCCGAGCCAGACAGAGAGAGGACGACTGTGAATGTACTCTCCCTTTCACCTCTCCTCCCTCCCACCATCCCTTTTTTCTGTCTTTCTCATTCTCACACGCCTCCCCTTTTTTTCCCGTTCACTCCCCTCCCTCTCTCGGCTTTTGGGAAAGAAGTGATCAGACCCTGCCCTGTTTAGACAGCAGACCGTAAAAACGAAACAGGCAGGAAAGAGGGATAGAAAGGGGTGGTAAAACACAAGAGTGCAGGTAGGTAGATATCGGAGGGGAAAGGAGATAGGTGTTATATCACAAGGACAGTGACAGCAGCAGATAGCTCCGATCAGGACCGGGACGAGTTCTGCAACCCCTCCTCTCCTCTCCTCTCCTCCCCTCCCCCGGAATACCACTGCGGGGTTGGGATTCTTTCTCCCACTGACACTCGCGTCCATTTCTCCCAGCAAAGCAGACTCCGCTGTAGGATGCTGTAAAGGATCATGGTTCACCAGGAAAACTATTCTTACAAGGTAAACATACACCAAGACAACCACCAACATGACTCCATTTGTAGATTAGGGCATTGGTCCTCAAAGTGGGGTCCGGGGACCCCTAGGGGTCCTTGGTGGGGTACCAGGGGGGCCCAGCTAAATAAGTGAATATAGTGTCAATCGTTTTAACCACTTTAAACATTATCTTATACTTTGGCTATTCAAAAATAGTGAAAATTCGCGCAAATCTTTGAATATATATATAGACAACAATTGCAATGCAAATCTTTGCTTCTGGGGGTCCCTGGAACAAAATATTTTGAGATGGGGGTCCGTGGACAAATACATATTATTTTGGGGGTCCTTGACATGAAAAAAGTTTGAGAACCACTGGATTAGGGTGGTGTTGTTTGTTGCAGTTGACAGGCCCCCAGTGCTGCATGCGTGTAAATGTATTTCATTGATTCTGTCTCTTCCATTTGTTTTATGCCATCAATTATTGAATTCCACATTGAAGGTTCCTGTGTCATTGTCTGTTGCAGGACTTGAGTGTCAGACATCTGTGTAGGATAATTAGTATGTGTTTTGTGTTGTGTTGTTGTGTTGTGAATCGGACATCTAGGCGGTTGCTAAGAGAGCACTTTACTCAGTGGAATAATGTCCCCCCCCCCCACACACCCCCCACACCCCTCCACAGTGGACGGTCACAGTGCCCTCGGCTCAGCATCATCAATCCATCAGTCTGCATGCCTGACAGACACATTTAGTTTGCATATCTATGCCTTTATCTGGGATTGTATTGAGAGCCGTGAGATAGGTATAACATGTCTCTGTAATGTGAATCTGTGGCGCAGGCGTCATAGTCAGGAACAGAATGCTGTGTGTGTGTGTGTGTGTGTGTGTGTGTGTGTGTTTGTGTGTGTGTGCGTGTGCGTGTGCGTGTGCGTGTGCGTGTGCGTGTGCGTGTGCGTGTGCGTGTGCGTGTGCGTGTGCGTGCGCGTGCGCGTGTGTGTGTGTGTTTCCAATTGAGCCTTTGACAGAAGTGCCCCGATGTATCTAATGAGGAATGATACAGTGTTGATGAAAGGAGTGCACTTCACAGCTGTACATCTCTTCTCTAACCGTCCTTCCCAGGGAGGAAAGTCTGCAATGCAGTGTAGAGGGGAGTGCAAGAGGGAGAAAGTGGGTGGATTAAAGGATAGAGAGGAGCTAAAGCTATAGGTAGAGAGAGAGAGAGAGACAGAGAGAGAGATGAGACGTCTGTGTAAAACAAGGGGGAGGAGTAGGTGAAGAATGTGAGAAAAGCTCAAGAGGAAGAGATGGCAAGTGATGAAAACTGTCAGAAGACTGTGACATTTGACTGTGACTGTGAACCGTGAGGTGGTTTGAGACCAACTGTCCTCCAACCATGACCGTGTTCAAGGTTTCACCATTTGCACCAGGGAGTCGGGCGGAGAGGATAAAATAAAATGAAATAAAAATTAATACATTTGTTAATTACATTTCAGTTCAAATTCAATTCATAAGATTAGTGTTGAAACATTTTCAATTTTCCAGTTTTCAAAAAAAGCTCTGTGAAAGGTTTTCACAGAGGTTATGGCTAGTTGGGGGTCCTTGGTCTTGTAAAGTTTGAGAACCCCGGTCTAAAGAGTCCTAAAAATGTCCATTGAACATTGCTAAACAAACCCACAACATCTACCAGATCAAAGGCATTAATTGTCTCGCTCGGTTTATGGGACATATGGGTGCGTGTGGGCGCTCGAGGGAGTGGTTGTATAATGAGATAAGGATTTCCTGCTATGTCTGTTCATGGATGAAAGCTAGATGGCGAGATGTCAGGAAGAAGAGGGACAGAGGAAGAGCAGAGAATAGTGAATCCAAGAGGTTCAGTGGAGAGACATGCCAGATGAAAGGCATGGATGAAACAGAAACAGGAGAGAAAGTCTATATGGAACACGGCTGGAAGCAGTATAGAGATTAAGAATGAAGGCATGAAGGCATGACGATGCTTTGTGAGGCAATAGATGGAAATGTGAGAGAGAAGCACAGAGTACAGAATTAAGCCCAGAGAGATGGGAAGAAAATAGAGAAAAAATAAAGAGAAAGTTAATTGATAGAATATGAGAGAGAATGCAGGTAGGAGGCTGTAATAAAGGGAGAGAGAGAGAGAGAGAAGCGGTGACTGGAAAACATAGGGTTCAGGCTCTGATAACGGCAAGTCTCCAGAGGCCTCTCAATTAGACTGGTAACCCAGCAACCAGCCGTTCATGTCTGTCCCCTCGCACGCACAACACAGACTTACGGAGGGAGGGAGAAAGGGAGGGAAGAAGAGAAAAAGAGAAATTGTAATAAAGACGGGGTAAATGGGGGGGGGGGGCACACAACAAAATCCTCAGTGTTCATTTAACTCTGGATGTGAGGGTCCATTTGAGTCCATTTTTACACTCTCCTGGAATTAGATGATTTTCCTGAGTGAGAATAGAGAGGGAGTTGGCAAGAAATGGTCCCATATCTCTGTCTTCTGGGACAGTCTGTGTGCCTCGGGGTTCCTGATCTGTTTTGGTGTCAGCACTGCTGTTTTTCTTATGCGTGATCTAAGGTGTGGTCCTTGTCTGGGCTGGTTACTGGCTGCGCTGTTTGGAGGCCAGTGGCAATAGGAAGGGAAGGAGGACAGAGAAATCAGAGAAGAGTGAAATATGTGTTTGTTCCTTCATATATACAGTACTGTTCCACAGCTGAGTCCATTTCATCCCTGTCCGTAAGACAGGATGCAATATACTGTATATAGAACCTCATTGACATGTTTTTTGTTTTGTTTTTTGCCAAAGAATGATTTGATTTCTTCTTATCGTTATATTAAATTAATACAAATTAGCTACAGCAGAATTTACTAAAGCTA
>NC_139945.1:39616881-39619381 GCF_963454915.1 Gymnoscopelus microlampas
TGTTTCAGGCTGCCATTTAGAAGCACATAATGCTAGCCATCCCTCTCTCTCTCCCTCTCCCTCTCCCTCTCTCTCTCTCTCTCTCTCTCTCTCTCTCTCTCTCTCTCTCTCTCTCTCTCTCTCTCTCTCTCTCTCTCTGCAGAGGAACAGATGAGATACTGTGACGCATATTCATCAATATCACTTAGTTTGTGTTCTCTCTCTTTTACTCCATTGTCCTTGGCAAACTGTTTGATCTGCTCATAAGAGTTCCCTCTCTTCCTATCACAGTATGTCTGAGTCTATAAGTATGCTTCATCCTATTGTATGGATCCCTCCACAGTTCTACATTATGTTTCAAAGGAAGGGATTGACCAGTTTATTAGCCCCACTTAGGCTGACAGAAAGTTTAGAGGGAAATCATGGAGTATTTGCTCACATAACCTGCCTCTTTAACCACTTGAACCCTGGCATCCCTATTCTGGGGCTATTTGTTGAGAAATCCGGTCAGCCAAGTGTTTATTTATTTATCTACAGTATGTAAATGTGTCATAGCTCATTTTCATCTGCAGTCCCTGAGCCGGTTGTTAAAATTGGTGATAGCTATCAATACAGAATAACATAAGTACGAGAAACAAAGCAATTACAGTATAACATTAAGACAAGGAACGACAATGACAATTGAGAATGATATTATCCACGATTGCAAGTTCGGTTTGGTGTCATTTTAGATTTTAGCGCTGCCTATTCAATTACAAATGGGTATAGTTTCTATATGTAGAGAAAACAAATCTAAAATGACACAGATGTGTTATGAAGTATAAGGTTTAACCCATTAAGACCGATTCTACAAATGCCTTCTAAATCAGTAAAGTTCTCAAACTTTTTCGTGCCAAGAACCCCCCAAAATTGATATACTGTATATTTGGCCGCGGATCCCCACCCCATCTGAAAATGCTTTGTGCCAGGGAACCCCAGAAGAGAAGATTTGTGTCAAGAAACATTTTTCAAACACTCCAAATCTTTCCAAAATGTTCAAAAGTGTTCAAAGTGACGTGCTGTGAGCTTGTATATCTGCTTTTTTTGAATAGCCAAAAATCTAAAACGACACGGATGCTTTCCCGTTTTTATGTGGTTAAAGTGTAGATACCTGTTATAGCACCTGAGAATGAGTTTTTTCAATTAGGCCTATACCATGAAATGAGCAGTTGATGGTGCGTATGTGTGCCTAGTTGCTTCTGTGATGTAGTAATGTGTGGATATGATTTTCTGTCTGGGGATTGTGGGGAAGTATGACAGATATATGAGTCATGGCCTGGTCGATAGAGGCTCACAAAGATGAGATCATTACACGCAGCAGAGCTGAGCTGGGCTTGGAAATGTAACTAACTATTAGTGATAAAAGACAAATGCTCTGTGTTTGTGGTTGAGTGTGTGTGTGTGTGTGTGTGTGTGTGTGTGTGTGTGCGTGTGCGTGTGCGTGTGCGTGTGCGTGTGCGTGTGCGTGTGCGTGTGCGCGTGTGTGTGTGTGTGTGTGTGCGCGCGCAAGTGCCAAACTAATGGTCTTTTGTGTTGTGTCAGAACTTTAAGCAGCCAGCTTGCGGCCAGAGGCATGCAGGCAGGCTGCTGGTTTTCAGAGTCCAGACAGGGCTCTATTTTTACCTTAGCAGGAAGGAAACACGCCACCCCCCTCTGACCCGGGCTCAAACACTTCACATTCCCCCTCAAATATGTACTGCACCACTGCTCCCTTTCACAGCCAAAACACTTACATTCATGCACGCTCCCAAATAAGCCCTTCTAGGCATTTTGGATGGAAAAATCTCTCATTCAAATGAGCATACACAGTGAAAAGATAGTGTATGTACGCACACGCACACACACATGCGCGTGTGTAACAACAACAACACGCCGCCCGGCACTTGCCTGCACACACATCATGGAGCAAGGCTGAAGTTGATCTTTCTAAACTGGGCAAGAGCAGCTGCTGTCCTCACGTCAAGGTGCAAGAACGGAAAAAAACACCACAGTCTCTCTCTCTCTCTCTCTCTCTCTCTCTCTCTCTCTCTCTCCCTCTGTGGGGCCGCCCTGGCCTGAGGGTGTAAGGTAGGGGGCTCTGAGGGGGCCTTACCTCTGACCATTGTGCATTCACAGCCCTGAGGGAGAGGCAGGAGGCAGAACCACAGAGGAACAGTAGAGGAGAGACAGAGAGAGAGAGAACAGGCCAGAACATGGAGGACAGAGGGAGGACGCTGGCACATATGTGTTTATATTACTACGTCTGAACATGGCGGGGCTAGTTGGCTTTTAGTCTTCTGACGTGCAATGAATGGGTGTGACTTCTGTGGACTAACTATTAACCCGCTAACTGTGAGATAGAGTAGGGGAGAGGAAGGAGGGAAGCACCCACTGAATGACATGGACTATGTTGGAATGGATGATGTCATCAAGAGAGCTTCCGGACTCTATCTCTCAGATAACTACAAAGAGGTAAAGGATGCTCTGCGTGCGTGCGTGCGTG
>NC_139945.1:39621881-39683303 GCF_963454915.1 Gymnoscopelus microlampas
GAGAGGCGTGTCTAGTACCATAGCTTGGGAGGACAAGACCGCCCGTTCAGAGTATGGGAAAGTATCCCCATTGCCTTAAAGGACAGCCAATGATCAAAAGCATGTTGAGAATATGTCGAGAAATGACTAGTGCTGAGTCTCTTTGTAGACCTGCATTGCATGCTGGTAAAAACTAAGAAAAATGGAGTGGATGAACTATGGAGATACAAGGTTTCTGTCCAACAGCGTCAGTATGTTTTTCTTCTTTTTCTGTTCTGATGGACAGCTTGAAGGCAGAGAGAAAGACAAGGAGAGAGAGAGAGCCCTGTGGAATTTGATCCCTGGCCGGCACAGTTACATACCTGGGGTCAAGTGGCAGTGTTCTCAATCACTGCTTTATCTTTGGGCTCATTGGAGGGTGGTTATGATTCCATGGCCGATGGTATTGTTTTTGCAACAATGAAATCCAATAAAAGACAAGCAGTATGTTTAAATGGAACAAGAAAAAAGGTTTGGAGGTGAAACACAATTTGGCCTTGTGGTTGGTTTGGCCTGTCTGATTTAACCAGCGGCAAGCCTGGCACTCAAGGCCAGCATGCAAAGACAACTGCTTACAACTGTCACTCATATTCTCTCTCTCTCTTTCTCTCTCTCACTCACTCACTCAGTGAATACAGTACACACATGCACGCCCGCACATACACAGAGACACAGACACACATGCACTCAGACACAGACTCCACTGACTCTGAGCTGTCAGGCATGTGAAGAGAGGGAACAAGCATGCGGGCAGGGGGACATTGGGGAGGGGACATTTGCTGCCCACTTGTACACACATCTAGGTGACATATCCCTCACCTGCCTGAGTGGTTTATGTGACTGCTATGATGAGTTTACAGCTACTGTTCCACTTCCATCTCACACTAACACCACACACACACACACACACACACACACACACACACACACACACACACACACACACACACACACACACACACACACACACACACACACACACACACACACACACACACACACAGGGCAAACATTCCGGAGAATGGATGGTCTTCATACAAAGACAGGAAGTTGTCATAGCAGGCAAGTGTGAAATCTGGAGATTTGTTGCTGAGACTTCACTGCTCCTGAAGGTTGTTGTGGTTTTGCAATCTGAATGCTGTGTGAAACGTGTGATTTCCGTTGTGTCAGTGGGTCAGGGCAGGTTGTATAAAGCCCAGCTGTGTCTTTAAATGACTCTTTCTGTCAGGTGTTCACTGTTCAAAGATTCCCATCTTTACTTGTTTGGGGGGAGCCCCAAAAGATTTAGCCTCTTGAACCCTAGAATCCCTATACTGGGGGGGAACATTAGCGGAAAAGAGCAGATCTGCAAGCTGAGAAGCTCACAACGCATCACATTGCAATGCGCTCTGATCTTGTTGTAGATTGGCAATTTTTGGTGAATAGATTTAGTGTAGAGCAGGGGAAAAGAGCGGACCAAGTACCTGGTCGACTAAGTATTCGTTTACTATAGAGGGTTTAAGGGGTTAAACAACACAACACAGCAAAACCTCCTATGTCAACGTCCTGCCCACCACCTGCACCTCTTCGCATCCACCCCCCACCTCCGCTTTTACAGCCCTTTGTCATCTCACCATGTGGGGAGTGAAAGGTCAACAAAGCCCATGGAAATCCTTGCTCCTTTTGTTTTTAGTCATTCAAGATGGTTGATTTGATTGATGAAGCATCACCATGCTTCAGGCTCACAAGTCATTTGGTCTACATATACCATCACATATGGGCCACGAGCTAAGCTTAATAACTGCAGCCCATTTAAACGTACTCTTACATGATGCTGTCACCACTGCAGCTCATCAGCTATCAATCTCCAGCCTCCTCCTGGATTAACATTTACACCCATTAGTGTGGGTAAATTGTCATGTTCATTTCCGGGGAAAGCATCATCAGTGTCATTTTAGATTTCTTTGGCTATTCAAAAATAGCAGATCTACAAGCTCTTAACGCAGCACCGAGTGCCGCCCTACGAGCTTGTATAGATCTGCTATTTGGGAAAATTTGTCCAAATATTTCAACATACATATTTTTTAAAGCGAACATTTGTAACTCAAAACTTTGCTTTTTTTTTGGGGGGGGGGGGGTCCCTGGAACCAAATGTTTTGAGATTGGATGGGTGGATAGGATTTAGAAGACATTTGTAGATGCTTTCCCGGATTGAATGGGTTAATATCTCTGTATCCTTTATGGGGGGGTTTGTGAGCCCAGAGTTCAGACGGTGTCATGCTTGCACAGATTTGTTGTTGTGGAACATTACAGAACCAGACGTCATCGCAAAAAAAAGAAAGGTTTTATCCCTCGACGAGAGTTAAAAAAACATCTGAATTATGGTCTTCATCACACTGCATTGATAAGGACATCCGGTTAGGTGTCACTTACACATTTATGATTGCATGTACAGTATGAATGATGTACACCTCCTACTACTTCCATGTGTTTGTCTAGTTCACACACGCGCACAGATTGCTGCTATAGTGTGTATGTGGTTTGTGGCAGAGCAATGAATCGGAAACCTTGGAGGGTGCAATCTGACTCCCCCCGAGGCTCTTGCTTGACACATTCACACACACACACACACACACACACACACACACACACACACACACACACACACACACACACACACACACACACACACACACACACACACACACACACACACACACACACACACACACACACACACACACACACACACACACAGCATTGCCACGTGCCAGTGTCTGTGTGTGTGCGCTGGCAGTGCCAAGAGAGGCTCGTGGGCTCTTGTGTGAAGTGGGATTATATTAAAACGTCCCCTGATGGAAACACTTTCCTCCACTGCCAGCAATACCACCAGAGGGAAGGATGGCTGAATGGGAAGAGAGAGTGAAGGATGGAGCAATGCGTGTGTGTGTGTGTGTGTGTGTGTGTGTGTGTGTGTGTGTGTGTGTGTGTGTGTGTGTGTGTGTGTGTGTGTGTGTGTGTGTGTGTGTGTGTGTGTGTGTGTGTGTGTGTGTGTGTGTGTGTGTGCGTGCTCGCGCGTGTGTGAGAGAGAGAGAGAGAGATAGCAAGAGAGAGTGGTTAAGGTGTTTAACCCATTCAGGCCGGGGACGCATCTCTGTCATTTTAGATTTCAAAATTTATTTTCTTTTTTAAAAATAGCAGATATATAAGCTCGTAGAGCTTGTAGATCTGCTATTTTTGAAAGATCTTTGCTTCTGGAGGTCCCTGGAACAAAATATTTTACAAATGTTTGCTTTAAAAAATATATATTTAAAGATTTGCACACATTTTCACGATTTAAAAAAAAACTGATAATTTTGAATAGCCAAAGAAATCCAAAATGACAGAGATGCGTTCCCGGATCGAATGGGTTAAACCAGGCAATGATGGACTAGGTGAGGGATGAATGGGAACACTGCTGGAGAGAGAGGGAGCACGAGGACACCATGAAGGAGTGAGGCAGACAGAGGGATGGGATGGAGGAGAGATGAGTGAAACTGGGGGGATAAATGACGAGAAAGGCTTGGTTGGTGAACCTGAATCGGGTCGAGGTGAGAGGAAGGGAGGTGGGCACAGGGTTAAATGAGAAAGGGAACATTTTTCAAAGGGAGGGGGCACAAGTGGAAAGAGACGATAGATGATAGAAGAAAGAGGTACAGATAGGGAGGGATTGAGATTTCGCCCTGAAACCAAGGCCATCAGCCATCTCCTCCTTCTCATCAGCTTCCCTAAAGCTCTCTGCCTCTTCCTAACCTACCTGAGAGACCACAGGGGTGATTGCATGTGTGAGTAGTATGTGTATCTACAGTATGTATCTCATTGCTTGTTTACAAGCAGTCAGCACATACAGTATGAGACCCTTTTGGGTTTGAGTGTGAGTGAGACTGTGAAAGTCCTGCCAAGGCATGCTTGGCACAGATTTAGGAATTCAGGATTGGTTAGCAGCAGGCCAAAGGAATACTGGAACACTTTTCACACTGGAACCTCATTACATTGGTATTCTCACAGATTTAGGCATGTACGAAACAGGTTGCAATGTAACATCCATGTATGATTTATGACCATATGAAGCAGAGACTGGCGAGCTAGGCTATAGCTGGTGTGAGACTGGACTGGAGCCCTCCTTCGTGTTTCACTGGAGCCGGAGCTCCACCTGCTGGTGAAAGTTGGCGTTGTCATGATCACTACCGGATTTGCTGCCTGATACTGGGCCTTTCACACTAATTCCAAGGTTCCTCTGCTGAATCTGTGCCTGGTTTGGGAGATCATTATGATTACCAACAAACCTCTCACTGCGACTAGTATCTATAGACTCGTCGCATCATTATGGGTGGCAAAATATGTGCAGGTGTGCAATGCATGTCCTCGCCCCAAGACAAAGGTACATGTTGGGTCCTGTGGAGACTCGAGCGCTTTATGTACCCTTTAAGTGAATAGGAAACCTGCTGTCCTCCTATCACAAATATAAAAGAAATGTGTACTAAACCTTAACTTTTTCTTCTCCTCGACAGGCCCAAAAGAATGAGAGGGAGTCGATCAGGCAGAAGCTGGCACTGGGCAGTTTCTTTGACGATGGGCCAGGCATCTATACCAGCTGCAGTAAGAGTGGCAAGCCCAGCCTGTCCTCACGGTAAGACAGCTAACATGTCTTAAATCACTTGTTTCTCAACATGGGGTCCACGGACCCCCAGGGCTCCTTTAGAGGATTCGGGGGGGTCTTCAGCTAAATGATTGATAGTTAGGAACCAAATGGACCCTTGCGGGTATGTGAGTCTCTGAGTGTACAAATTGATATGTACACTCAGAGAAATGGACACTGTGGATTGTACAGTATAGATTGGGATAAACATCATTATCAAACGGGGGTCTGTGACCTCATGCTTATCAATCTGGCCGTCCATGAAATTAAAATGGTTCAGAATCACTGTCTTACATTGCATCACCAGTCACCACACTCTCACTTTCACTCCGTAGTGTGTGGTTACTATGCACTTCTCAGTGTTCCTGTAAGCTTGTTTTTCTCTGTGGCCTGTGGGGTTTTGGAGAAGCACAGTGCTGATTTATTGCTCGGTTGGGTGTCATTCAAAGCTTTGTTTTATTAACCACTGTATGACACACTTTCAATTGATATGTGAATAAGAGAAAGGGGAAACTTACACTGCCAAATGACAGTGTATTTATGCCCCAGGCCTAAACCCATTTGATTCTGGTGGGTTCAGTACCTGTGGAGGGTGATGTCACATCAGAGAAAAGGAAGAACAGAGAGAGAGAGAGAGAGAGAGAGAGAGAGAGAGAGCGAGAGAGAGAGAGAGAGAATGAACACTCATTCAGCTCAATTGCTCTCCTACATGCTAGTCTAGTGCATTTGATTGGAAAGAGCATTGGTAGGGGACAAAACACACACTTACAATTCCTGTGATCCAAATCATGTGTACATTTCCAGCCACAATACGATGATTGATCCCACAGAGTGAGTGAGTGAGTGAGTGAGTGAGTGAGTGAGTGAGAGAGAGAGAGAGAGAGGTGAAAGTATAATGAACGGGAGCACATGAAGAATGTGTGAATAAGAGAAAGGGGAAACATACACCGCCAACTAATGAGGGTCGATTTAACTCAGATAGTGTAGAAATGGGTGCATAAGGGTCAATCTTACACTCTCTGAATTACATTAACTCTGAGGACTAAAATAAAAACAGAGAGAGAGAGAGAGAAAGAGAGAGAGAGAAAGAGAGAGGGGGGAAATGAATGCACTCATCCAGCTTGATTGCTTTCACTTCCCAAAAAACACACACATTCATAACTCCTACATACTAGTGCCTTTGACTGGAAGGAGCGTTGGTTGGGGACAGAAACACACTAACAATTCCTGTGATCCAAAACATTTCCCATTATTTTAGCCAGAATCCGATGATTGATCCCACGTTCATCTTTAGGGGAAAATATAGTCAGATGATAATAATGCTCTAGAAGTAGAGTGATTATGTTCTGGTAAACAAGATTAGTCATAAGCCTAGGATTTTTTAAATAGTATCTGAACATGTGATGTCCACTTGTTATCAAATGAAGTGAAATTAGCAGCTCCCCCAACACTGTATAGCTACTAGTTACATGGAGTTTTTTGATGTGCCCTCTGCCCACAAAACCCATTGATCACACAGGTCTGATTCAATTTGGAGTGATTGGATCCGTGCTACGTAATCGATCATCTCTCTTTGTAATTACTGCATTAAATAAGCAGATTATTGATCCATGCTGAGCTGGATCCACATCTAGCAGAGTTCTGCTCCTCCGAGGCCCAAGCTTTCACCCCCCCACTCCGGTCGATCCCAGACCGATTGGATCAGACCTACCAGAGGCATCCTCCTGGATCGATCCATATTGAAGGCAGGAGGGGCGATGTTTGGAAACACAAGGCCTCGTTAAATCTGCTTCAAGACAGCACCGTACTCTGAAGGAAGCTAGAGTTCATGGCAGAACTCTAACTGTCTATATGTTGACAATTTCCTCTTATCTTTGGCCTCTCTTTAACATGTATACATATGAACGAAGCACACAGATACTATAGATACTATATCTCTGCTGTCGGGCAGAAACCATGTCCAAAATATAATAACTTTTCAGGAAAAGAAATACATGTTTTTAGACAACACGATACTGCCTCATAAAAATCGGTATGGTGACTTTATACATTGTCAGATACTTGAATGTATCCCTATATTATCACCCCTTTACCCAAGTACAGCTCAAGTGGAGTTAGGAGGTTTTTGACCATTAATGTGGTGATAGTATAAATAAATAAATATGTTTTGAGGGGCATAAGTTCAAACCGATGGGGCACGGCGGCCATGACCTTCATGGCCTCCATGAAATTCCTGCCCTGCTATATACAGTATATGTTTGACATGTATACATACAACGCACACACAATTACATAATGTACAATGTAAATTATATACTGAATGTTTGCTGTGTCTTGGTGTCAAAGATCAGCCTGTTACTGCTGTTTCAAGGCATAGCATTAGATCTGGCCAGAAGTATGTATTTTATGTACACCATACAATCCTCAGTGTTAATGTAACTGTGAGAGTGTAGCCAAATGGACCTTTGCATTTGTACACTACACAGGATTTATATGCTGTCATTTGTATTAATACAAGTGTTTATATTTATATCACTGCCATTTATGACCCTGATCCTAGTCTATTATTATATCGGTGACCTGATTTGACTCATCCCATTCTAATTATGACTTCTCTCCCTCTTTTCCCTGTGTCTGTGTGTCTGTCTGTCCCTAGGCTGCAAAGTGGGATGAACCTACAGATCTGTTTTGTCAATGACAGTGGCAGCGACAAGGACAGCGATGCAGATGACAGCAAGACAGAGACCAGTCTGGACACACCACTGTCCCCCATGGTACATCCTTACCCACTGTCACATGCACGCACACACACGCGCGCACGCACACGCACACGCACACACACACACACACACACACACACACACACACACACACACACACACACACACACACACACATAGGAACTGGGTATTTTGCCTGAGAGTATGATAGGTGAAGAAGCAGAACTCTTTGAGAACTCATGAAGACGTCGTAAAATAATTTCAAGTAATTTGGTGTACAGCAGTCAAACAATATTCAGGATGAAAGAAACGAGGGAGAGAGAGAGAGAGATTTGTTGCGAATTAGAGATAGCTGTCAATTCGTGAGTGTGAATCTCCTTTGCTGTGCTCTCTCTTTTTCTGGGCCGTTAACCATCCAATCCAGTAGCTGCAAATGAGAGGTGAATTCAAACCCATGGCTACGGATGACTGGCCACATTAACCCTCCTGTCAACCTGAGACATGCTTAACACAGAGAGAGACAGAGATAGAGAGAGAGAGAGAGATAGAGAGAGAGACTGTGATAGAGTGTGACACAGAGAAAGAGAGAGACACTGAGAGAGAAGGGGGTGGAGAGAGAGAGGATTACCATCATTCTCTATGTTAAGCACTCAGGTGTTATTCTCCATACAGTGACACATCCTTGTCAGTGAAGATCTGTATCCTTTTTTTGGGGGGGGATTTATTTTTGGGCTTTTATGCCTTTATTTGACAGGACAGTAGGCTGACAGGAAATGGGGAGAGAGATGGGGAGTGACATGCAGCAAAGGCCGTCGGGACTCGCAACGCACTGTCAGGCTACATTGAGCAAGCGGTCCAGGCCAAGACCTGTATCCTACAGTATATTAACATTGGCTAATGGGAGGCTGATGGTAGACCGGCCGGAGGACCAAGTCATCACGCTCATGTCACAATGACTCAGCCATAACCAATGCAGCTACGCCCAAATATGGAGTGTGTTGTGTAACTTCATTGTGTCGTCATGGCATCAGGCGCAAACAAATCAGTCAGCTCCATATATGGAGCTCTAGAACCATCACTACCGTATGGACTTTGGGTTGATATTCGTGACTAAATATGGCACCGGCCTGCCGCGGAACATGACAACAGAAGGGCGACAGGTGTGAGGGAAGCGTAGCGGCCGAACCTCTAGTAAAGTAAAATCCTCTGTGTTCATTTAAATCTGACCCAAATGGACCCATTTAAACAAATGAATGAACACTGAGGATTTTACTGTACGTGTACCAAATACCAAAGGCCTGTTGATGCTAATCCCCTGTCTTTGTTGTTTCTTGACCTCCATCCCCACCACCACCACCACCACCATCTCCCCATTGTCCAATTCCTTCTCCTCTTTCCATCTATCCGTCCTTTCCCGTCCCCCAGTCGAAGCAGAGTTCGTCCTACTCGGACAGGGACACCACAGAGGAGGAGGAGGAGTCCCTGGAGGACATGGACTTTGTGAGTCGACAGAAGAAGCTGCAGGCGGAGGCCAAGCTGGCTCTGGCCATGGCCAAACCCATGGCCAAGATGCAGGTGGAGGTGGAGAAGCAGAATCGCAAGAAGTCACCTGTGGCCGACCTGGTCAGTATGCCACAGTATTAACCCCAACGCAAACACCATAACCTCTATGAAGGATTCATATCAACACGCCTTTCACCAGATGTCGCAGTTTTTTCATTTGAAATTACAACGTTGGCTGTATATAGAACAGCAGTAACATAGGTTTAGAACGATACATCCTACAAATCTCGTCGTGAGATTTAGTTTTGCTTTATTCCATGAGAGCTGTTTTGTGTGTGTGTGTGTGTGTGTGTGTGTGTGTGTGTGTGTGTGTGTGTGTGTGTGTGTGTGTGTGTGTGTGTGTGTGTGTGTGTGTCTAACAGAATTGACTGGTTGAATGGAAAGATCACAAGCAAGCAGATTCTGAGAGGTGTATCAGCAATGCTGCAGATAATGATGTGCCCACTTCTATTGCTCCTTTCCTCCTCTCTTCCTCTGCACCCGTTAGGAGGCATGAGATGTCGGTGTTCATCATTATTTCATCCATTTTTTTCTGCCTCACTGCCCATTCAACAGCACACACAACACACACACACACATTCGCACACAGTCTTGTACATGCATACACAAACTGTATCCACATGGGCTGGCAAGCAGAGGTCTTAACTTATTCCGAGCATAGGGGGCGGCTTGGGTCCATCTATAATTCATCTGCTGGAAAGCAGCATTGACTTTAGTGTTTAGGGACGTGACGGTGCCAAGCAGTCAAAGGAGATCAATGTCACACCAGGACAGAACACAAGTGTTCATTAAAGAGTTTGAATTATAATAATTATTCTATTAAATTCAAACTTTATTCCAGACACTCGGGGGGTCCATAGAGTACATTAATAAGCCAGAACACACAACATGAAATAAATAAACAAGCAATTAAAGAATTACGATTGAATTAACCACTTCAACCCTATTGCTCAAAATAGCAATGACAGGGTTAATGTGGTTAAATCAGGCGATGAAACTTTATAGCTTATAACACCAGAGATTGATTTGTTCTTTGCCTCCACAAGCATCCTTTTATTCTAGCATTATCAGTTAACATGTTCAGTTACATTTTAAAGTACAGTGGACTGTTTGAGCCATTTATCAAGAGTGGGCCAGCACACTAAAGCCTCATTTATACTTCCACACACAATGGTGTTGCTCACCAAAAATTGCACACTGCGATACATCTCGTTGTTTGCTTGAGAATGGGTTATTTTCGGCGAGCAACTATGAACTATAATAGGCTTAAGCTTGTGTGTGCTAGAAGCTCTCGTAAGCCTGTATTAACAAATCAAGCTACACATGTTTGTGTGTGTGTGTGTGTGTGTGTGTGTGTGTGTGTGTGTGTGTGTGTGTGTGTGTGTGTGTGTGTGTGTGTGTGTGTGTGTGTGTGCGCGTGCGCGTGCGCGTGCGCGCGCGTGCGTGCGCATGAATGAAAAAGAGAGGGAGAAAGAGAGAAGGGGAGCTCAAATACAGGGGAAGAGACTGGTTTCACATCACACAGCTGCCACCCTGCCAAGTCTTACCGCAGATGGAGGGTTTCTTCCTCTTCTTTCTCAACATGTTTAGAGTCCTATAGACTGGACGGATGGCAGCTGGCTTGTGTCATACTTGTGGCATGGCAATAGTATGATCAATCTACCACAGAAGTTCCAGCAGAAAGTAGCCCCGTCTAACCGGCATCGCCCACCCGACTTCGCTGTAGTAGAGCACCCCTCGTCCCTCGTCTCTGTTCCGTAGTCACACTGAAACTGTGACACATTGACATCAGCATCAATGTGAAAGAGGAGTGAGAAACCGTAGCGCCCACCCACGCATGTGAACACAGAGCAAGCACAGGCAAAGAGGGAGAGAGAGAGAGAGCATGCACGTTTTCACCCTGACAGTGTGTCAACATAGTATGACGTGACACAGGCATGTAAAGAGAAAGGGTTTGTATACTTTTCTCTCTTGAAAATCAGTTAGTCATGGACTTGCATTGCTCTTAAATACATACTGCAGATACAGCAGGATAAGAGGAAAGCGTATAATATATATATATATTTAAATACAAGAAAAAGCTAATATAAGGACTGATAACTTGTGTTGAGCACCAGGTGTGCGTTATTTTTTGTGTTTTCTGCAAGGGAATGGAGATGCTAAAACATTATAAGTTTGAGTGTTCTTCCCTGTAAGTGCTACCACTTACAGGGAAGTAACACAGATTCACAGATCTTAGGTCTTAGGTCTAGACGGGAGAACCTGTCTCCATGTCCAAACCAATGTTTAAGCCCATCCTGCTTGCAACATTGATCATGTGTAAAGACGGTATCGGCTCTTTCTCAAAACACCACACCAGCTTTGATCATGTATTAATGTATTACAAATGTTTGTATTTGTACTGCAGTATTCAGTGTTTGCACAATATACAAATTCATCATTGTTATTATACCTAAAATATGTTGATGTGAAAAAGACAGTACATATTGTAAAGTATGTGGTAACTGAAGTTAAGTGAGCAGGTATCTACTGAGCTACCCACAATATTTTGAATACTGTAAAATCACACATCATGCATTCAGGCAGGAGTGGAAATACTGCCCCCTGCCGGAGATTTTGGACTTTATTATGTTCACAGAGTGTTAATCAATTTATAATTTACAATCTAGGCATTTAGCAGAGACTCTTAATCCAGAGCGATTTACAGTAAGCAAGGAAAACACGAGGTAATCAAATGCATAGAAATAGTAATATAGGATTATAGTTTAACCAAGAACCTATCATCAGTCTAAACAGTAGAATATTCAAAATAAATCTATAATCTGTACTTTGAAACTATGCTCACTTAGCACTTGGCGTTTCATCAAATGAAACCATGCCTGTGGCAGACTTGAGTCTAGGACTGGGTCTCAAGTCCAACTTGAGTCCCGATTATTACGTTATGGTGCCCCAGGGGGGTGTCCACACCTAAAGTTTGATTTTGATTTTATTTGGATCTCTTTTAGCCGAGGCTAATCTTCCAAGAGTCCAGCAAGCAGAAATACAATACATTACATACGTACAGTGTACAATACTGATAAAAATTACAATAAACATATTGCAACATAGCATAATGTAAAAACAGTACCAATATACAGAGTTACACAATAAAAAGATGTAACTCATCTCACATACAAACCTACTACTAGGCCTTAGGCCTGTTGCACCTAAGGGATGACCATGGATACCCATGGTGGACTATGCATGGCAGGGGCGTCCTCCTCCCTGAGCCAGGCCTAGACCTGACCGCATACCATTGTAAAAACTATTTATTACTATAAAAATAGGACACAGAAGAAAAAAGCACGAATCATTAAACAAACATCCAAATTATTGCAATGAGTTCCATATTTTGACCGCCCCTCTTCCACTCTACCCTACTTCTAGATCCAATGTATGAAATTGAAAGTGATAAATACCATATATTTACGACGTCTATGTTAAAGCTAAACTATAGGCTCTTTAAAAGGGATGGGGATTTTTCAATTATTTCATAGATTGAGCGATCACATTTTCTGCTCGCTTCCATATGTATTACTGGCATGGGGAAGAATCTATTTTTGAACACATCTTGGCTGCGCAGCACCACTTGTTGTATCTATAGACAAAATGTATGCATGTATGCACGCATACCGCACATTCACACATCAATACACAAAGGTTACCAATCCATCATAATAAAATCTTAATATTTAGCCTATTGTTAACTACAAACATTCATGGTGTCAGATATAATGCAACACGTTTTATTCTTAATGTTGTGAGTCGTGACTCACCATGAGAAAATTATATGAGAAAAGCCCATCATAAGAGCTAGGGGATTATGGCAGAAAAATACTGTTTGGAATCGTATTGCTATGGAATTTAAACAAGCATAAGGCCTACTGCCTGAATCTTCTGGCTGAGACAAAACAAGATAGAACACCAGACTCAGCAAGTAAAGTAGAAGCCTAATAATAGAAGCAAAGAAAAAGGTTATTTCCAATTATATGTAGTCGTTCTTGTTCAGGAGAACGAGTGCAATATATCCACATCCATCTGCTGACAATAAGTCCTGATGATGTGGAGAAAATGAAGGTCACAGGTATATAGAAAAAAGATTGAATAGGCACTTACTGTATAATAGATACAAATGAACAATGAAGTTCTGATTGTGGTTCAGATGCTTTGAGCAATGGTAAGGGTCCCTGAGTGCTCGCCTGATTCAGTATGGATCATCTGGCCCTGGTCACAGTAACCAGTGATTTGTGACTTGACTTGAATTGATGTTGTTGTGCTTTCTCACAGAACCAATTTCATACATTTTTATTGTGTAGACTACTACTTGAATCCACTTACAGTATGAGTTTCAGTGGCGGGAAAATTATGTAATGTGAATTTAGAGTTTGGAATGATGCATGCATGATATGCACGACATAAGCTATGTAACAACCAAGAGTTTGGACTGGCTGACGTGGCCTCACACTTGAGATTTGGGACATGGCTTTAAAACCATTAAAACCGGGAAAGAATTGTCATTTTTTTTATTTTAGCTATATATATGTAGCAACACAAGTTTTTCAGAACAGTCTTAGGATTTAGAACAGTGGTTTACAACAGTGGTTCTCAAAGATAGCAGATAGACATGGTCACTGTGAGCTTGTACATCTGCTATTTTGGAAAATTCTTGAAAAAAGTGTTCTCTTCTAGGGGGTCCCTGGCACAAAACGTTTTCAGATGGGGGGTCCGCAGCCAAATACATATCATTTTGGCAGTCCTTGATACAAAAATGTTTTACGAGCAACTGATTTAAAAGCCATTTGTAGTATCTGCCTCAAGTCTTAATGGGCTAAAGTGACTTCAATATTATGTCTTCCTTTTTGTTATTGTTGTTGTTGTAAGTGCTCATGCCTTTCTGTGTCTCTTTCACTGCAGCTTCCACATATGCCGCACATCAGTGAGTGTCTAATGAAAAGGAGCCTGAAACCCATTGACCTGAGAGACATGACTGTGGGACAACTCACAGTCATAGTCAATGACCTGCACTCTCAGATTGAAAGTGAGTACCACACCAGTGTTGCCAGAGTTTGCGAGAGAAATAAGCCACCAGGCATATTAAAACAAGCCCAAAAGAAGCGACTAGGCTACATGAGCACTTTAAACCTATATGCTTCGGCTATTTGAAAATTGACGATCTATGAGCTTGTAGATCTGCTATTTTCAAACAAATCTTTAAAAAAGCGATAATTTTTCTTATTTTTCTAAACATTTTAACAACACTAATCTTGTATAAGGGTCCCTGGCACAAAATATTTTTAGATGAGGGGGTAGGTGGACTACAGTAATACATATTCATTTGGGGGTCCATGACATGAAAATGTTTGAGAACCACTGGTTATACAACATTAGGAAACAAGCCCAAATAAGCAACTACATTTTACAAACAAGATCAAAAACCCGCAACCGGCAAATACCAATAATTTACAAACAACTTTACAGAAAAACAAGCCCAAAGTTGCTTATAATAATATGAGCACAATCAATATGAGCACAGTGGATCGTCGCCCAAACTCTGATTTGAAAGAACGGGCCACAGGGTCACTACCAGACCTGAGAAAGACTCATACCCACCTCTATCTTATGCAATACAGTACTTTCAGCGATGAAAGTCAGTTCAGAGAACTGCACCACATGGCAGTTTCTCCATTGCTTATGATGTTACTGCTGACCATTGACCCTGGTACGAAGATGAATAATCGTATATCTTACATTTGAAAGGTTCCAAAATCCCCACAACTTCAAAGAAAACAGAATAGATCTTGTCAACAAACGTTTACATACTTTCTCTTTACAATCTCATTGGACTGTTTTCCTGTTCTCAGGCATTACTGAATTACTCTTATTATTATTATTATTATTATTGTTACTTTTTCTCCTACCGCTGTACATGTCACATTCCTACTCCCCTTTCTTAGTCAACTTCCTCCTGGGTGCTTCTGTGTTTATTCATACTAACAACAACACTACATGTTTAGGGCAGTGGTGCTGAAAGATTCTGCTGTTATTTCTATGGTTAGTCATGGTCAGTATCATGAGTATAATGGTTGGTATCATGGTCAGTATCATGAGTATAATGGTTGGTATCATGGTCAGTATCATGTCAGTATCATGGTCAGTATCATGGTCAGTATCATGTCAGTATCGTGGTCAGTATCATGTCAGTATCATGGTCAGTATCATGAGTATAATGGTTGGTATCATGGTCAGTATCATGTCAGTATCATGGTCAGTATCATGGTCAGTATTATGGTCAGTATCATGGTCAGTATCATGGTCAGTATCATGTCAGTATCATGGTCAGTATCATGGTCAGTATTATCGTCAGTATCATGTCAGTATCGTGGTCAGTATCATGTCAGTATCATGTCAGTATCATGGTGAGTATCATGGTCAGTATCATGTCAGTATCATGGTCAGTATCATGTCAGTAACATGTCAGTATCGTGGTCAGTATTGTGGTTAGTATCATAGGCTTTTCTCCTGCCTGACACCATCCTGTCTCTGTTCCAGGTCTGAACGAGGAGCTGGTGCAGCTGTTGCTGATCCGGGATGAGCTTCACATGGAGCAAGACGCCATGTTGGTGGACATAGAGGACCTCACTAGGTAGGAGGGCTTAGAGAGACTATTCTCCCTCATTCTCGCTGCCTATTCTTTCATTCATCCGACCAAGCCAAAGGAAACAGTCTCTGTCTTTGAGTAAGGTTGTCTAACTATGGGCTGTCTTGTCTCTCTTTCTCAGGCATGCTGAGAGCCAGCAGAAACACATGGCCGAGAAGACCCCTTCCAAATAAGATGTCCAACCCTGTTCCACCCCAGACTGACCTACCTACTCGAAACTAAGCCTCCGTTCCAACCTACCCACACCAAACTAAACCCCTGTTCCAACCTAAACAGACCAAACTAATCCCCTGTTCCAACCTACCCAAATCTTAAGGTCAATACATGCTCCTTCTGACATCTGAAAAAACATCCGTTTCGGGCGGTCTAGTTCGGACTATCAGGACATCTGGGGGTGCAGGAGCGTCCGGGAAAAGAAAGTTGTGAATGACGTCAAAATGTAGTGATCTTCACCTCCCTTTCCAAAAATAAAAAATAAAAAAAGTTCAGACATCGGAAGGAGCATGTTCTGCGCTTAAGCCCCTGCTCTACCCTTGTCCCTAAACCAAACTTTTACCCCAATACTCCAGCCCGTGTCCACCCATATCCTAACCCCATCCTTTCCCATGTTTTTCCTCCTTCCTATCTCCACCTTCCTCTCCAACCCCACTGATTCCAGTGGTGGCAGCAGCACAGAGGAAGCCCCCCCCCCTTTCATTTGCTTCTGTGGTTTATCCCAGCGCTAAGGACAGTGGAGCACTTCTTACTTCCTGGGAGAGGAGGAAATTGATTGTGTGTTGTCATGGATACTGTCCCCAGCTTCATGTGCAGTGATCGGCCTTGCTTCGCTATTGTTTCTTTTTAACTTTCTACATTCGCCACTAAATTATAAATGTCAAATGCAAAAATTGTGGGGGAAAAAAATTAAATAATAGTGAGACATTTAGTAGAAAGTCAGTCATGATGAGAAAAAAAAGAAACAACATTGTATAAAATCTATGAAAAACTAACTTCTTCAGACCATTTTAAGTTGGAAGGTACAGTAATTTTAAAGTATTTCAAAGTCAAACTGTTTTTATTCTGCACAAATGGTAGTTTTCAACTGAGAAATGTTTATTTGAAGGTGCTAAAAGAGTGTAAGGAAACATGCCTGCCTTGTAGTGGAGTCGTAGCTTTTGGTAATACGTTCACTCTAATTGCTCTTCAACATTTTGTGAATGTTGATTTTCTGACACAAGTCATTTTAAATGAATACGTGTGTTAATATCGTTTTCATCTTATTGTATTCAGAATCTTTATTTGAGGGAAGAAATGTTTATGTACAGATATGTAAAATAAAGAATAAACTTTGTTTCATAAATTGTTTGTTTGTATTTTTATTTTATACAGAGAGCACATGTAAGAATACATGCACAGTGTGCAAACGTGACAGGTTTAGCAAGCTAAGTGAGCTTCCTCTTTCTGATTAATGTCTAATCACGGTCATCACGAGGCTACAAAGACTACATTTCTCACTATACATGAGTCATCCCAATTTCTCTCTGTCCCCCTGTCCCTCTCCCTTCACTCTCCAAGAAATTATGTTATGCAACAATAGACTGGATTACAACTCAAATGGGAACCCCCAACCAATTAGGGCACCCCCCCCCCCCCCTTAAACTGAGCTTTGAGTCTTATTGTAATGAAAAGTCACAACATGGGCACCCCCTTTCACCAATGAAAGTATCATTGTTGTGTATAGGCAACCTTCTCAGCTAGTGAGACAGTTTGAACATGTATTTGACTAACGGACTAAAATGTTTTTGGTGAATGTCAAGCAATATTCAAACAGTCAACCTGTATTGAAGGAAGTTCCTTAGGCTCAGAACTCAGTTATATCAGAACACCTACTACTGTATGTAAGTAAACACAAATATGGTGCTGATTCATACATATACTGTATCTATACATTGATGTTTCTGTTGTCAAGGCAAAAAAAGAGAACAGGAAACCCCTATCAACTGCTCACTGACCACAGCAGTATCAGGGGATGCACTTCCACTTGAAAGAGATTAGCAAAATAAAGGCGACAGAGAGAATTTCAGGGGCAGATGCTGCATGATTTCATGAATGATCAGGTGCCTGTTCAATCCCAATCATCTTTTAAACAAACCGTTCATGGCTCACAAACAAACTGACAGCAACCCAACTGCTATCAAAATGTATACCTTCATATGAATGTTATTTAGAAGTTGCACAAGTTGCACAACTTATGCTTAAAGATGAAGCAAATAAATGAAATAATAAATGACACAACAGGAAAATAAAACAGCATATCAAAGGTATACACAGTGAAGTCCAGGGTATTACACAGTCAAACAGCATTAAAGGCCAAAGAGAAGGTCAGTGTCATATCAGTATCATGGTCAGTGTCATGTCATGTCAGTATCATGTCAGTATCATGTATCATAGTCAGTATGTCAGTATCAAGGTCAGTATCATGTCAGTATCATGTCAGTATCATAGTCATTATCAGCTATTAAACAAGCTATTAAACAAGCTCAGTGCTTTTATGACTTATCCAGTTTAGTAGACCTTGTATTGTGAATTGTACTTCTCATGTCTTACTAAATAAAGTACATCAATCAATCAATCATAGTCAGTATCATGTCAGTGTCATGACATTATGGTCAGTCAGTATCATGCATGATACTGACATTTTACTGACCATGGTCATTTTGGTATGGGCTTATACTAAATTATTTAAAATTAAAATAAACGTTTGGCAACTTTGTGCGTTGAACTTGGGAATTCACAGGATGCTACAAATTCTTGATACAGGCAACAGGTTTAAGTTAGGCTATTTAGTAAATCCAAGCTGAGTTTAATGAGGAAGGAGTGACAAACGCACAAAGTTATATCATAAAGACTCATCACATTAATCCAATACATGATGTGAACATGCACTCATTATCAGACCTACATTTATGTTTCAACTTCTTGTTTATGCCCAAATTGACTGGACATACAGCTTTTGTAGCCATTAGTAGCAATTGCTGAAATATGAGACCTTCATTGTCGAATGTTCAAGCATGCTCTTAATCATGTAGCCTACTCTTTATGTAGCAGGGCTAGGAAAAGCAATGACTACGCCACCCACACATATAGGAGTGAGGGATCCTTTAAACACATTAACCATATACTGTATATATATAGATATATAGGACTGAACAAGGTAAGGTTCCCCAGGAAGGTACGGGTTCAGAATTAACAGAATCAGAGGCTGATGTATCAAAATGTGTCAAGTTTATTCAACAGTTGTTATAAAAATAGTCAGGTTAAAATACAGAACGGAAGAAAGCGGTTAGTGTTAGAGTTCTGCAAAAAGGGACTGAACTCAAGAGGCAAAGGGGGCAATAAGGGTAAGGGCTTCGGGGCCTCTAAAGTAAATACACAGAAATTAAACAAATCAAATCCAAATAATGCAAAACCAAAAGAAAATAAAGTAAATAAGTAACCAAAAGCAAATAAGCAAATCAAAACAAACTACAAATAAGCAAAACCAAAACCAGTCATGCAATGCTAGCTAATGGCCCAGTATAGCTCTGTCCTCAGTCAACCCTATTGCACTCAGTCTAAATAGTATTTATATATATATATGGCACGGTGGGAAAAACAGTGATTTACAGTTCAGCTCCTACAAAAATCAAATAATAAAACATTAGACCAACCCTCCAACAATTCATCACTTCATTAGGCTCCTATAGCAAGATGACAAAATACAGAAAAATAACAAACATACCCAAATAGTCAATGTATGCTCATGGCTCCAATTGATAAAGGCCTGCACAGCCACAGAGTACTGCTACTCAAAGGACCTGGAGGCTTCTGGAAGTACAGATATATATTAGTATAATTAACAACAGGCCTAATATTGTCAGCCTATCTAAACTCTTATACATATACTATTGTTACAATGAGTTATAAAAACCTTGTCATTTGTTTCAGATTGTCTTACCGAGAATTAGTCTGTACCCCTCATGCCTCCAGGTCTCTCTCACAAACACTCAAACCAGGCTTCTGGCTAGACAGGAGGCCACAAACCTGGCCACCCCTCTTTATGCACTTTCCTTAAAGGGCCAGTGCTACATTTACATGAGTGATTCTCAACCTTTTCAGGCCTCTGAAAACCTTGAGGCATTACATTTGAGAGACAGCGTGATCCCACCCAAACCGACTTGGCGGTTGCCATCGCCCCTCCTGATTAAAAAGGTCTTAAAAGTCTGTTAATTATCACTTCACTGTCATCTGGGGACCCGCAAAAAATCATGTGGGGTCCCGCCCCACAGGTTGAGAACCACTGCGTTGAACACTTAAGACTGATTTTTTTTTACATTTTGGGGAAAATAGCCAATTTTACATCGAGGTGTCCACCTCTTCCTGTTACCATCCCCACGACGTCTTCCCCACAATAACAAAATGCACAACAATAAAATAATAGCCTGTTAGTGTCAGTGCACGTGTTCGCCACATGACGTCACATGGCATGCTGGGAAGCTGCACATTTTAAATGCGAATACAAACAGCTTATGTCGCTTTATGTTTCTTCATAATTCTGGCTTGAGAATTATGATATTGTCATTAAAATATATGAGTTTATTTATTGGGAAGTCCTGACACCAGCAGCACAAAGGACCAGAGTAAAAAGGACCCCAAAGGAAACAAGCCAATGGCTTTCTTGGTTTTGTTTTTATATTCCTATTGGTTGACCTTGTATTGAACTGTACTTTCATGTGCTTTTTTCTGCAAACTAATATATAAAGTATTCAATCAACCAATCAATCAATCAATCAATCAATCAATCAATCAATCAATCAATCAATCAATTAAGCAGAACAGAGCACTTGCACACACATTCTAGTTAATGATTTAAAATTTAACCCTTATCAAATCAGTGGTTCTCAACCAGTAGGCTAGTCCGGGGGACCACCAGTGGTCCTTGAGGGGGTTCAAGCTGGTCCCCAGCTAAATGATGGAGAGTTGGTAACCAAATGGACCCTTTATTAGAACTTTAACTCCTGAAAGTAAAATGAAACAAGCTCTCAAGAGTTAAATTATTGTTAAATATCTACCTACTTAATTTACAAGAAGTCTACACAATTAGAGAATGTAGACGAAATATTCTAAGTCTTGGGAGTGAGAGTCTAATACTCATCAAACGGTGGTCCGTGGCTCGAATGCCGAATAAATAATGGACCTTGGTATGAAAAAGGACACGTTTGTCACCATGACCTGCCTGAGGAGATCAGGCTATAGCACACTATTCTCTCTTTCAAACCACTTTTATATATATATATATATATATATATATATATATATATATATATATATATATATATATATATATATATATATATATATATATATATATATATAGCTTTTACCACCTGATTAGCCTACTGTTTGTTTTTGCGTTTTCTTTTTATATTCGTTTTTTTATAATAAACATTTTATTTTATTATTTTATTGTGTATTGTTGTTTTATTTTTTTCTCGAAAAAATGTTCCTTTGATGAAATCCTTTGTAGGTCATAAAAAGTGTCATAATAATAATAGGCTAATAATGACAATACTTATTGTTATTAATAATAATAGTAATAATAATAATCACATTATTATTGTTGTTATTATTATTTATTTATTTGTGTTATTAGTGTAATAATAATAATAATTATTATTATTATTATTATTATTATTATTATTATTATTATTATTATTATTATTATCTCATAGCCTTGCATGCCTTCAATCGAAACAAGAGGTGGTTTCTTTTTCACTTGGTTGCAGTTGAAGGAGGATGAGAGAGAGTCCCGCTACATTACAACAGAGGAAATTACATTATCATGACGCTTTACTTTTCTTTTGGTTCACTACCGTGACTGCCTTGTTTATTAAAGCTCACTGGGGAATCCTTTCAGTTGACTATATAAATGACATTAACCCAGTGCAAAGACACACACACTTTTGCAGGATAACTAACTGGACACACACCACCACCACCACCACCACCACCACCACCACTACTTCATCTAAAAGACGAGGAAAAACTATGGCAAACTTTAATTTGTGTAAGATTAAATTAACTAAAATATCACAAAATCAATATTTGCCAGGATAAAACACAGCTACATTTTTTTTGTTCATGAATGCTCCGCCGGTTTTTTGATCGATTATAACTGCAAAGTAGCCTACTATAATAACTCTCTCACAACGTGTGGCTTCAGGTTGCGTTTTGAGCTTGTAGATCGGCTATTTTCAAATAGCCGTATAGCCTCTTTTGGGCAGTGGTGGAAAAAGTACTCAAATTGTTTTACTTAGGTAAAAGTATCAATACTGCAATGTAGAAACTCTCTATTTAATTTTGTTAAAGAGTGTTCTTAGCTCTAGTGTTCTTAGTTCTAGTGTTCTTAGTTCTAGTGTTCTTAGCTCTAGTGTTCTTAGTTCTAGTGAAGAACAGAATGCTCTTCTCCTGCAGATCTGACGAGCCTTGTGCTGCTGGTGGCTCTGAGCTGGAGGACCTCCTCAGGAGTTCCAATACACCACCAGCCCAGTGGAGGACTGGACCGTTTCTCCTCCTCATGCTCATCATCACTCTCCAAACTTCTACGACATGTCAGTGAGCTGGTGAAGGACGTGAGTACATTTTGAATTAGTTTATTATTAGTCTGTCTGTCTGTCTGTCTGTCTGTCTGTGAGAAATATCTCACTCACTCACACATACTGTACTCTCTCACATACAGTGGTGGAAAGTAACTATAAGTACATTCACACAAGTACTGCACTTAAGTATCATTTTGAGGTATTTTTACTTTACTGGAGTATTTCCAATTTTCTATACTTTTACTTCTACTCCGTTACATCTAAAAGGCAAATATTGTTATTTTTACTCCACTACAATTATTTGAAAACGTTAGTTACTAGTTACTTTGTAGATTTGAATTATTATTGCAAAACATACATTAACCACTTCAGCTCTATGTAACGCGTTGCTTGTAGATCTGCTATTTTCAAAAGATTTTCATAAATTATATGATACCTTGTGAAATGGGACATTCTGCATAATGAGTACTTTTGGTACTTCAAGTATAGTATAGTGTTTCTACATTGCAGTATTGATACTTTTACTTAAGTAAAGAAATGTAATACCTTTTCCACCCCTGCTCAGACATACTTGGTATCCTCTGTGTTGCAGGACAAATTTGAAGGCGAGGAATGTACAGTGTTGGATGACAGTATGATGGAATCTCAGACAGTACAACTCTGCGCACCCATAATTCCACAGGTAGGCCTACATTAATACACTACTATAGGTTTGTTTTTGTTTTTTTAGATTTTTACTGAAAATGATATTCAACATTTTCTATTGAGATAAAAGGGCATGCTCCATGACATTTACATGCTTTTGAGAAACAAACAAAACCTTTATTTAAACAATTAATTTCATCCTCTAGAATTCAGCTTGCACATCACAAAGGAATTCACCATTCAATGAGGTAAGAACTGTTATAAATGTCACGTTTTCTAATAAAAGAAATTACAGACTAATCAGACTTGCTCTTTAATGACACATGAATGACAAGTTCATCACTCTTGTTTGTCACACAGAGTGAATGTCTGGGGAGTATCATGAAGGACTTGTCCTACTATCATGCTGCTATCAAGACCTACATCGATGCCCAGTCAGCACCCTCAGCAAACCCTCTGACTTCAGCAACAAACAACCCACTACTAAGCGTCACAATGGGGACAATACAGGATCTTAAGAAGGTGTGTGTGTGTGTGTGTGTGTGTGTGTGTGTGTGTGTTTGAGAAAGAGAGACAGAGAGTGGTGTGAGTTTGATAGATTTCTTGATTGACAGATACAATTGAATATCGCAGTACGTTAAAACCACTTAAACCCGCTATACTTAGTAAAACAGACCTGTTTGCAACTGTACTTGGACCGCTTTTTCCCCCATCTATACCAAATCTCTTTGCCCAAAATAGCCGAGCTACAAGCTCACAACATGTTTCTTTGCCATACATTGCGAGCTATCGATCGTCTATTTTTGGCAAAGCCAAATGGTGTGTGTGTGTGTGTGTGTGTGTGTGTGAGAGAGAGATAGTTCATTGTTCCAATTGAACAGAGGGTGACTATCTTTGTTTCCATTAATAGAGTGAGGTAGTGAGTATTAAAGACAGAAACAGTGAAAATCAACTGGGAAATAACAGCCTCTACATGTTGCCTTAACATTTATTTTCCTCGGTTTGCACAGAACTGTAGCCAGGTGCCAGATGAAGGGGATCATTCTTCACAGGTATTTTTTTGTATTCCTTCTTTTTGTCCGTTCCCCATTTAATTCAGTTATATATATATGACCACATTAGAGAAAATGTTATCAAAACCACAATGGCCAAAAAAAATCCTTGTGTCGATGAAAGATTGAACAGCATCTGCTTGGTCAGTGCCATTACATCACTGAATTTAAATGAGCGACACCGTTGTGCAACAAAGATTCAAGACGTAATGAGACTTCATGTTATGTCATTCCCTGTTGTTTTTAGGAGGGACTCGTTTCCGAGATGTTGTGGACCACTACGTCTACCACGTCTACCTTTGACAACAAGGTGCAGATGTGTAAGGTGATGAAAGCCTTCCGTAGCCGTGCCATCACCATCAGCAGAGCTATGGGCTACATCTCCTCTGGAGACCACAAGAAGTAGACGCTCTTCACCATCTTTACCATCAACATAATCACCACCACTGTTGTCATCTTTAACATCACCCATGACAAAGAAATCTATCATCTTTGAGTTATTCACTACAAGTGTTTACAACTAATTATTTACTAGTGAACTACACTAGACAAAACACTGGTTTATGAGCAGCTACTGAACATACAGTGTATGGGGCTGTTGTTGAAATATCTTTCTAGTAATGTATTCCACAATTTGGGGGGGGAATATCTATTTATTTATTTATTTATTTATTTATGTATGTATTTATTTGAATGTGATGGTATTTATTATTTGTCTATTTATAATAAAGTATTTATTGCAATTTAATGTTGTTGCCAGTGTCTGTGTCCCTGAAATCCATACATTTTTAAAATTAGGCATGACTGACAGGAGCTAGTAATATACAGTAACCTGGTGAATGTTATGCTATTATATAGATGAGGTCATATGCATGCACACACACGCACACACAAATCAGTCATGTTTGTTTTTGTTTAGTTTTTTTAGACATTTGTACCCAGAGTCCTTTCAGGGCTCAAAAAAACTGATGTGACACATTTGATAACTAAACCAAGAACAACAGACAAGTGCACAATGTTTATGGAAGAATTTAGAACATTATTTCATTGGTTGTTCTGACATGAAACTCACTTCTGTTCTGACATGTTGATTTTAGATGAATGATTGATCAAGTTGACATAAAAAAATATCTACATGGTTGGTTTGTAAAGAAATAAAAACATAAAACATAATTAACGGTAACTGAACATGCCAGCTACACCCAAAGACGCAGCTAATAACAATAATGTTCAGTCATGCATACAAAATGCCCTTTGCCTCTTTTTGAGCAGCTTATATTTTGTGTAAAATTAAGTCAGTCTCTGTTCACAAACAGAAGTAGTCTTTCCTGATTTGGGGGACAGTAGGAATGTATCAGAATTCAAGCTATACAAACTAATTAATCAAGCTTTTCAGAAATAAATCCAACCAGATCTACAGGTTGAGTATTGTCAAGTATAAAGGGAGGAGAGACATGCACAGCCACACCCAAAATTGGGCAGGTGCAAAGCGAAAACACATAACATGAAAACTGAAAGAGAACGCCCGCACACTGTGGGCTCCAGTTGTAGGAATGTTTTTATTGCACCCGAGTGCTGCAGTGACGTTTCGGAAGGGCGAGAGCCCAAAACGTCACAGCAGCACTCTGATGCAATAAAAAAATCCAGTGTGCGAGGGTTCTCTTTCAGTTTTCTGGGTATTGTCAAGTAACCATACAAATAAACAACATTTAAACATCATACAAAATACAAATGAAAAAAGAAACACATGAAAAAAACGTTACAAAAACAGGTACATATGTCCGAAATGTACAAAAGAAATGTATAAAAAGCTAAATATTCAGTCAATTAAGCTGTGGTCATACATGTAATTAAGTGGTAATTCCTGATTGGTTACAAATCCCTCCCTTTTTACAGTTCCAGTGCAGCACCTTAATTTACATCTGTAACTGGCTACATGATTAGCTACCTAACATATTCATGACCTACCTTTATATAGGTTGGACGTACAGTACATGATAAGCTACCGAACATCTTGATGTTGAGGTCGGTCTTCTCCACTCCTGATAATGCTTAGCATCAATGGCTTGGTAAACATGGTAAACCTGTATTCATTACAAGTACGTAGGGCAAAGTCTACACCTGATCAATACATGAGTCATTTCCCACTGAAGTACCATTCAATTGGAATAAAGGTAAAGCTTTGGAGAAATACAAGGCATTTGTCTTGCTGACTGGAGCTCGCCCTACTAAAGCCCAGTCAGTATAATCTGGTCTTAGCATAGGCCAGCCCATGTTAAGACCATCACAAAACATTTCACATGGCGTTTCAGTGTATCAGGCTGAGCCCTCAATGCCAGCATGCCTTTTTTACCTGATTCATTCTTCTTGACCATGAAACTCATATACATCTCATTTGTCCATCGCGTCTGAGGATAGAGACAGAAAGAACGTATTCACTTTTTAGCTTGTCTTTAGTTCAGTCATTAGTGTCAATCAGGAATTAGCATATTATATTAGTCTATGTCAGTGGTTCTCAAACGTATTCAACTCAAGGACCCCCACATGAATATCTATTTGACCAGAACCCCCCCCCCCCCCCCCCCCCACTTTGAGAACCACTGGTCTATGTAGCTCTGTAACTGCGTGTATCATACCCAGTATTTGATGGACCTCGTTAGGCAGGTCATCCAGATCATTTAGACTGTTCCGCAGGTTCGACACGGTGGCTTCTCCAGGCTGCCTCCGGCTCTTCCACGTGACCAGCATCTTGTGCTTCTGCATGGTGACGTCCTTCTCAGCTGCCTGGATGTCCTCCAGCTCAGTGGTGCTCAGGTCCAGGAAGATGGCCACCTGCTTCCACTCCTTTCCCAGCCGCTTGGCCACCTGTAGCAGCTGCTTCTCCGAGATGTCCTGGCATCTCAGGGCTGTTCGCAATCCGTCTGGAAAAGGAACATGCATAGAAATAGACAGACAGACAGACAGACATACTTACTTACTTACTTACTAATGAACTTGTTTACATCAAATAAATACTATAATCATGCCATAGAAGTGAGATCTTAGAACGTGATGCAGGATATTATAGTGAAACCAGAGGTGGAAAATCACCTGACTCATCTGGCCATCGAGGTCTTTTGCTGTGAAATTCTTCCTCTGATGTGCTGCTGCTCCGCTTCCTGCCTATAAGGCGGCCTGTAAGACAGGTGGAGATGCCCGTCAGTCACACTGGGCTGTTGCAATGCTCAAAAGCCTGACAGCATTCTAGGAAAATACCAATTTGAGATCAAGACTTTAAATATTCTGCCAAACTACAACAAAGACAATGTACTTACGGTCTGTCGTTTTCTGTGGCTTTTTAACGGTTCTGTCCTCACAGTCGCCTGACAAAACCACAAAATACAGGAAGTGTCATCACACTATAATACACACAATCACGCCCGTACACTGTCACTGACATAAGAAGAGCCTACCAAATAGACCTGTCCAGTTGATTCCATTTATACACTTCGGTGTTAAATTAACACAAATAATTTGACTGTGTACCTTCTCTGATGGTTGCAGACCACACATTCTGGTCAGTGTCGGTCTCTATAAGAGACAATTTGAAGGGAGGTGGTTGCTCAAAGACTGCCTCAAAGTAACCTTTCTTTGCAACGACATCCAGGGTAAAGTCCAAGTGCTGCATAGACACAGATAAACAAACCTTTTAACTCTGGCATTTACACAAATACATTTAACATATATACAGTATGCACGGCATCCCCATTTTGGGGAAATTCCAATTCATAAGCTCAAGACCTATTTCTTCACTCTTGCTTTTAGTTGATTTTTAAATCTCTGTGTTGTTATTCATATCCTCACTGTTTTGCCTGATTCACTGCCTTTTGCTATTATTTTAATGTTGTTTTATGCTTTTGCTTTTCTTTTTTTGCTTTATTGTTAAATTAGTTGTACTTTTTCTGTAATTGTATTCTTGCTCTGTAAATCATTTGAGCTGCATTTCATGTCGGTGTCGGTGTCATGAAAAGGTGCTATACAAACAAAGTTTATTATTATTATTATTATATTATAAGATTATTATGCCAGTTTAACCATGTTCAACCTGGTAACCCCAAAGAGAATAACACAAACAAATAAATACTGTACACACACACACTTCTTGTTTTTTCCTCTCTTTCCTTTCAAATTGCCCCCCCTGACGCCCCCTGGTGTCCTCCACTTTGAAACCCTATAGGAGCATAACACTGTTAGCATGCACACAAACACACACCACAGGTACGATCTCCCCGTCTGGCTCGCTCGTGAGACGATACGTCCTGCCATCCAGCTTACAGGTGGGGGGCTTCTCAATCTTCATGTAACGCCTGTTGGAGCCGCACACATCCTTCTGAATGACCTGAAACACACCAGGAGGACATGGTGGGGAAGGAAAAAAGAATGGAAGAGGAAGGAGGTTAAATACTAATGTATCAATACAAACAGCTTTTACGTTTAGTCGGTGTGGAAAGACTGAAAGCGTCTCTGAAAAAAAGGATGAAACTAAGTCATTGGTACAAATCTCTCTCACAACTAAGCACACACTTAATGCACATAGTGATACACAACACAAACACCACTTTTTTGGGAAGTGAAAAATAGCATGTCATTCTTATGGTTTTCATCAGCATAAGCATCATTGTGAAAGAAGAAGCGTGAGTGGTCCAAATTCTCTGGTTACAGGACTCTATTCTAAAATTTTACACTGATGGCAGTGCTGCCACTAAGTTTCTATTTAGTGACAGTAGCACATAATTTGGTTGCACAAAATAATTGCAACTGAGTGATTCAAATCACTCAGTTGCAATTCAGCTTTCTTTGGAGGTATTTTGTATAAAAGAGCAGAACCTTTGCCCACCTAATTGATCAACAGGTGTGTCGGAGAGGACCATAGGCCGACTATCGTAGAAGATAGGACTTACAATTAAAAAATATGCATTCGGAACAAAAAGGTTTTGGTACACGGACCTTCATCAGGTTATCTGATCACACAGAGAAGAAGGTCAAACATTCACACACTGGTTTAAAGCTCCCAAAAAATATGTATTTAATGGTTAAATTAATGGTTAATTTAAAGGTCTAAGGAAGACCTATGAGGTCGAAACGTTGCGCCATTAAATAAAATAAATTTTGGGAGCTTTAAACCAGTGTGCGGATGTTTTACCTTATTCTCCCTGATGTCCAGCACCTGGCCTAAATACAGGTACAAGATGTGCACACTATCTCCTCTGTATCTGTACCTCACACACGCACACGCACACACACACACACACACACACACACACACACACACACACACACACACACACACACCTTTCCTCACCTTGATTTCAGATGCGTCGTTGGTGGCCAGATAGATGCGGAAGCTGAAGCTGTTGTTGTTGCTGCTGCTGCTGCTTTCCCGCTCCTTGTAGATCAGCACGACTCCGTGATGTGCAACATGACTCGTGTTGACGACGGGACCAACAGGTGACAGGGAGGACACGTTCCACTTAACATGGCTACCTGAGTGGTCCACCGTCGGTTCAATGGCTGGACGGTTGTCCTTCATGTGCAGGACACTGAATGTCATTGCCTCGTCTGGTTCTGTGGTGTGGAGGAAACCGGTTGATGCTTAAGATGGGAGAGTTCTGTGGTATCAGCAAGAATATGCATGATAACATTTGAATATTTGAAGTTGTATCTACTACACAAATGTTTACTTTATGTATGTATTTATCTCTTTGTCAGTGTCTTTCCTGTATTGTAATGTTGTTTTATCGCCTGTTAAACGTTTTCTGTGGGGACTACGGATGAAAATTGCACTTCGCTTTTTTTCTTGGTGTATTCACATTGCATTTTTATGTAGTGTTCATTAATATGCTCTGTCTCATCTAAATAAACAAATAAAGTAAAGTACAGAAGTGTCACCAGTAGATAAACATGACAGTTACCTGGTGTGACACCACCTCACAGTGCAAGTTGCCCAAACATCTACAATACATACTCTATTATTGGAAAAGTTGGATGTTCATAACAATATCGCAGGGGCCAGGATGACATCATCTTTATTCATGACACTATGAACATGGAACTGAACATGGAAGATGTTCGACAACAATATATCTATGCCCCAACACCCTGGGGAACGCTAGCCTATGTTCTCACCTGCCAGGCACAATGAGTGGGGGAATTGGATGGACTTGAGGACGGACGCATCCTTTTCCACTGTGTCAACGTTGAAGATGGGTCCGGCGAACTTCCAGGAGTCTGGGAGGAACTTGCCAAACTTGGACCAGGACAGGACTGAGTATTGCAGCTGAACCTGCTCTGATACCTCGAACACCAGGCCTGTGACCGAACACTCATATGAACCCTCTCCTTCAAGCTGTACCCTGATACACACACAGACAGGCATAATCAAAGACTCATAAAGCCAGACCACATCAGTGGACAGATAGAGACAAGATGTCGACACTCACAGTAAGTGTTGTTGACGTCCTTTAGAGATCCTCCTGGGGGTTACCAGCTCGCCATGGCTCTATACAACAAACAAAACAAACAGCCAGTCATTAAGAGTCACCAAGGAATACTTCTGGAATAATTGCACAAGAATGATGGGAATTTAAACAAGACCAGAAGACCGGTTCTGCCAGACCCCCCATGTAGGCTGTCTGTCCCTTTTATGCCCATGTATGGACGAAAGGGGGACAGACGAGGTATTTTTTGCCCATGTATGGACGAAATGGGGACAGACTTTTTTGCCCATGTATGGACGAAAGAGGGACAAAGCCTCATGTAGGCCGACCCCTTGGGTCTGGCAAAAAAAGGAATACCAATAAAAAGGTTACAAAGAGTTATCAAGAGAGATACACATTACAATGACACTATCTGGTGTGGGCAAACTAACCTGCGGTATGGCTTTGCATCTTTCACAGCATGGTTTGACATAGTACATCTCATCTGTTGGAAAAAATAACAACAGTTAGCCAAGCAAGAAAACATCTCCATGTATCTCCATGTACCTTCCCACCATCTGAAGTGTACAATCATCTCAGTTGAACCTGTTCGTGATTAGTTAACATGACATACCTATGCCTTTGGAGCCCACTGGCTCAGGTCCGGCAGTTGATCCTGTACGGCAAAAGAAGAGTTAGAGGCCCTTGTCCACTGCATCAGAATGTTAATAAAGTGTTCCAACTGCATTTCCATTTGGCTCTGTTTGGAGGCAATCGTGCCCAGGCGGCACGGTTTGTGCTCAGCATAACCATACTCAGCCAGATTGGCTGAGTATGGTTATACTGAGGCCAGTGGTGGGAAAGCATTCTGACTCTTACATGCCTAACTCTGAATATTTACTACTGCCAGACAGTTGAGGAGAAACAACAGTACATTTCCAAATCCACAACTTATTCATAGAAGACTACAGTCATTGTCATCTATAGACTCTCAATTGCATGCTATTACATTGTTGATTACAGGCTATTCGGGCTCATAATTGTCACCAGATAAATGGTTTTGTGTAAAAATACAGTCACTGATTGGCACTCAGCAAACCACCTCTGTTCCAATACCAAATACCAAAAACCTTTGATTGGTAATGGTCTCGCTAGGCTCAACAGATATGGGTCTGATCCGCTGATGCAGCCAGGCACCCACCCATGCACCCTCATGGTCTCAACTAGACATCCCCCTTGTCTACCATCTCCCCGGAGGGACTCACTTGTGATCTGGACGCTCTATTTGCCACCATTTGTTTGTCAGTCCACTGTCCAATGTACACCATCACAATTTGATCCACATTGTCCCATGTCTAATCAAGGTTCAGGCGATTGGTAATTGCCCAGCATAAGCAAACTTAATAACAACATTTCAATGTAGTATAATTACAATTAATAAAATAAAATAATGAAAACATACACTTTCTTATCCTGTCTGACTCATTCAGACAGGAAAAAAGAAACAGACAAGAACTCTCATGCCCACAGTATCAGCCCAGCTAGCCGTATTCCCACAACTGGGCTCCCCATCAGAGGGTCACAATGACCTCGGCGGTCGACTGCTAGAGATGAAGTCTCAACTCAGCCAACGCGAGTGACTCCCGAGAACAACCAGCTTGGCCGGGGAACTCTGTCCAATTCTCAGAAGCAGCCTTGGCTGCACTGCCCATGCCACAGTTGATAACAAAGAAAGACCCCGACTCAAAAAGCTTTGGCTGCAGAGGAGCAATTCCTCAGTTAACCAACAAGCCAGCCATGTTCCCAAAGATAACACAGTAGTCTCAACAATCTGACGACTAGGGTTTACCACCAGTGGTGAAGGAAGAACTACTGAAAGTCTCTGGTACAGACTGCTTGTAGGCTGGGTAATTTCAAAGTTCAAATCTCTAGAAGATGACTTGGCTGGGCCTGTCACAATTATTACATAATCGTCTAATCGCAATTATTTGAGATGATCGCAATAATTTTTTGCATAATCGTCATAATCGTTTCCATGTTGAAATTCTTTCACACATTTTCAAATATTGAAAAAGCAGAAATAGCAGATCTACAAGCTCACAACGCGTTGTAGAAGCTTGTAGATCAGCTATTTCTGCTATTTTTTACATGTATAAAATTATTTCAGTTATTTGTCATATCTGCCCCGTGCAATCTTTTATTATGAAGGCTTTATATGCTCCAAATCATGTTCAATGCCAAACACACAATTAAATCGTTAATCGCAATTATTTGAGTGCCAATTAATCGCCAACTTAAATTCGTAACCGTGACAGCCCTAGACTTGGCTTGTCTTGGTCTTTATCTTTCGTTGTCTTTGAGTTTTCTAGTCTGGCGTCTCTGGAGCAGAATGTCAGTGTTGTCTCTTTTAATGCTGCCTCTTTTGTTCTTTTGCTACAGGAACTGCATGGGACACGTCCCCCCTGTAACCCACATCCGCTACACCCTTGCTAGGCTTGGACTTAGTCTTGTTAATTTGTGTGCCTCTCACTCACCATTACTGGAACCCTCAACATGATGTTCCCCGGGCTCTGCAAAGAATATCAAAGCGATATCATCCTTTCTAGGTGCACTGAGATTCAACTTTAGAGTGATTATGATTATTAGTGTTGCTTCCTACCTCTGTCTTCATCCTTCTCAGCACAGACTTCTGCTGAGACCCACAAAAGGAGAAATGAAAATGAAGGGAGATAGTTAGGAGATCAGAGGCAGCCTAGATGCTTGCAGTGATAAAGGGATATGAATCAGCATCTCTCACCAGAGCACTCATCCTCCTCTTCACGGCCTTCTTCATCCTCGTCTTCCTCTGAGCTTTCCTCTGAGGATGTGCCTGTGTTCTCTTATTAGTTAAATGGGAGAGGGAGGAAAAACAAATTAATTTCTAAGTAATGTGCAGTGGGAAGATGAATTACACCATAAGTAACTACTGTATGTGTACTGACAATTGTATTTTTTTTATATATATTATATATATATATGTTATAACTAATTATTTCTCCAGATCATAAGCATCTGAATGAGTTGTGAGAAATTGTGTAAAATATATACCTGAGCCACTGTTGTCACTTTCAGTCAGGGCATCTGTAATAACACACAATTAACCAATTAGCATTTGTTATGTTGTGAGAGCTGAGAGGTCAATTATTCACAAGTTGTCTCCTCTTTCTTTCCCTTCCATGTATCTTGAAACAAATGTGGCTTTGAGGGACAGTACAGCTATGAGCTTCACTGTACTGATTCCTCACCCAGGGAAGAGCAGTGACATGGCTGGATGGGACCTGCCTTTTGTCAAAGCTAACATTCTCTTGAGAATAATTAATACTCAAGGACAAGCATTAACATTAGTGGTTGCAACAATAACGTTGTTGCTGTCTGTAAACGCACTTGACTTGCCACGTGCCTTTATCAGTAAATTGCCTAATTGACCGCGTTATATTGTGGTAATATTGTAAGTAGGCCTATGTGTCCTGATATATTGCAACCTACTGTAGTCTTGCTAAATAAAATGTCAATCAATCTCTTATTTCAATTTGACCACTTTATTATACCTCATAGATTGGCTTCCTTTCGATGATTAAAAGGTCCTACTCTCTCCATTCTATGGTGTACTTATAGTTCATACAAGTATATTGTACTTGCATATACTGTATGTGGCTATCTTTCTAAAGTTAAACTTTCCCAGCACTAAGTTTGTTTCTAACCATAACTCCTCTCCAGTGAGAATATAACCAAAACAATACAGACTAAGCATTATATCATAAAAGTTGGAAGGTCTGTCAACTGAAAAAAAAAATCTCCCCCTGACAGGGAAGGGAAAAAAAGAACTTTAAATTAACCTAAAGTTATTCTCCCCTGTCTAATAAATCCAATGTTTATATTTTCCAGCAGCGAGAAATATGCTTTCTCTTGATAACCTAAGCCTACTGTAACTGTATTACTTCTTTACTCAAGCTGTTCACTATTGGGAACTTCCCCTCTCCTTACACAATAATAAATTAACTTGGGCTCTAAGTCCCCAGTTTGATTTCCGGCTTGCTGGAATATTTGCTGCATGTAACTCCCCTACTCTCTCTCTCTCTCTCCACTGTTAATATCAAATAAAGGCACAAAAAAAACACATAACTTTAAAAAATAAGAATTTACAGTATATCTGTACAAACACTTCATTAGTTACAGACAATGAGTCAAACTGATTTACAGCAATAGATTTTTCATCGATACCCTCTGCGAGAGTTGAAGTGCTATGTAAAGCAGTCTCCAGTAAGTGCAGTGAGTGCATTAACATTGTGGTCCATTTATATAGATTGAATGCGGGGAAGCTGCAAGACTTTTTTTTTGCCCGTCAGTAGTGAGCGTCTGTGGACGAGGCCATCTGGCAGACAGCCAGCCTGGCTAATGGATGGAGACCATCCTCTCTGGGCTGCAGAGTTTTATCTCAGACCAACAATGAGGCACGTCCATACCTGCTCCGCTCTAAGCACCTCCCTCATCAATCTCTCTCTCTCCACATCTGTCTGCTTCACCTCTCTCTGCACCCTCGCTCTCCCTTCTCTCTGCTTGTCCTCACGTGCCTCCTGTCCTCGCCTATGTCTCTCACTGGCTGCCTCGTTTAGAACAGTACCTCTCCCTTTCCACTAGTAGCATCATGTCCTTCAGCTGACTGACAAAAAACAGTAGAGCACGCACGCACGCACGCACGCACGCACGCACGCACACACACACACACACACACACACACACACACACACACACACACACACACACACACACACACACACACACACACACACACACACACACACACACACACACACACACACACACACACACACACACACACACACACACACACACACACACACACACACACACACACACACACACACACACACACACCCCTAAGATATTTTCATGGTTGTTGACTGCCATCTACTGGTCGACAAAACAAATGGCACAACCAAAAGCTGAAGGCTAGTGGAAGGGATGACATAACATAAATTAAATTAACTAAATAATACCGCTTCTGATGACAACTCTGGAACTCAAAGACAAATATGAGGTATGATGTGTGAAATATCAAACACATAAAAATATGAATCCCAAGGAGGCAAAATTCCAATGCAAAAAATGAATGAGGAGGGAGAACAGTGACTGTACAATGGAAAAGAATAGTTTTTAAATATGTCTATTTTTACAACTTGAGTTTAGGCAAATGAACACACAAATCTTACAGACTACTCGACAATGCATTTGGAGCGGAAAACTCTTCCTCGGGCAAGTTGTATGTTCGTTTGCCTAAGCAAAACCATTGCTGATGCTGAGTTCTATATGTGTCTATACTGTTTTTAAGTGCCTGTAAGAGACAGACAAACTCTACCGAACCTGAGGCTTCCCATGCAAATGATAGGGAAAGTAGAGAGGACATGGGATGGGACGATTGCGGGTTTTTTGATGGCACGATCATAGTGAGATAAATAATCACGGTTTCACCATTATCACAATTATGACATGTAAATCTATTCCACAAAATTATGGATGAGGTAGAAGAGGTTTTATTATATTTTCACCACAACATGTCTTCGTTGCTTTTTTAACAGTTGCTGCCTTACAAAACACAAATAATACTGTAGCCAAATAATGCAGTATCCAAATAATAAATACAAAATAATAATTAAAATAAACAACTTATCTCTTTGGAAGGATTAAACATCCATGTAGGCAATTTATTCCCCACAAGATTACACTGAGCCTCTATGATTAATGAATTGTGACTTTTTAAATCGTGGTTAATAGTAAAACCAGATAACAACAGTCCCATCCCTAGAGAGAACTAGAGTACAGACAGAGAGAATGGCTAACAGGAAAGGAAGAAGAAAGTAGTTTTAGACACAGTCACACACTATGCAACCGCAGGCTTCCCATGCAAATTATAGGGAAATTAGAGAGGACTTTATAGGGAAATTAGAGAGGACTAGAGACAGACAGACAGACAGACGGGTGGCTGGTAACAGGGAAGGAAGGAGGGAGGGAATAAAGATGAGATAAAAGTGACAGCACAACAAAAATATTGAGAACTGACTAGGGTTGTTGAAGACTGCTGCATCATTCCATTAACAAGTAGTGTAATGAATTTTCAAGATGAGAACAAGAGAGAGAGAGAGAGACAGATAGGCTGACACAAACAAGAGGAAGAGATATTGAGCGTGTAACAAAGTGGCTTACTGTGTGTACCTTTTTGGTCAGAGGCAGGGATTTGTCCATCACTGTTGGGTAAAAGATCAAATAATATTTCAATGACTTTTAATTAAACATCACCAAGAACCATAGACACCTTACAGCTCCTGTGAAAAAGATATTGTGAATCTAGAAGGGATCATTGTATTGTTCAACTGCAAGCCCATCTGTATAAAGGAGAGGGTAATACACCATTTCCACCCACACCCACAGACACAGGCCTACGCTCATCCAACTGAGGCACAAAAACAGGAAACATGTGCAAGCTGGCCACAACTCATGTTTCTAATTTCCTGACACCATCTCATCCTGCAGTGCCCCCCCCCCCCCCCAACACACACACACACACACACACACACACACACACACACACACACACACACACACACACACACACACACACACACACACACACACACACACACACACACACACACACACACACACTTTCACAATGTAATGTTTGAAGAGTGGTAAAGGAAGCCGGTCATGGGTGGTGCTTATGTTGTGATGATAGACACTGTTGCGTTGCAATAAAACTGAAACACCTCCGTCCTCCACTAACTACAGAAGCAAACTCTACATGACTGCCTATCAGGTTCAAAGGCCAGCCATCGGTGGTTATTGCAGCTGGAAGTAAGGCATGATTGTTTAGCTATTTCAATTTGTTCGTAGATAAATGACCAGCGGTGCACAAAATCCTACTCAAAAAATAAAGATCCAATGTCAGGTATATCTGATGAAAGGCTTGGGGCGCAGGATGAGGTTGTTGTCAAACAAGTGGTAACAGGTTTGAGGTATGTGTGTAACCAGAAAGGATCACATCTTAAATCCTGGTTCCAACAACACTAGAAGAGAACGCTCAACACTGGCATGTGTGCAGAACTAGGTCACGTCTAGACTTTTTTTCCTCAGTTGTAAAAATGCTAAATGAAAGGTGAACGTAGAGCTCTGCTGATGCTGCTTTGCAATGAGAGATAGATAAGAGCTCTTGAGTTTTTGGCCATGTATATTTATTGCCCAGTTATTTGGCTTTTGCTAATCATTGATATGCCAGAGAGTGGTTTCCCATTGTTTTCAAACATCTGGCCAGGAAACACTGTTTATGCTTTATTCAAGGTCAACTTATCCCCTCATCTCAGCCAGGCAGGTTTCGACATGACAGCAATGCTGTAGGTAATCAGTTACTATAGTAATTGTTATCTTTAGGTAAACTTTGCCGCCATGTGTTCCCTCAAATGTTTTCTTTAATTAATTTGATCTAAAATGAATGCTCCCCGTTCTGTGTTCTCACACTCAGTCTCGAGTTTCCATCCTCTCAATTGTGTCTGTTTCTGCTTCTCTACATAAGATAACTAACTACATTATCTCTGTCCTTTTGTACGCCTCTGGTGGAACGATAAAAGCCACAACATTTGCATGTTCCACCAACTTGACCATAAATACAGTGAGCAGTTGAAAGTATGTGTGAGGAGATAAGCTACTGCCACTTGCCACTGTAGAATTTAGTTTTTACATCATTTGTACAGCAATACTAACCCTAACTGCAAAAATAGTAGATCTACAAGCTCACAACGTGCCGTGTGGCAGCATGTCGTGACCTTGTAGATTGGCAATTCTCTGCTAATTGACATACAATGAAGAGTGCATGGTTTTAACTTTAAGGATGTGTAGGATTCTAGCACCAGGGCCAATTTGTTTTGTTACTTAATGGTTTCCCAGGCTTCATCTCTGAGAGAACGATATCCAGGCAACAGCATGATAGTGTTCCCAAAGGACAATGAGTCACCTCACCAGTAGGTATCACCCCTATCACCTGTCCTATTCACATGTCTACCTGCCGTGCTCTGCAACAGCACAACCGATTACTAGCTGTTGGTACGAATGAGCTCAACATTACAAACATTATGTTGTGTTCCAATGTTGAATGCATAATTAAGTAGATCTAATTTTTCAAGTTTTATTACGTACTGGATATACTGTATATTAATTTGCCCATATAGCCCAGCTATATAGGCCTATTACACTGGGTATGATGTTTATGCATGCACAATTTCAGTGATGGACACGTGTGTGACAAGCCTTCAATATAATATCGGAACAGGTAGATACATTTGGCTTTTCTGCATTTTGCTGACATTCTCATCAAGGGCAATGTACAATGAGTGCAGTAACACTAGTGTGTGGTAGGGCTGCACAATTGAAAATCGTGATTATTAAGTTAGGAGCCCTTGCATGAAACTAGTTGTGACATTGCATTCCTTTAAATCCTTACATACATACATACATACATACATACATACATACATACATACATACATACATACATACATACATACAGGTACATGATGTTTTTGACTCTCACCTTTCTTTTTCCATTATTCCATTGGCATACCTTAGATCACAACTATGCAAGGTCTAACGACTTTCTCATCATGATAGAAGATTTCTCATCAAGATGTTACCATAATGGAAACCACAACTACCGAAGCTACCTTACCAAAACAACACATTGTTTTGATTTGGTAGGGTAGAACTGGTAGAACTTGATCTCCTCCTGACCTCAAGTAACACTGTCCTCTGAAAAGCCAGCAATCTCTGTAATAACCATATGGCACGCACCCAATCACCTCTGCGCCCTTTGTTCATGTAGCGTGCGATGGAAGCACTAACTGTACTGATAAGACCCAATTATTGAAATCCCAATTACGGAATAGACTTTCACCATGCCACATGTAATGCCTGTCTTAGCCACCTGGGCAGTCTTACGGTTTTCTTCAGAATAGGTAACCTCTTTAACCCTGGCAATCAGGCTTTGACTTTTTACAGGGGCCAGTTCCAAATTTCAGCCACCTTTAAGTGCTCTTTTAGAGTGGTTTTGGTGGCACAGCAGTAGAATGGATTTAACCCCTTGTTTGAGCCAAATCTGGGTTGAACGTGATTTGTGGAGCGACCTCTGGTGTTGTGATTGTGGGCAGCTTTTATGTTTTTCATGTATTTTGACAGGTACCTAGTGTCCACATTGTCACCCACTTTTACTGTGAAGCCGTCGGCCACTCGGCCTGGCAGAGGTTTATTTTGGACCTAGCCATGGTTCACATGACGCTTCATGTTTCATGGCTATTTTGGACCCAAAGAGTAGGGATTCAGTTTTACCCAGGTGTAATGATAGTTTGTTATCAGCGAGCCAGGTGCAGATTTATCTTACCAGCTTGCTACCTCTCTGACTGTGAATAAAGTTATCAAGCTATTCAGTTTAGGTGCTGCGATGCTGTGATCTCTGACTGCACCTGACTTTTAAAGTGCAGTAGGCCTACCAACATAAGTCATTGTCTGCTTTGGACGGCACATGGAAACATGGTGAGGTCTGTTTGAGGTCCACCAACTGCCCAGAGACATTATTTATGTAGACATTATGTAGTGGACTATGTAAAGGGTGAGGGCATACTGTTCCTCCCACAAAACTAAAAACTAAAGGCGATCGAGCCTTTGCTAGTTTTGCACCTAGGCTATGGAATGACCTACCCTTCCACCTAAAAACTGTGGCCTCTGAGGACCTTTTTAAAAAACTTTTAAAGACTCACCTATTCAAACAGGCCTTTATATAGCCTTTTATGTCTACCAATCTTTGTGAGCTTGTGCTGTAACATAATCCTGTATTGATTTCTTGATTTTTACCAGCTGACTGGTAAAATACTGATTGTTTTATTTTATCTGTTTATGTTATTACTGATATGTTATGCTTTTATATGTTGTGAAGCACTTTGTGACTCTGATGTCTGTGAAAGGCGCTCTACAAATAAAATGTACTTACTTACTTACTTACTGTAAGTGTTCTCTGCTTTTAGCGGACTGATGCTCATGAAACGCAACCTACAATGACTGTAGTAACATTGTAGTTCTGTGCCACAATACAATGAGCTATGAGGAGCTATGACTCTGAGCCTACATGTGTTGTAAATTGGTGAGGCGTACAAGTCAACACACTGGAACAACAAAGGAGCAACGACAAGCAGCAATCAGCAGCGTATCCTGTAGCCCTGGATTTAATTAGAGGTAATTGTGGGGCGATCGTTTCTATTCGACTATCAATCAGTCCGTTTATAGTAGGCTAGCTGCTCAACGACCACGCCGCCTGCGTTTTAACACAAGTCGTTTGATGCATATTGATATTTCCGTCACACAGAATAATGCAAATAATAATAATTTAAAAATTACGAACATAAGTTAATCTTCTTACCCTTCTTCCAGGTGACAAGCTGCTCCATAGTTCTCCATCTCCGCCACCATCCTCTCACACACTGTGGTCTGATTCACCTCATTCACCTTTGCCCACTCCCTTTGGCATCAATGCATCTCAGTGCCAGCTTTGTCCAGGCAGCACTACTACTACTGTAATGATTACAGCACAGCAGTATCACAGTGTAATCGGAACCCTCGTGGCTCAAATTCTCGCTTCTTGTTTATTCGGGCGCAGCATCCTTTTATCCAGCCGCAAATAAAACAAGTTCCTTTTTTATCTTAAGCAAACAGACACAGCTTCTGGCTGCAGCTAACCGTCTTTTACTGAACAACGCAAAAATATAAAATACACTATCATTCTCTAAGCAAAACAAAAGTGATCTTTACAAGCATGTCCCCTTTAAAAGTTTCCAAATAACAATACAACGGACGTTTTTCTGTGCAGATCGGCGCTACTGCGCAGGCGCGTGGAGGAGCAACACACAAGAAGCGAGCGAGCACTGCAGGTGGGCGGGGCTACATCATCCCGCGTTAATGTATAACTCCGTAGTACGAGAGTGTCGCTCAACGCTCACTTTCCAAAAAGAACTGAACGTAGATCAGTTCTTTTTGGCGAACGACACCCATGGGCTGTGGTGGGATAGTAATGGATGCGCGCGCGCGCACACACACACACACACACACACACACACACACACACACACACACACACACACACACACACACACACACACACACACACACACACACTCGCGCACACGTTTACCCTCACGAGTCATGACATGAACATGATGCCAGCCAATTGTGTCCATTATTATTACATTACATTAGAAACAAACACACATGGAAAGAAAGGTTATTATAGCATGTAGCTTCGGGCGCTGACCACCAGTTACGTGCAGTAGTATTCGTACGTTTATATGATATCTCGCATATCATATCTCTCTATTTAACACGGTGCTGTGCCTGTGCGACGAGGTTACTTTGAGCGGGAAATTAGTTGAGCAGACCGCAAGGATGCACTACATCCAGCACACCACAAGATGTCGCTTTAGACAACGGAAATGAGGGCACATTACTACAACGCTTACTCATAGGCTCTATTCACAGCAGCCATATTATGAAGACATTCACCAATGATACTAATGAAGGCTCTGTTCCATTCTGGTCAAACAGAGTCAGGTCAGGGTGCTGATATTGTGCATGTTGGCCCACTGGAAACACTCCTGTTACACCAGTGGGTCTACAGTTGGGGTCCAGGAACCCTCATGGGCTTCCAAATGGCCCCTTACAGGTGTGTAACTCTCAGAGTTATGGGCGTCGTGGAAACCACTGTGCTAGACTAAATGGAACAGAGCCTTCATTAGTATCTTTGGTAACACCTGTCAAGGAAGTGATAAAATGGATAATGTGCATATAGCCTATTAACACCATGCTCTAGAACTTAACATCCCGTGTGTGTGTGTGTGTGTGTGTGTGTGTGTGTGTGTGTGTGTGTGTGTGTGTGTGTGTGTGTGTGTGTGTGTGTGTGTGTGTGTGTGTGTGTGTGTGTGTGTGTCAGTGGGGGAAAGTCACTAAGTATATTTACTCAAGTACTGTACTGACAACGCATTCTCACCCAAGAAGTGTGTTGGTACTGAAGTACAACTTTAAGCTACTTTTACTTGAGTATTTCCATTTTTCAATAATTCATATTTCTACTACATCTCAGAGGCAAATATTGTACTTTGGTGCGTGCATGCATATCTTCTGTACAGCGAGAGAGACAACACACCACATCAAACTTAGGAGGACAGACAACCAATAGGAGAGAGATGAGAAGAAAGACATGATTGGACAGGAGAAAGGTCAGGACGAGAGAAGATGAGAGGAGAGGAAATTAGAGAGAAGAAAAGGGGGGAAGGAAGGATGGGAGGAGATCAGTGTGGTATCTGTGCAGACAATATGGATTCACATGATAATCTCAATGGATCATAATCATCAAAAGGTTGTGCAAAAAGTACAGGTTTTATTAGAAAGTTCTTTTGAAAGCTCTTTCTCAAAACTAACCACTAGTATGATCTTGACTTGGGTTAGTGCTCAGTAATACAGGGGGGGGGGGGCAGGATATTTTTTTAGAGATGGACCGACCTGTTTGGAAATGGTGATGTCATCTACCCTCGAGGGTTAATATGAGCCCTCATTGTACAGACTCATTATCCATCTATCTCTCTCTCTCCCCCCTCTCTCTCTCTCACACACACACACACACACACACACACACACACACACACACACACACACACACACACACACACACACACACACACACACACACACACACACACACACACACACACACACAGAATGACAGATACTCATACAGGAAGCACAAACTCGCACACACACATCTATGCTCAAACCTCTTTATGACGCACACATACATTCACAATCGTACACACGCACTGGGGCACAAAAGGTGTCCTCTTACTCTAGAGATGAGGAATGCCATATCCTTTCAAATTGAAAGGGCCATTTTGCCATCCAGGCTGAGTTATCACTGGAAAGATCCATGTGACAAAGGAGCCTGGACTGGTGCAGAGTCAGACCTGCATAAAGAAGGGCAGATAGAAGGAAGTAGGGACAAAGAAAGAGCAACACCTGAAAGCCTAAGTTATACTTTATCGTACACCGGAAATAGCTGATCTACAAGCTCACCATACGTGGCTCTGCAATGAGTTGTGGGCTTGTAGATCAGCGATACGGTCGTACTGGAGTCTAAATTGAGTCTAAACTCTTCCATGAGAAAATGGGAGAGGGTCCAGCCATGGAAGAATTTAGAAGCAACCTCATTCAATTCCCTACAATGGCATTATGTATAATGCATGGGTCTAATACTAAGCAGGTCTCTAAAATCTTTTACTTAGCAATCAATAGGATGACCTTTTTATAGATGGTGTAAAAGCATGCCACACAAAAGAGGTGTGTTGTTGCAGCCGGTACTAGCCAGTGGTAGACAAATTATATACTAAAGTAAAAAGGCTACTCACTATTCAAAGTATATGAAGTACAGTTTCTTGTTAATATCATTGCATTGCTATATTTAAATTTAGAACATTTCCCCCCAAAAAAGTTGAAAAAAATATTTCAGAAATGTTCTAAAACTGTGAAAATAGCAGATCTACAAGCTCACACCACATCGCTGTAACGCATTGTGAGCTTGTAGATTGACTATTTGAAACTTCAGGGCTTCAGTGGTTAATTCATAATATTTTTGTAAGTTTGGGTACGTCAAAAGCACAATATTTCTATTTGAAATGAAGCATAGAGAAAGTCATGAGCTTTCAAAAGTGTACAGTAGGCTAAACCACTGCTAGCAGCACATGGAACCACACTGTGAACTAACTTTGCAGCGATTTGACTTGGAATGTGTGGTAGGCCTAGCAAGATAGCTTCTTAGCCTGGGACTCCAATGTTGATGTCTTGAAGTTGAGACTGAACTTAATTATTAGCAATAGTGCTACTTGGATATTATTTACCTACTTAAGCTCAAGTTCAAGATATCTTTTTCATGTGCACGCACACACACACACACACACACACACACACACACACGCGCACGCACACGCACGCACACACACACACACACACACACACACACACACACACACACACACACACACACACACACACACACACACACACACACACACACACACACACACACACACACACACACACACACACACACACAAGCTACATTGGAGACAGTGAAATTCTTGTACTACACTTGTACTACAAGATTTCCTCTTTTAAAATTTGTCCTGTCATTAATAATGCATTTAGTTTTGTATGCTTCCCCTCTTTGGTGAGTTTTGATGTCAGTGTGGTTTCTGTGAAGTTATTATTATATTATATTATTATTTATTTTCTTGTGGGGTGAGATGGGTTTCTTAGGCCTCTTGGGCTTACTTTGTCCTACACACATAGGTTGTATTTCCTTTTTTGTCATTTTGTGTTTGAGTGTATTTTAGCATTTTCTTGGGAAAATAAACTGAACCTTAGAAGGTAATGCAAGTGATATTTTTGGTTAGAACAAAATGTTTTTTTTGTTAAAAAGTTAAAGCTCTATATTCTGATAGTAATCATTGCAGGGGTCTTCAATGTTTTCCAGGCCAAGGACCACTGATACAGCTGAGACAGATGGAGAAGGAGGGACCCCCACTACATATTGTATGAAATTGTTTTGCAGATTAAACCTTTTCATAGCTAGCTTCATTGACTATCTTCAGTGTTGTGTAAATTGTTTTTTTGTTTATTCCATATGTTTAACCACTTAAACCCTCAATACTTGGTAAACTTGGCCGTGGCTCTGTACTTGGTTTGCTCCTTTTTCCCTCCACAGGAAACCTCTTTGATCTACAAGCTCACAATGGACTTGTGATTGGCTAATGTTACGCAGAACAGGGATGCTAGGGTTCAAGTGGTTAATGTAAAAAGATTTGGCGGCCCCCCTGTGGTAACTCTAAGGACCCCCTCGGGGCCCCGCGGCCCCTGTTGAAGACCCAAGGACTAGAGTGTTTGTTCAATAACCAGGATCCCCTTGTGTCTCGAGCTCTTTAATACAAAGAAAATACATTTCAGGTGGGGTTGCCGATTTCAGCCAATCAGGAGCATTTATCAGATTCAATTTCAATGTTCCAGTTCCAATTTTGTCTTTTGTTTCATCACTTCCAATTTCACTTGTTTTTCCTGTATTCTGTATGACTTCTCTCTCCTGATTGGATTTAATTGGTATCCTGACCTGAAAATGCAGTTTCTGTACAGCAATGATTGCTATCAGAATATAGAGCTATCTAACTCTTATTTTAACAAAAGAATATTACATACTACACCTTTAACTAACCTGGATCCTTAAGGTCCTTTAACACAGTGTGACAGCTACTCAAAGGTGTGTTGTCAGTATACTTGAAAATACGTGTGAATCGGATATTAACATTTTCCAGGCATTTTCAGACTATCTGGATATTTGTATTAGAAATCGAGTACTCAGTATATGGGACTCAGCTTTTGATTGTTTACACACTCAACTACGATACTGCAATAAAGTACAATTTAACACATAAGTTATAACCTAAACACATCTTAGTACATACACATTACGAAACAATTATGGTGATGTACTTGTTATATACAATGAAAACTAATATGACAGTTACTAGAGATGGCTTTTATCATCTATCTATAACATTATATAATAATAAGACATTTGTCCAAATTATGTGAAATTGAGTCTTGCACTCTCCTGTTGAATAATGTCCATGTGAAGTGCAATAGCGTGAACACAAGCATTTTTGTTTTTAATTTGCCCCATTTGTGAGTCTTACAGTTTATCACATCGTGGTTTACAGTTTTTACACGCATGCATGGGTTCTTAAAATGAGACTGCGGGGTGGGTTGGTCCCAAGACGTCCTTGAAGTTATGTTTCATATGTCAACTTGGTGTTTATGGTGGTTACTTGTTGCATACATACAGTTATATGTGTGTCCCTGGGGTTGTTTGCGTGCAGATCTGACACCTACACAGATGAACTTACGAGGCATCTGGACCGAGCCAATGCTCCTCTTCCGACCACAGAGGCACCAATCCATGAAAATGGATGGAAGGGAGAGAGATGGAGGCCATGATTTAAACAAGAGACAAAGGGAGGAGGGGTGAGTCCCTGGAGATCTGAGATGCGAGTCCATGGGTTGCCTCCCTTCTTCCTCTCTTTTTCAACATTCATGGACACCCTTCCATCTCTCACATAAACTGGTTTTCTGCTTGCCATTCTGTAGCGCGTTTTGAACGATCCTTTCTACCCATACATCTCCTCCATATGTTCTAAGGTTTCAGCCTGAGATCCATCTGCCTTGTTGTCTCGCTGTTGTTGATTTTGTATTTCTGAGCCCTCAGGGAGCTCTCTCCACATTTTCGCAGAGGCCACAGTGCTACGAGTCTTGGGACAAGATGTGGGCGTTTGGTGGGAGGGACACGGATGAGGGCCGCAGTCTAAGTCCCCTTCAGAGGCCCAGACCCCCCCTTACATGAGTGAGTCAGAGCAGTAGTGCGGAGGCAGGGGGTCAAAAATTCCCCCTGCCCTTCGCCTACAGTCTCAAAACACATGGGAATGGGAAAACTCTCCTATATTTAACCTCCAGGTGTCTATGCGGTGTGTGTGTGTGTGTGTGTGTGTGTGTGTGTGTGTGTGTGTGTGTGTGTGTGTGTGTGTGTGTGTGTGTGTGTGTGTGTGTGTGTGTGTGTGTGTGTGTGTGTGTGCGTGCGTGCGTGCGTGTGTGAACTCCAGGATCTGAGTCATCTGTCGCTTGGCATTGGTAGACTGGTTATCTTATAGGGGTGAAGGAGTGTGACCCAGTGGTTAGGGGAAATTGTGGGCTTTCCAGTCTGCCCCCCTCCACCCCCTATTGAAGAATACCAACTCATTCTACCACTAATCTGTCTGGGGGGGGAGTATATGCTCCACCTGTGTGTGTGTGTGTGTGTGTGTGTGTGTGTGTGTGTGTGTGTGTGTGTGTGTGTGTGTGTGTGTGTGTGTGTGTCACTCACACACACACACACACACACACACACACACACACACACACACACACACACACACACACACACACACACACACACACACACACACACACACACACACACACACACATCTGTGTCTATGAAATAGAAAGAGGTGACGGGAAAAAGACAAGGAAAAGACAAAACAAATGGAGGGAAGAAACAAAAAATCACGCTGGGGATGCACATTTTGTCCCAACAAATGATGTTGTCCCACCATTATAAGAGAGCACAATTACTATTTAACACTGTTATGTTATAGAAAATATCCTAATATAAAAAATACCATTACATTAGCAGGACTAGGACTGGCGATGACCTGTGGGTGTTATTGCCCAATGGAGTTGATCAAAAGTTGAACTGTGCATCAGCAATTAATGGCAACCTCATCATAGTTACACTCGCTTATTCAACATACTTTTTAAAAAAAACTCACGGTCAGCACAAAATCTCAAAGATTATGTTGTGACTTGTGAGTGCTGTGTAGGACTCATTTTAGATTAAAAAAAAAGGGGATTTTTTTATTTTGGTCTTTCTCTCTTCTAAAAGGAAACTGTTGGCTTCTCTGAGAGCGTTTTAGCCTTTCTCCTCAAAGTAAGTCTGGATTATGATTCATCTCCAAGCCAAGAAATACACAACGCTGAGAGAACACGCCACATAAAGGTAACAGGCTCACTCTTTCTCTTTCAAAAACATCTACTAATGTACACGTCTATAAACAGTCGTCTGAGGGAGTTCTGTGGATCAGCAGATTAAAGCAGAAATGTTCACGCTACATTCTGAGTCCATCTTATGACTTATGTCACATGCAACCCCCCACACCCCATTCGTTTTCATCCTTTTTTCTTTTCTTTTCTTTTTTCAAAAAACAACACAAATGCACTCTTTGGTTGCTCTGTACATAAAAAGTGTAGGCTACATGCCCCCCTCTTCCTTCATACACTCACATGCACTTAGAAGTCATCTGAACCAGTAGAGCGATAAGATTAGGGGAAGTATGTGGGTGTGAAATAGCTGTGGTATGGGACTTTCTGGATTCACACAATCTACCCCCTGACTGCAGGTCCTGCTTTTTATTAGTCCAAACTGATGGGAATCCACAGGATGACACCCACACACACACACACACACACACACACACACACACACACACACACACACACACACACACACACACACACACACACACACACACACACACACACACACACACACATACATCCTGCGATTCTGGACTTAATACTGCAGAGACACTTAAATACACAACACTCACGCACACATGCATGCACGCACGCACGAATGTGCGCGCACACACACACACACACACGCGCGCGCATACACACATGCACACACACACACACGCGCACGCATACACACACGTCACATAAAAAAGCGGCATTCAGTGTATACTGAATTTGAGCTATGCACGCAACAAATCCTTCACACACACTCAATTATGTCGCTACATCAACTTCATGCAAGATCTGGTTTGGGATCATTTTCTTATGTTTCCTCAAATCAACACAGTTTGTATTTAGTGAAGGTGAAGTTGGTGCCAGATAAGTTGCCCCGAGGTTAAGGCTTCTGCTATGGTGCAAACAAAGAGAAAATCACAGCCATGAGTGACTCCATTAACAAAGTCCAAGGCCTGACAGGGCACTCTTTGTGTCATAATTAATGCAGACGAGATAACCGTGACATTGAACACTGGGCGGTCTATACATCAACATCTCTGACAAGAATATGAACGCTGCCATTCATCACTACACAGGCCTAATGGAGCCCATAAGGCTGAATTATTAAGCACAACACAAGAGGCTCTTGTGCCACATTAAAGGAAACATACAGAACAGTACATTTATTGTGGTAATATATTAGGTGTTATTGCTTTAATTGTTAGCCGGGCAGGAGGCTACAACTTTGTGTATTCATTTAAGCTAATGCAGTGGGAGCACATTCTTCTTTCTGTGGCTAGTGTTAACAGCTCTGTCATGCTGTTAAGGTTAAGGTTCAGCTTTAGTTCTCCCTGTCATCATATCTCCTCTTCGCTGATTCACTGAATCAAAACCCTGTTGCTCTGTCTCTCTGTGTCCGTGTTTCAGTCTGTCCTTCCCTGCCTACATCCAAGAATTCCAAATCTCATCATCTCTATTAGATTGTAGAAAACTTAAAAGAACATGCTATGGGCAATTTGGGCATAATGAGGAGGATGGTGTGGTGGGGACATCATCCAGAACACTTGTCCCTTTCTCCATTTCCTAAGGGGATATGGTTGATCTCCAATTAGTGTGATGTGGCTGCTGAAAGATCCTTTTAGATGGAGGGAGAAAAAGATAGATGGACAGAGAGAAATACATTGAGTATATTCAATCAATCTTGCTTACCCAGGGCCTGCACTTTGTGGTGGCTTTCAGGGAATTAAGGGAACATGGAGACAGGAAGTGGTACAATGATACAGACTTGTAGGCTGCTAGATGATAAACAGAAGAGAGAAAAGAGAATATTAAACATTAATAAGTTGCTGTTGAAACACTGTGAATACTGTGAACAATGACAAATGTAAAATGTGCTTAAATTAAGTATTAATTAGTAAAGCATGATATGTACGTACGTACGTACGTATGTACGTACATACATACAGTCATACATACATACATACATGGAATCCCCATCGATGATGTCGCGGGTAGGCAGGTTTCTGAACTGTCCATAGTCCACCAATGAGACGTAGAGTGAGTAGACAGAAAGTGTGCCATCCTATAATGAGCATTAGTGAGGACTAATTAAGAAGATATGGTTGACAATGGGTGAATTGCTGTAACTTAGACTGCTGTAACATCTGACCCCTTCACAGGATAAATGATAGTACATGAATAAACTGCAGCATTCATGTGTTATATTCTTTGAAGTTTGAAAGTCATCTGCTATATGCTATGCTATTTATTGTTTTAGGTTTAGGTTGAAATGTCTTGTCTTTTTGTTTTGTTTTTCTTAAAAAAAAACATAACAAAAGTTAACATTTAATGAAGTTTATGCTTACAGCTGTTTTTCGCCCTCCACCTGCAATGGAGCATTCTTTTTACATTTACCAGTTTATTGATTTTTACATCTTCATATTGCTGTAATATCAACAACATTGTCAAAATAATTGTCAAAACAGGGGAATATAGTGGGATTTTTTTAATTGTTCATTTGTATCATATTTCTGTTAAACTGTATGTTGATTGTCCTGACAACTGGTCTAGCTGGGTGTGGCTTACTCCGTGGTCTGACGTCCTGCGTCAAACCTTTTGCACATCAATGACTTTTGTTCTGACCAGGGTGTCGGTGAGACTCCCTCAGTGGGCGGCCAGACTATGCCATACTGTGTATTGTATTGTACTCTTTGTTTTCTCTCTGTTTATCCATCACAGTCTCATTGACACTCCTAACTATTTAGAATAGGATGTAAATATTTAATTAAGACCTTTTGCTGTCATTCAAACAGGATGGTCCCATTGTAATAATACCAGAAGTTCTGCCATAACAATCCACCCGGATTTTGTGCTAATCCGGTTTGAAGTGAAATTATGGCCTTTACATTTGAGTTTGAATCAACAACAACAGTTCACCGGCAAATTCTGTAAGTGTTTTTTTGTAATCAAGTGTGTCATGAAAAATAGCAGATCAACATAAGCTCACAATACGTTGCAATGCGACTCGTTGTGAGCTTGTAGATGGGCTATTTTTGCTTTTATTTTAAACGTTTTTTTAAACATTGCACCTATGACAAACCCAAAATATGGATGTTGGGTTGAAAGTGGTTAAAACAGACTCCAACGGACTCTGTGGGCCCCCGGGCCCCACTTTGAGAACCACTGGCCTGGGCTATTGATTGTATATTTGTTTATCTGGTTAAAGCAGTGCACCCTGCTATCACGTTTCTCTAATAGACGTAGATTACAGGCCGAAATATGATGCTGCATAAATTAGGCAGCATGATGCTCCACTTCCAGTGAATTTCATGTCATAATGCTCCAGTAATTGGATTTGGCACATTGTGCATTAGGCCTTGCTAAGGAGAGGAACAAACACAGACTGGCAAAGAGTAATGTTAAGGGGGAAATGTTCCCAGTTCATAGAGAATCCTTCACATTTTACAAGACTCACAACAGTTTTTAGATTCAAGATTTGTATTGTTAGATATGAGTAGGTCTATACAAGAATAATATCATTTAGCATTGGTTCCTCAATATGATAGCAATATTATAGCAATAAAAAACTATAACAAATAAATAACAATAATAAAATATTGCAGGAGTAGTTCTACTACTTCTAAGCTACCATGCTATTGTAACACCATGTGGGAAGAGCCACAGGCCCATGAGGGAAGACCCTTCAGGCTGAGCTTCTCTGCTACATTCATCCCCGTTTGACTCCCCGGCACCAGTGTAACGCCCGAGATTCGAACCTGACTCCTCCACATTTATGGGAAACCAAACATCTACCACTAGGTTGAGAGGGAATCCCCCTTTTGACCTGGGGAAATCCTTTTGGCCTTCAGTCTGAGCTGTCATCAGTAAGATCCTCTTTTATTTAAGATGCAGTAACAATCTACACACAATAAAATTGTCATGTTAATGTAACGCTGGTCCTTTTTTGCTATAAAATTGCTATAAAAAGTATTGAGCTAGTGAAGACAGTGTGCAGGTGTTATATATATATATATATATATATATATATAATTATTTTATCACCAACAGACGTTGCCAATATTGCATTCAGGTGTGCAAAAGACTTTGGGTTACACTCATAGAGTTAAATTAACATTGATAATTTCACTGTGCAGTATGCATTATTGTTATCATAATATCATATAATTATAATAGGACTTTAAGTAAAAACTAACTACTGCAGCCATTGGTTCATTGCAATAGATCAAGCTGCATATAGGTTGACTGACTTTAGGACTCTGAGTTCAAACAACTTCAATCAAGAAGCCAGTTATTTAAGCTCATGGAAATTAAGTTATCTGGAAATGTTCCTGGACGTTGCATGCATGCAGCAGTGTGTGGCCCTCCAGTGTGATGTAGGCCAGTGGTTCTCGACCTTTTCAGGCCGCGACCCACCAAAATAATCATATTTGAACCGGGGACCCCCCACTTTGACAAGCACTTGGAATGTAGGAGTTGAGGCATTACATTTAGTTTGACTGGGTTCTCATGCAGATAAATATTGTGATAATAGCTGATCTACAAGCTCACTATGAGTCGCATGTTGTGAGCTTGTAGATCAGCTATTGTCACAACGTGTGCCTCTTTCTTATATTATTTGATAATTTGTCCAATGGTTGACCAGTTTTTTATACTGTAGTATAGTTTATTGATTACTTTTGATGCAGTAGTGGTCTTTTTTTCTTTTCCTTTTTTTTTGCTTTAAATCATGTGGGGACCCCCTTGGGGATCCCGACCCACAGGTTGAGAACCACTGATGTAGGCTATGTGGTATGAATCCAGGCAGGCACTCCTCTAATGGGCCATTTACAACCCCTTCAGAAGCATACATATTTTATGAGCGCATGGGGGATGGTCTGTTGGCACCCCATTGCAAGACCATCAACCTTACAGGTTGCATCATGTGGCACTGCATGGCACCCTTTAGTGACTGAGAGACTACTTATGCGGAGTCACCTGCTTCGTGCAGACTCCTCAATGTCAAACAATGACGACCATCTTTGCGGGCTACACACGGGAAGGGGGCACTCTCTACTCTACGGGGACATAATAGTTATCTTCCCGTAATAATAACCCAAGATTATTCATGATTACTATCTGCCTGCAACGGATAGATCATATATCACCGATCCTCCGTTGTGAGGCTCAGTGGGGGGGCACCTGCTATCCCGCGCCGCTCTGCAGTGACTACAGGACGGATGAGGAGAGAGGTTTGGCGCACAGCTGGAGACTGGAACCTGTTACCACCTGGAACTACTTTATTATTAAAACAATACAAGTATACGCACAGAGGACGCGCGCACTTTAACGGGGACCATCCATCCTCCTATTGGACGAGATCGGACCGAGATTTAAAAAATAAAATAAATTAAAACATAATGATGATGTCCTGTTTGCCGGGCAACGGCCGGACAACGAGCACCTTTCTGTCGGCATGTCTGCTCTCGTGTTGCCATGCCCTGCGGAGCTGCGGAGAGGAGCTCCAGTGCGGCGAGGGCCAGCAGTGCTGCCCGCCGGTCTTCTTCAGCGGCAACGGCAGCGTCAGCTCCCCGGTGCGCTGCTGCAAGCTCCCCATACACGTCTTCTTCGACAACGTGGGCTGGGTGACCCGCAAGCTGTCGGGCATCCTGATCCTCCTGCTGCTCTTCGCTATGGGCTACTTCATTCAGAGGATCATATGCCCGCGGCCCCGCCGGCGACACCCCAGCGGCGGCCACAACGACCGTCCCGAGGAGCCGGGATCATCGCTCTTTCACGGGCATGCCACCGCGTCTCAGGACTCTCTGCTGGAGAGGTATCCGGAATACAGCCTGGGGGACTTCGGATCTCCGATGATCCTGTTGCCCGCTTACGACGAGGTGAAATATTTGCCCACGTATGAAGAGAGCATGCAGGAGAGCATGCACAGGGACCGGTCGGATGATAACTTGCTGTGTGAGAATGAAAGGACGGGACCCGGCAGAGGGGGCGCAGCTGCAGAACAGATACCCGGCCAACAGAGACAGGATGCCCCGGAGGTGTCGGAGTCAGTGTCAGGGCACCAGCACAGTTACCGGGGATCCAGGAACTCTGTCTGATGGAAAATATATAGCTACAATTTTGCAGTAGCCTACTACAGTGGTGGTTTCATCCAGGTCCATTATTTATTCGCATTCGAGCCACGGATCCACTGTTTGATGAGATTTTGCCTCTCAGACCCAAAACAAAACTTAGAATATTTTGTTATCGTTGGATAAGATTGTGTCCACAATTCCATGCTGTATTGATGTTGGTACCATATAGGAGAGATAAGAGGCAAACGTTGATCAAAATAACAATTCTTCTACATTCTCTAATTGTGTAGACTTCTTGTAAATTAAGTAATGCAGATGTTTTACAACCATTTAACTCTTGAGAGTGTAAAATGAAACCAAATGGACCCATAAGGGTCCATTTGGTTTCATTTTACACTCTCAAGAGTGAAAGATCTATAGGGGTCCATTTGGTTACCAACTCTCCATCATTTAGCTGGGGACCACCTGGAACCCCCTCAAGGACCACTGGTTGAGAACCACTGGCCTACTAGGATATTTAGCTGCAGAGACCATAGTCTGGCCTGGCTATTTCTTAATATATTAGCAAGACAATTATCTTGCCGACTATATAAACTCAAGTGCAATTAATGCTGAATCTTTGGAATAAAGGAAATAATAACTGAGAAAATGTGTGTGTTTCATGGGATTGACGACACGCCTTTTGTATGCAAATTGCCTGTTTGGACGGAGTAAAGGAGATAATAAAGTAGGAGAAGGCAGCTGATATTGGCCTTTTTGTGTCAGACAGCTCATTTGGCAGCGGTACAATCGCATTAGGCAGGGTTGCATTGGGCTTTACTTTAGTGCTTAACATTTCAGTGGCACCATGAGGCAGTTTCTCTTCTCTCCCTTTGTCTTTCCTGAGCTTGATCTTTAATCTGAAGACAAGTTATTGTCTAATGTGCTTGAGAGATCCACAATTCTTAGGCGGTGGATAACAAATTTGCATCCACTTGTCGGAAAAAATAGGCCAAATTACATTGCTTTTCTGAGCAGTCTAAAATGTGAGCTGAAACGATGAGGGAAATGCATGGAACTATTCTCTATATATTATGTGTTGTGGCATCTGTAAATAAACTCACATTTTATTAAATGGTTAAGTTAATTTGCCAATTTTACCAAAATGACCCATACAGGCCTGAGCGCGCGCTCACACACACACACACACACACACACCTTCCTGATAGCTGGACGATTAGCATGTTTAAGCAGCCTTGAGTGTGAAAGGCCTACTCCAAATCCCGAGGCAGCAGCAACAATGTAACAATGTCGAAGTGCTCTGAAAGTCTCACAGGGCCTTAAGCTTCAGGCCACGTACCGTAGGCCCTATATCACTTTATTTTAGGTTCTGGATTCGGGCAGAAGGGCAGAGATGAGGCTTCAGCTGGCACAGTGATGCAGTGTGGGTGCCAAGAATGAACGTTACATTTTGATGATGAAAGCCTGTGAGACCAACTGTTGCCTCAGCAGCATTAGTAGGACAGCCACAGACCGTACGACACAAAACACAGACAGGGGTCAGGCTGACAGGAAACAAGGATGAGACCGACTTAGAGGATAATGATGACTTTGTGGATAGACTGGGAGTCTACTGTATGCCGACAGAGGGAACAGATTGACAGTCAACTACACTTAAGTGATCTATTGCATTAATATTGTTAATGATTGACCTTTAATTGTCTGCATTTCTAATGACTAATGGCCAAGACAGGAGACGGGTAGCAATATTTTAGTAGTCCCAAATTGACCACTCGCTGCACTTCACTAAATGGCTATACAGTGACTCTTGTTCTCGTAAACTAAGACCGAATGGCATGAATCATTTAAATCCATTAAAATCTCTATTAATGTAACATTTGAAAAGGTCCATTTGGAATTAGGCATTACTTTATGTTGGCATTAATTGTAAACAGTCATACTTGCGCATCCTCCAGTTCAGATGCTGTAGAACCAATTCATATAGTTGGTTCTCTCATCAACTGAAGTCCATTAGAGGTTGAAAATCTGTCCACCAGAAAAACGACAATAGTGTCCGTTATTTACACAATTCTAAATGGGAAAAGGTGAAAAACAGTCGTCTTAGCAAGATATCCTGCCCTGCTGTAATAACCTTTACTCTGTTTCTTCTATAATCACTGATACTCCCCGCCATGGCACTCACCCCCCCATGTCCACCTTATCAGTTGACCTAAACTGATTTATCTTAAGAGCTTCAAAGTGGATATTAGCCATTAGATTAAGTGACACAGACTTGTTATAGTATTGGATTACCAAGCAGCATATCCAAGCATCCTCATTCACCTGAAGTAAAGAGTAGGATATTTTTCAACTATTTCATTATTAAGTGAGGGTCAGTATTTAAGACACTGCAAACTTCCATGAAACAGTGCGATCTTGTACAGGACAACCCATCTTGATCACTGTAAATGAGAGAAATTCTGTCTGTGTACAAGTAGTGGCTTGTGTAATCCAATACTGTTAAGCCATGATGGCCGAGCTATATAGAACACCACTCATGTCTTTCTTTGGGAGAAGGGAAATTTATGGGTGGGTGGAGTTTGCACTTAAAAAGCATTAAATCCACGCTTACAAGACCACAGATGGATAGATGAGGAGGAGTGTAATGACAATGAAATGTCATACCCTTTCATCATGCCCTGATGAAGGCCTGACTGCTGAAATGCTGGTGAATTATCAAGGAGAAATGTGTGCAGCTATTGAAGTTCTTCACTATTTAAATGGTATGTTATCCCAGCCAGCACCTCTATTTGGGAGTGTGTTCTTTTTTCCTTTTTACGGTGACAATGAAATGTACCACATATACTTGCTTTTGAATGAATGCTGTCCAAGTCACAAGCTGTGTTAATGTTGGATGTCCCTCTCTCTCTCTCTCCTCCGCAGCCATTGTAATTCACCCAGGACATCCCGTAATAGTGGGCTTAGGGACCTTGGGTTTAACCAGTCTTCTAGAGTTCCCAACATTAAACTTTAATCAGATGGTGTAAGACTTGGATATTCTGAGCTTCCCACAGTCCCTGGTATGAGATCTGGCTATGACAAGGCGCTTTGCGTTTTCCTCAAATGCACAGAAACACTCACAAACTAGTATGTATTCTCACTCACACACAGCAATAATAAACAATAACAAACAAATAAAAAAAGTGACCCTAGAAAAGGCTGCTCAGACTGCACGCGCGCGCGCGCACGCACGCACGCACGCACGCACGCACACACACACACACACACACACACACACACACACACACACACACACACACACACACACACACACACACACACACACACACACACACACACACACACACACACACACACACACACACACACACACACACACACACACACAGCAATAATAAACAATAACAAATAAATAAAGGATTGAAGGAATAGTTCTAAGCTACCAGTTCTGCTAGTTCTACAAATATAATTAGTGATTTAGTGCCTTTTATTTCTTAATGGATAAAACAGCAAAGAATATTAATTAGCATTAGCCTTCTCATGAAATCATTATGTACAGGGAGGCTGTTTTAATGACAGTTGCCTTGTTTGGGCATAAAAGTAGAAAATTAACTAGCTAACGTTTTTTTTTCTTCTTTCTTTTTTCTATCAATCTATCTACTATATTGTATATTCAAAGATTATTTACTGGATATCGTGACTGTCTGAGCAGCTGAATCTTAAATATATAGAATAATATATATAAGCATATCATCTAAAATAAATCAAATAGAGCCAGCACTAATAATATAAATGCATTGGAAACAATTCTGCAAATGATAAGATGGGGTCCATAATACAAGACTGGCTGGTAAACGATGGCTATACACATGATTCAGATACATCTTAAGCATTACGTTTGCATCTAAAATCAATACATATAGACCTTTCTTTCCATTCCTAATGAATAAATAAAGCCATTACTGGTCCTGCTCCGTAAAAGATAACTTCACCGATATGTTATACATAATATATAAACTGAGTATATTGTAAAGTGAAAATCTGACATAACACTTCCCAATGTGTTCAGTGTAGAGCTTGTGCTGGACAATCATTGCCAGCCTACGTAAAACTCAGTGAAATGTGCAGTTTTGTGTTGGCTGGCAGTGATTTTCCAGCTCAAGTTCTCGACACACAAAATGCACTGGGAAGTTTAATGCCCAGTGGAAGGACTCTGCCAGCCTATGTAAAATGTGTCATCCGGACATATCCGAGCCAGGTGCATAAGTCAGATTTTCATATGTTCCCTTAACAACAGAACAATAGGATTCACATTAAATATTGACAAAGTTCCAATCTAAGAAAATGATATGTATCCATATATGTATCCTGATATACTGTAAAATACATCACCGATGTACTAAGAATCCCTGACTGAACTTTTGATGCATCCCATAACTATAGTACATAAGGTACAGTACACAGTATTGTACCAGACCACTGAGTTATTAGCAGAGAAAGTGCATACTCATACATACTTCATACATGCATGTAAAACCTGACTCCTGGCAGACGGTACATCGGTTCTCTGGACTAGGGGAGTGTATCCAGAGTCGATCATTGCTTATCACACATACAGTACAACGGAGCTGAAAGTTTTGAGCTTGAAGAAAGAGAGAAGGAAAGAGAGAAATACATAGTTAAAGGGAAAACGAAATAATAAGATACATGGGTGAGAGATGAACCTAATGTATACAATTTTCCCCTCCTACATCTATTCAGTTGTTCTCTGGAGTTTTCAACCACTGGTACAGTATTGGGGCCCTTGATATAGTATAATATGTACTGTCCAGAAGTGGCTGTGCTACAGAGGACTTGTTCCTGGACAGTCAAGAGACAAATAGTCTCCCTCATCTGTCCCCTTTGTCTCCTGGGCCACTAGAGGAGATGGATAGACTGTAATAGTTCACTGATGCACTGGCTCTCAGCCAACCAGGGGGTGGAGCTGCATGGCAAGCAGTTGGTTTCACACCTCAGCAGAGACGGAAATAAGGCAATAATTCACAGAGTAGGCCCGTGCATGCATGCAGGTGTGTGCACACATTTGCACTCACGCCTGCATATAAGCATATAATGAATCTATAAAGCCAAGGACATAGCTAAATATATAAGTAAACATATTTATTTTTTTGCATTAGACAAGGCTTCACATTTGTAATTGCAAAAATATCTATTTGTAGAAAAACTAAAATCTTTCTTACAGGAAACAGAAACAATAATAAATAGACATTCAAAATAACAGTAACCAGCCTTGAGTTATGCAATGCACTGAACAAGAAGCTGACATGACATTGAGGCCAAATCATTTGGATATGCGGTAAAACCAAACTCTGCGAGTATAAAACAGACCCTTAGGGCTCTGTTTGGATACATAAAGGATGTGACTTTGTGGAGATGTTGTCTGCAAGAGAAATGTGGAAATATGTACAACATTTCCACACATCTTATCAGGTGAAATCAGCCTCAGACCTAGATACAGTGACAGAATGGTATGTATAACATGTGTCATACACCCCAAAAAGCTGCAGTGGTGATGTGTGTGTTGCCAATGCCCAAACAACCATCATTTTTAAAGTAGTGTTGTACTGGTAAATGACAGCATTGGATATTGTCCTCTGTATGTAGAACGTGTTCCTTTACCCAGAGGCCAAGCCAAACCACTGAGGAGGAATTGTCCGTTTCTGAAATGTTGACTTTTCAAAGAAAAAATATAGGGGAGTGGGTCCCCTGAAGGTCAACGCCGTGAAGGCAAGTTACTCCGAACAGAGACACTAGCAGCTTTCTCTCTCTCTTTCGACAGCTCCATCTCTATCTTTGCCTGGATCTTCTCCCAATCCACCTCAACCTGAAAGACAGAGAGAGAGAGAGAGAGAGAGAGAGAGAGAGAGAGAGAGAGAGAGAGAGAGAGAGAGAGAGAGAGAGAGAGAGAGACACACAGAGAGAGAGAGAGAGAGACAGAGACACACACACAGAGAGAGACACAGAGAGACACAGAGAGAGAGACACAGAGAGAGAGAGAGAGAGAGAGAGACACACAGAGAGAGAGAGAGAGAGAGAGAGAGAGAGAGAGAGAGAGAGAGACAGAGATTGAGACAGAGAGAGAGAGAGAGATGGGACTAAGATAAGACTGGGCAATCTGCCTTAATCAGTGTAACACAAGCTGAGGAAAATGGCTACAATACACTACGCTAAAGTCAAATAGTGTACTGTAGATGACAAGTTGTTACAGCCTACCCCTTCAGCATACTGCAAGAACCTCTTATTGGTCTCCTTCCTGCCAAATGTCTGTAGAAACCTCTCTCTGTAGGCCAGCACAGTATCCACATGGGTCTTATGTTTCACAGCCAGCTCCAACGCTCTGCAGACAAAGAAAGATACTGACCACTGCACATTTCAACTGCATGAAAACAATATGAAAACACATTCAGCTTTGTGTTGCTGCCATACTCGAGCTCCACCCTATTGACAGGCATTTATTCATTGACCGAGTCTATGAAGGACATAGTCTGAGGACACAGCAAATGTCCCAGTGGAAGGACTCTGCCAGCCTATGTAAAATGTGTCATCCGGACATATCCGAGCCAGGTGCATAAGTCAGATTTCCACACGTCCTCCCACAATAGAACCACAGGATCCAGGTTAAAAATCTGCTAATTTTATCTTTAACGTTCTACTTTTAGCCTCAACTCTATAAAAAGTGACCCTTCATACGGAGCCCTAGAAAAGTCTGCTCAGACTACACACACACACACACACACACACACACACACACACACACACACACACACACACACACACACACACACACACACACACACACACACACACACACACACACACACACACACACACACACACACACACACACACACACACACACACACACACACACACACACACACAGTGCTACCTCTCCCAGTTGGAGAGGTCGATGTTGACCTGTATGGCCTGGTAGATGAGGCCAGCCTGCAGCAGCGTGGCCTCAGCCTCCTGGACATGTCCACTAAACAGCAGCATGCGAGCCACAGATGATTCCTTAGAGGGCTGCTCCTTTATAAAGTTTATGTAGTGCACTCTGGG
>NC_139945.1:39683503-39701003 GCF_963454915.1 Gymnoscopelus microlampas
CCACCGCTGCTGCAGTTAACTCCCTGTTAGCCATCGCCATCCCAGCAAGACATGCCCATAAGGACTGTTCCTAAAGGGACGGAAAAAACGACAGACAATGTCTTACACACCCTTTTCTCACACACACTTGTGCGAACAGATGTTTCACAAGTGAAACATCAGGACATATTTTTTCACTTTACTCTCCATTTAAATAGGCAGGTCAGTTCACAATATTTTTTATTCAAAATGCTATCCTCTATCAGGTGCAAGTTGCAGGATAGCTTAAAGGGATATTTCACTTTCAAACTTGTTTGGGGTCTACTCTGGCTTTTATGAGTAGTACCCCAGACAGTTTGTAAGTTGCTTGATTCAGTATGTAGATATTTGATATTCATTCCATCAGACTTTATATACTACAAACTATACAAACCCATTGTAACTTCAAACTCCATTTCAACCATGATAGATTTATCAAAAACACCCGTCCTTGGTTCTGGTGACTCATACTGCCCTCCTAATACGTGAGGGAGCCATGTTTTTTTGATTACCTTATTCATAATTCTTATTTCTTTATTGTATTTTTTTTTTTTTTTAATCTCACAAAGCCTGAGTAGATGTTAAAATGACCTAAAAAAAAGTTTGAAAGTGAAATATCCCTTTAAGATGAGGGGAACTGCAGATAATGTGGTTGCGACAAGTATGCCCCTTGTTATTACCAAAGGATGGGGCACTTTGAGCTGTGTGTGTGTGTGTGTGTGTGTGTGTGTGTGTGTGTGTGTGTGTGTGTGTGTGTGTGTGTGTGTGTGTGTGTGTGTGTGTGTGTGCGCGCACACAAGGAGTGCATACTATTAAAGGGACATGGTGGTCATTATGACGGCGTCTCGGAGGGACAGGGTCCACATTAGCAGTCTGCTCATCTCCACCACATAGACCTCATTACAATCCTACTGCAGGGCATTCAAACTGACATGCACATGAGGATGCATGTGCACTCTGCACAGTGGTGGAAAATGTGCTCACATTTTTTACTTAAGTGAAAGTATCAATAATGCAATGTAGAAATGCTCTGCGGAGTAAAAGTCCGGAATTAAAAAAAATTACATAAGTAAAAGTAAAAAAGTGTTGGTATCAAAATGTACTTTGAGTACCAAAAGTAGAAAGTACGCATTATGCAGAATGTCCCATTTCAAAAGTTTTCAAATGTATAAAATGTATAAAAATCTTGAGATCTACAAGCTACAAGTTGATCGTAGCTGATCTACAAGTAGATCGTCTATTTTCAAATTGCCGAAATGTATATAGGGCTGAAGTGGGTAATGTATGTTTTGTAATAATAATCAAAATCTACAAAGTAACTAGTAACTATATATACAAAATAATTGTAGTGGAGTAAAAGTATAATTATTTGTAGTCACAGATGATTACAAATAATATGATTTGAAACATTAGTAACTACATTTAATATAGGTTAAAATAACTTACAAAGGGTACTTAATAAATATTTACAAATGAGGAGCTATCTCATGAAACAGCAGAGAGAACAGTGTCAGAGAACGCATGGGTTACTGGATTTAATTAATAATTGAAAATAGTCAAATCTAACTGTATAGAATCCTACAGGAAATAAAGTTACAAAACACTAAAGAGAAATTGGAAACGAAACTGGCAATCATAATTTTGGGAGAAGATTGGAAAGATGTAAAAGAACTTTCAACACAGTCAAAATATTGGAAAGAATTTGCCTGGAAAATTAACGTGAGGCTATTCATAACACCAAAAATCATATCAAAATACAGGCAGTGCCGATTGCTGGAGGAAATGTGCAACAAGGAAGATTAACCATGCACACAATCTTTTATTTTTGCTGGGTGTATTGTTGAAAGGTTTTGGGGCAGTCCAGGAACAAATCCTAAGCAGTTTTCATTTGAAGAAGCCCTTACTACCATCCAATATCGTATTACGTACAGTACCATACCATTAGAAATAGAGATGGAAGGAGATATCTGCATACAATAATACGCATAGTTATGTTAAAACAAATCACATGGAAATGGCTGGATGTTAAACCACCATCTAGAAATACCTGGAAACTAACATTTGAAGAGTTCAAAGAAACTTTTAAATTAGTAAATGGGTCACAGAAATACATTAAGCACAACAGTAAAACTAAGAGTACTACAGGAACCCCCCAACCCTCCTTTATATATATACTGTACGCTGCATATTTATATAATAATTTATGTAAAAAGAAAAAAGTTATTCTTTTTTTCTTACTTTTATTTTGTTACAGTTATGTTTTGTCCTTTTTTGTTCCTTTTTCTTTGATGCATATTGTAAAAAATAAAACAAACGATGATAACTTGTAATGTAAAAACCTGCAATAAAGTAATACAAAAAAGTATGGATGAGCACACAACACACACACAAAACATAACACATTTGTATTATGCAGCTTCCGATTATCCCATATCGTAAAATACAGAGAAATGAGTGTTGACGTACGTCACTACTTTATTGGTGACGTACGGTGCATCAATTTGTTGATGGAAGACTAAACCACCAGTTGGCTGACAGATGAGCAAACCGCACATACAGTACTACTCTGTACTCCCCCAATCACATTTCATCATCAAAACAAAACAAACAGAAATGACTGCCTGCGACAACAACACAAAATACATGATCATTCTTCGCCGAAGGCCAAAGAGACACAAAGAAAATGTTAGAAATGCAATAGTAATCCTTTGGTTCAATGTGTACTCTCTGACTTACTGCTGATGTGGAGTCTAAATCCCTTCCTCTTTAATTGTGTGTGTGCTCAAATTGTATACATATATATACGTATATACAGCATGCGTATTAAAGACAGCTAATCCCATCAGGTGAGGGCTTACTGACAAGAAAATACTCTGTGATTCTGGGAAAAGCCACACTGCCACCAGACTCTTACCAGAAGTAGGTGGAGGAGGGGAGCAGGGGAAAAAGCTCTTATAACCAATGGCTCTCTCTCTTTTTTCCCTTGTTTCCTTCAAATCCCTTCTCTCATCTCTCTCTCTCGCATTGTGGTTATTGCATCATAACCCATGCAAAGGCTCACTATAGACGCTCTCACCGGACACTGTGTTGTGTGTGTAAGTGTATACACATGCGTGCGCTGGAGTGTATATTTATGAGTGTAGTCTGGGGGGGGGGGGTGGGGGGGTAAATCCGGTAAATGGTGTCACCAGGCTAATTGGGGTCTAATTAAAGCCTGCTGGTCTAGTCCCATAAAGCTCTCTGCTACCTCTCTCTACAGACTCAATCTCTCTATCCCTTTATTTCTCTCCCCACCCCCCCCCCCCACAACACACACACACACACACACACACACACACACACACACACACACACACACACACACACACACACACACACACACACACACACACACACACACACACACACACACACACACACACACACACACACACACACACACACAATACAGGACTGTGTCATGGTCGTAGGCAACAGTGCATGTCATCATCTTGAGGTCAGTTGTATAAATACTCACACGCCAAATAACCAGTCAACAAATATACACCATTATGTAAATAAATCATCACTAACTGTCCCATCCCTCTTTTGAGCATTACAGTGAGACAGATTTGTGACATACAAGACGCTGACAGACAGACAGATGACAGATGCAAACCGAAGAAAACAAACAAGACTAAGAGCCTAAAAGCCTCGCCAGCTTGCTAGGTCTTGCGCTGCTCTTTACATCCAAAGTGGTTTGAATCAGTTGGACTTTATTAGGACTTTGCCTTAGAGAAAAGCAGGCGAAAGTGCTTATGATATTGGTAAGTCAAATACAGGATAAACACTTAATGCTCACTTACAGCTGATTACTTGCGTTCTTTCCATCTTTTGGTGTTTGAGTGAGAGCCACAAGTGCACACATTACAATACAACACGTCATACAACACACACACACACACATTTTGAGCAAGCACGCTATGCAGCAATACGTTATGCACTCAATGCGTTATGCAGACAAAATAGGCTACGTTTAATTTACCGCGAGTATCACCGCCATTGCATATGTGAAAGGGCCCCCGCTACCCCTGCTTGCAAGGCTAAACAGCCAACCAGAGAGCTCTACCCCCTTTCTCTGCCACTCCCCTGCCATCGATGGGCAGTCGCCAAATGAGCATGTTGTGTGCAATGCAATTGAGTCTGAAGTCTGCATGAGGTGGGACTCGAACCGGCGACCCTGTGGTTTCAAGGCAAATGATTAAGCAATCAAGCCATTGGACCAACAGACCTGAAGTGGTGAAAAAGGAGCTCACACATTTGACACAGTTTCACGCAAATTGCTCAGAAATCCTTGGTTTAAATGTTTTTCAAACTGCTCAATATGGCGTAAAATCTAAGGGCGGAGCTTACTGGTCAAAGTGATAGATGGGTTCCTCATGAGTCAAGGCACATGTGTAAGCAAGTTTCACGGCTGTCGGCCAAACGAGGCGTGACTTTTGCCTGTTTAAAGTTTGCAAAAAATTGATATAGCGCCCCCCTTTGACCAATTGGAGTAAGATCGGTTTCAGTGATATTTGGAATGATCCTCTGCATTACTGCAAAGTTTCAAACAAATGTGAGTCTGCATGTATGTGTTAGGGGCAGATGAATAATTGTCATAAAACTGCAATATTCATTGGCTCATAAAAGCTTAACTTTTCCCTTAGAAAAAATCCACTCCCATAAATCTGTTGGTATAGGTCAAAAGTTCAACGTTTTCGTGCAGATTGCTCAAAAATCCCAGGAGGAGTTTGATTTTAACTGCTTTTCATATAATTCAAAATGGTGGGAGATCTAAAGCTCAGAGGTCAAAAGTCAGAGTGTGAAAGTTGTTAGGCATGAGGAGACGCATGAGTGTATCGAAGTTTCATGGCTGTAGGTCAAACAGGGCATGAGTTGTACCTGTTCAAAGTTGGCATTTTCAATTGAGTGCTACAGCGCCACCCTTTGGCCAATGGTTTTGAGTTTCGGGCCTTGGCTGTTTGGCATAGCCCTCTACCATATTGCCAAGTTTCGTAAAAAGTGACCACGCGGTTAGGCCAGAACTGAAAAAAACAGCGGAAGAACACGAAAGCCAAGGAATGCAATAAGGCTTCGAGCCTGATAGGCCTCGAAACCTTAATAAAATACCATAATAGTAAAAAATACGACTTCTAAATCCTAGTTCAGACCAAAGATTTGTGCCGAGCCAAGTTGAAACTTGCAACAGAATACAAAAATTGGATCATTTACCTTTTCCATATAGCACATACATTAACAGCATGAACAGACATGATATTTGATATTGTGTATTATAAAAATGAAATAGCTATACGTTTTCCCTTTCTCTCTGACTCTCCCTTTCTCTCCCTCTCTCACAGGCAGGTGGCTCAATAAGAGGTATTTGAATTGTGGTGGAAAGTCTGGGGAATTCTGAAATTAGTCACCCTAGATTCCTATTTGGGTAGAACAGTGGTTTTCAAACTTTTTCAGCTCAAGACCCAAAAGAGACATTTGGTGTTTTCCCGAAACACAAACTTACAAAAATACATTAAATATTCATTTAATGTATTTTTGTTTTTTAATTATTAACAAAAACAAACAAAATTGCAGAAAATGTAAATAAAGAGGGAAAAAGGGGGGGGGGGGTATATTCAAAGAACCATAAAAATGGGCCCACAGACACCCGTTGTTTGGGAAACACTGGCCTAGACACCCTTTAGGATCAGAATGTGATCAGACCTCCCAGACCACATCTGGAGGTGGTCCGAATCACATTGTAACGCCAGTCAAAGTCAGCCAGGTGTCAACTCAATCCATGTTCATATTAGGGAGAAAACACCTGCTCAAAGAATAACAACGTCATCAGATTATCTCAGATTATATTTGAGATATAGTCAAATTTGGGACTCACTCTTTAGTTTGCCATCCATTCACATTCACAGAACGAAAATGACATCATCCGCTTAAACAAGTCATCACTTCATTCACTCATCCACAGTGAGTGACCACTCCAGTAGATTCAAGAGGGTTTATTGCATGCCATGCAAGGCACCAACCTGCTCATCGGGAGCAATTAGGGGTCCAGTGTCTTGTTCAAGGACACTTCAACACTAACTCTGGGGGAGCCCGGGATCGAACTGGGGACCTTGCGGTTCCCATCCGGCCACTCTACCTACCCCTGAGCCACTGCCGCCCCGGTTCATGTCCCAGAACCTCAAATGGACTGTCAATACAACCTCCCTAGTGAAGAAGGCACAACAGCGACTATTTTCTTAAGACAATAAATAAAACTGCTCTGACGAAAGCGTACACACCTAAGGTATGTTGGTGTGGTATGCTAGCTGCTTTGTGGCTGACAAAAAAGCACTTCAGAGTCATCAAATCAACACAGGAAATCATCAGCAGACAGTATGGCTTGAGGACATATACAGATTCAGAACCTGATGTCTATGTCGGGCCTCAAACAATCAACACACTCATCTCACCCAGGCAACCATCTTTTTACTCCGATGTGTCTACTGGAAGGAACTATAGGTCAATTAAGAGCCGCACGCACAGTCTTTTTTTTTTTTTTTACAGTTTTACCCATGTGCCATCAGAGAACTAAACTCTGAAGAATAGGCTTTGCAACTGTGCAATAATACAAATATTACATGCAATAATTTATGATACCAATGGTAAGTAAGTGGTAAGTGGTGCATTTATATAGCGCTTCTATCCGAAGCACTTTACATTGATTGTGCCATTAACCCATTCACACACACATTCATACACCGATGGCGGAGGAAACCATGCAAGGCACCAACCTGCTCATCGGGAGCAATTAGGGGTTCAGCGTCTTGCTCAAGGACACTTCGACACTAACTCTAGGGGAGCGCCCCAGCCCGGGATCGAACTGGGAACCTTGCGGTTTTCCAGTTCATACCAATGAACTGTACTTACTGATGGTCTGATGTGTTTCTATTAGATTAACTACAACACTGATTATTTGATGTATATACCGATTTTATGCTGGTGTTTTTGCTTTATTTTGTTTATATTGTGTTTTAGGTATCTCTGAGGGGTTGCACAAAATTACATTGTACATTGTACAATGACAATAAAGGCATTCAATTCAATTCAGGTACAAGCAGTGAAACATTGCTCCGCAGACAATTACAAAAAACAAGAAAATAATACTGGATGTATTAACAAATTAAAGGAAAATAAATACAAAATAGTACAAGTTATGAAGAAGACAAAAGCAGTAGAGAGTAGCATTTACAGTTTCTACAAACAAACTGCCATCATTTCTGTTGCCGCCTGAAAACTAAATGTTGAAGCCAACTCCTTCCTCAGAAGAGGAAAGGTAAGTACTGGCTGTACAGCAGCATCATCTCTGGTGACCCAAGACCTGTCATGTTTTATATGACTTGATGCCACCCTACCTACTCGTGTGCTTTAGAACTTTCCATTTGCACACGCGAAAACAAATCTGATCACAATGCGGACAGAAATGCAGACAAACAAGAATACAAATACCTGGTGTAAACTCAAGGGTGACATAGGATTGTTCATGATCCAAATAAGATATCCAGATACAGACTGCCTTTTAACGCAAGGTGTAAATGGAGTCTAAAAGTCGCGTAGAGTTGTATTATGTGTAACAGGCATTAGCTTTATGGCAGTTTCTCACATTATGAGTATGTGCAAGTGTGGCTCTGCACTTATGCTTTATCACACCAGTGCAACTGCAACTACATATTCTTCATAAACACAACACCTGATTGAAATAAATGTTTTTCTAAACAGGCCAGCCTATACCACATTTGATTTACAATTGTCCAACTTGAGGGAAAGATGGAACAGACTGAAGTTGACAAATGTTAAATACATTTGCCTTTGTGTGTGTCAGAGTGGCTCAGAGCCTCTGACAGAAGACCAAAAGCTTAATATCTCCCCTGGCCATGGGGGATTCCCCTTTAGGCTAGTGGTTAAGATGTTTGGCTTCAGTGTATCTTCCCGTGTGGGAGACCTGGGTTCGTACGTGTACGGAAGTAGAAAAGAATACAGGATATAAAGTGTATATACGTATGAGTGTGTGCTACCTTGGCGAAGCGGCAGAGGCGCAATGCATCCTCCCATAGGGCAGAGGCGCTGTAGTCATGGAGCAGGGCTGGGTAGGGGGACACGGTGGTGTAGACTACCGAACCGTCTCCTTGACGAACGGTCACCTTAGTGCCCACATAGCTCAGGATGTGGGGCGCATGGCTGAACTCACTGTGTAAGGGGGAAAACACAAACAGTGCACAAGGGCAAGAAGAGAAGTGCACGTAAACATAATGCAGTTCCTGAATTAGAATTGATTGGTTGTTAAAGACAACCATTCACCTAGATGGCCCTAACACGCCGTGGTAGTATGCAGTACCTTACAAACTCCCTGGGTATGAATAATAGCATTCATGACTAAGTACAGAAGTACAGTAGTTTTCAGGCTGAAAAAAAACCTAGTCTTAAAATAATGCATCTGATGCACATACAAACTACAGCGAGGGGAACCCAGTTAGCACTGTGTTCGTGGTCATAATTTCTAAGAAATAAGTTAGTCTGCCACCAGCTCAGTGGCCTTGTGGTTAGAATGCCCAGAGATTAGGAGGCTGGGGATTCTATCCCAGGCCGAGTCATACCAAAGATAGTCTGGGAGGCATAGCCTCGGAGCTTGGACAGCAGGGGCGCGGCCACTGCGTTCTGATTCAAATCAACAGCCAATGAAGAAAAGGGGGCGGGATCCACATGCAGTGGGTGTTGCATGTAAATAGGAGCGACGGGAAGCATTTCCCCTTGAGAAATTGCGGCCGCCATTGTTGTGTACTGCTGTTTGCCTCTCGTCTGACTTTTTCACGAGTTGCACAGCTCACAGACCGGTAAGAGGCGTGTCCGCTCAGATTCTGAGCATAAGTTACATCCCGCCCACAAATACCAGGGCTCTGGCCCAGAAGTTCCTCGCCTCTCCCGTTTGTATGCGAGAGCTGGCGAAAACTTCTGGGAACTCAGATTATACCAAAGACTATAAAAGTGGTACTCAATGGCATGCCTCACTACTTTACACTCGGCATCATGGGTTGGACTAGGGGTAAGTCCCTGTGACACACTATAGTCATGTCCAGGGGATGTACTTGTACATCAAGCTGCCTCACACTATGGAAACAGGAGATAGGCTCCAGACCTATATGGACCACATGACTCAGGAACCATTAGTTCCCAAGGCTATTTACGTAAGTTAGTCTGCCTGTTCGCAATTATCAATAGTGAGATATATATAAAAAGAAAAGAAGGCTGGTGGTAAATTCTTTGTGCAGTTAGGGGACTGCCTGTTCATTAACTCATGGATGGATGCAACATGTTATAGCATATAATATACTGCTCAAAGAAATGTAGGGAACACTTTGATCCCTTAATTATTTTGAGTTTTATGAACTGTGTACATACTGCTAACAAAAACTGCTCAAAAGAATGAAGGGATCAAAGTGTTCCCTTAATTATTTTGAGCAGTGTATCATCTTTTACATGGATCATGGATGGGGCTAACATAGCCTCAGCAACCCTGAACTCATTCACTAGGTAGGCTCTGTCAGTGTTTGTGTGCGCACGTGTTATGTGTGTGCATATATAGAGATTCATGGTGGTCTACTCCGTTATCAATATACATTGATCAAATAAGAAAAAGTGCTGCTTCTGCACCCCATGCACTCAGAATGTATTTTCTTGTGAATTTATTATCCCACGATTTTTGTAATCCATTTTTTTTCACCCACTCAGAAAATTCTGCTCTCCAACTCAGCATCCCTGGCGTGTTCCCCAAAACTATGAGCACCACTTCTCATTATGTGCATGTATGTTGTGTCATTGTAATAATGTTAAATTAAATGTTGTACATGTACACTGAGCATTTTACTGTGTATAAAATACACCTAAAACCTGTCACCCAATTTTGGGCATACAAAAGGTTTCTACAAGCTAAATTATGAGCTTGTAAATCAGCTATTTTTCACCAGACCACACCGTCGTACGAGAATAATAAATCAGGCATAAGTGGTTAAACTAAACAAAGACATGTTAATGGCTGGAGCTGTGACGTGATGTTGAGTAGCTACCTGCCGTCCTTCATATACACTGTTTTAGGTAGCAGTTCCTTGTCAATGAAGACAGCACTGGGGTAGTACCACACTGTGAACTGGTTGTTCTGGATGCCGCATAAGATGTTAGCCGCATCGTTCCACGCCATAGTGTGCACCATGGTCCCTGCGAGTTAGAAAGCATGTACATACGTAATACTGTTATTCTGTTATGCTGTGTTATTGTCAGCTTTTGACAACATGAGCCACTTGACAAGATTAACCCATGTAACTTATTCACTCTTTATGTTAACAATATTGCAATCCCCTCCCCGCACTGGGATGTCTATTTTTATGCGGACGACTGCCTTCAATAGGTTTCAATGGGCTCTAATTAACCTTAAAGGGACTACACAATGAATTTGAACTTTTCCTTCTTTTTTGTGTGTTTTTGGTCTCCCCTACCTCTCTTCTATCCCAAAAAATACCCCAGTTTGAACACTCAGGCTTTCACAGCATATCTGGAGTTTTATGTAAATTGGTCTCAAAACAGGCCAAACCAATTTAGCCCCGAAAGTGACGTCACTAGCGGTACAATCCCTCCCGTTTTTCAGTTCCAACTTTTTTTCTTCTTTTTTTAAAAAACTTTTTCCACTCAGAACCAGGAGATAACATGCATACAAACTGGCTCAATAGCACCAGGTGCAAATGAGGACAATGTGGTATTGCAGGTGAAAGTGCTTTATAAGCCAGAGAGAAGTTAGTTGGAATGAGTATATCCAGTGCCGGTTTAGACTCCACAGGGGCCCTACGCAGGATACGGGACACATGCACGCGTGCGCAGCGCGCGTGCATGTGTCCCTCGTGTGCGCGCGCGCACGATTTTTTTTCGGGTTTCCCGCGGATAAAGTTACTTTTTTTGTTACTTTATTTCGGTTTTAGGGTTAGGGTTACCAAAACACTCTCACTGTCACTGAGAGGGGAGGGGAGGCGGAGCAGACAGCACACACCAGAGCGTGCCACTGACAGCCAATCAGACAGCCTGCAGCAGCTGTCTCATTCAAGCCAAGCAGTGCTGCGCAGCCTGCGCTGATGTGAACGCAGTAATGCACGTTATTTTCTGCTGAAGGGAGGGGGCGGAGAGGCGGCCCCTTTGATCGGCGGGTAGGCGGGGCCCTACGCAACCTGCGTAGTGTGCGTATAGGGTGGACCGGCTCTGAGTATATCTGAGGCTTGATTTAGGCTCAAACCTTTTGAAAAACGTTTGAGGGACATAAACAATATGATATTAAATATATATTTGTCTCCGCCAGGAGACTATGTTTTCGTTCTCGTCCTTCCGTGTGTCCACCAAGCTAACATTGGTCAAGCTTCACGTGACATGATGAAATAGAGTCCTATAAATAGGTGTGTCACTTCAAAAAATCATTTATATTTTTTGAAGTGACACACCTATCCATCAGCCAAGCTAACATTGGTCAAGTGACACGTGGCAATATGTAATATTGAACATTTCTAGAAAACTATGGTTAAAGATAGGGCAAGTGATTTCCTTTGGTTAAAATAGCACGGGTCCGCTGTTGGAGACCTGTGCTCCGAGGAGCACATTTTCTATTTTTTTTTTTAATTCATGGTGTAGATTTAAGCTTGTTCTGAACCCTAACAAAACAAAATGCATGGTATTTACTAGGTCTCTAAACACAAATCCCTCTTCTGGTGTTTACACTCTTAAAGGTGAACAAATTGAGCTGGTCTCATCTCATAAATACCTGGGCATTTGGCTAGATTCCAAGCTCTCATTTAAGATTCATGTGGAGAAAAGGACAGATTGGTTTCCTCTACAGAAACAGGTCCTGCTTTTCTTTTACCAGCAGAAAAACAGTTATTCAATCTGTCACAATGTCTGTGTTTGACTATGGTGATGTGCTGTACATGCATGCTTCAATCTCCACACTTAAGCCTCTTGATGCAGTCTACCACAGTGCCCTACGTTTTATCACTGGTGATGATTATCTCACCCATCACTGTATTTTATATGATAAAGTGGATTGGCCATCTCTCGCAGTAAGTAGAGAGCAGCATTGTATTTTATTTTTGTGTGGTAAGCTTCCTTTATACCTATCTTCACTTTTAGAGCCAAAAGGTTACTGGACCTGCAACACGTTCACAAACACACATTAGATATACCAGTCCACGGAAGAGCAGTGAACAAGGAAAGACTGCTTTCATTTATTATGCTCCACACAAAAGGAACAAACTTCAGGACTCAGGACTGAAACTGGAGCGATTGGTCTCAATAGAGACATTTAGGGTACCGGTACTTCTTGAGGACACATTACATAGTAACTGCACCTGTTTCATGTAACACTATATCTATTTGCATCTGTGATGATTGTAATATGATTCAAATGTTTGTTATTGTTTTTCATTATGTATGTATTTCATATGTTTTATATGCTGTTATCAGATCTTGCTCTCAATGGGCTTCCCTGAATAACTCAAGGAAAAGAAGAAAACTTTAACACATTTTGTGATAGCGAGGGAAAGTATAAGTAACACAAGATGTGTATTTCTCCAAACTCAAATCCCAGATGCATTGAAATCACATGGTATTTTAATGTTTCCACTTGGTAATGAATGGGTTTACACAAAAGGTAAAAAGGCATTCAAGTGAACAATGTGTGATTAATCACAGAATGAGAAACACATTAGAAGTGTATATATATATATATAAGAAAAGAATAAAGTCACTGATTCCGCTGCCAGGCAAACTCCCCTCCCCCGCCTCACCAATCTTGCAGATGTTGTGCTCTCGTCCAAGACGGCGCACAGAGGTCAAGTACAGGTCGCGGTTCTTGTCTATCAAGGCAATCTTCCTGTCGCTGGACGGCCCGCACTGGTCTAGCGCTATCTCCACCACCTCCAGCTATGTATACACCCACACACCCCACACATACACACACACACACACACACACACACACACACACACACACACACACACACACACACACACACACACACACACACACACACACACACACACACACACACACACACACACACACACACACACACACAATAAAAAGGTAGGAGAGAAGAGAGGGGAGGGGAGGGAGAGAGAAAATGATGGAGGGGAGCAAAGAGATCAGGAAAGGAGAGGCGAGGGGGAGAAGGGTTAGTATTGTGACCCCACAATGCACTGCCAAAAGTGTGAGAGTAAGCGTGTGTGTGTGTGTGTGTGTGTGTGTGTGTGTGTGTGTGTGTGTGTGTGTGTGTGTGTGTGTGTGTGTGTGTGTGTGTGTGCAGGCCAGAGCCAGCTGGCTCCAGTGCAGTGCGTCTCTGTGTTGGAGCTGTGGAGTGCTGGCAGACAAAGCCATGCTGACAAACAGTAACTGCTGAGCCAGGCTACCTCTGATTCTCCTCCTCCTCCTCCTCTCTCTGCTCGCTTCTAATTCATTCCCTCTCATTCTATGTCTTTCCTTCTAGTTTTACTGCACACCCCCCTTCTCCCCCTGGGCGGGTGTTCATTTATTTACTTTTGCTCAGAGAGACATAGTTCAAAGAACTCACCCGTGCTTATTGGGAGAGTTGTATAGGTTGGGGAGGGGCGGAGAGAAAGACAGAAAAAGAGAGGGAGACAGAAGGAGAGAGAGAATGGTACGGGGAAGACGGGGAAGAATGAATAACCCACCTTGTGAGTCAAGGGCTTGCTGTCGCCAAGGGCTTTCCCCGTCAGGGCGTCAAGCAAGAAGATGACTAAAACACAGAGAGAGAGAACAATTCATGCTAAATCACTAGTATTCCTCCTGTGAACAGACAAGTTATAGGACAGACAGAGAGACAGCAGGTTAATTTACCTTTCTCATCACTTCTGTCTCTGAAGGCAATAGTGTCATTACTCAGAGAGATGGCCTGGGTGTTGAGGATGTCAGTCCTCATGCCGGGGAACCTGGGGCTGGAAATTAATCTACCCTCATAGGTGAACACGTACAGGCCCGCCCCGTCCACCAGGAGGAAGTGTCTGGGAGGAGGCAAGACGAGCATAAAGAGTCAATCAGCTGAAAGGAGTGGGTCGTTTCAACATTAAATACACATTAAACACTGCATTGAATTACTCAGTGAGCCCTGCTGTGCACGAATGTGAATACTGAATTGCCAGTAATCCACTTAGCCCTATATGGGAATATTGCACAAGAGCTACCTAATATCAAGCTAATTTCCATCTGTGGTTGCACTCTAAGCCCTATTGGAGGACAGTGCAGCTAAGGTTAAAGTAGGTGCTACCTGTATGTGTGCGTTTGTGTATAGTATGTGTGTCTGTTCGTGTGCGTGTGTGTACCGTATGTGTGCGTGTGGTTGTGTCAGTGTGAATACTTAAGCATGTGGAGTAATGACGCATATAGGCTGATAGATGACCCAACAGCCTGTTGTCCCTGCTGCTCTGCTATTGGAATGAACACAGACAGGAGGAGATAGATGGACCCCCATTCATCTCTCAAAAAGAGAGACAGAGAGAGCAACTCACTTTTCAGCCTGAAGTATGAGGCTGACTGTTCCCTCCTTCAGGTCAAAGACGAGTGGAGTGTTCCAGTTCCTGGTGCTGCGTAACACACACACACACACACACACACACACACACACACACACACACACACACACACACACACACACACACACACACACACACACACACACACACACACACACACACACACACACACACACACACACACACACACACACACACAGGTTACTCAGTTACTCACACATCTCATGCAACAACATGCAGCATCCTTAACATTTGCTGTGGAGAAAATGGCCTACAAACCCACAAGCCCTAGATTAGAACAAGGGAGTAAAGGAAAAGCAAAAAAGAAAAAGGGATGCAGGACAGGACCTTAATATGAAGGTGATGGTGGCAAAAGCATCACAGAGACATAAGAGTAGGTCAAAGAGGAGAGAGAGGCACATACTTGTAGACGTAGCACTGCAGTGAGGTGGCCACCACCAGGTGAGCGTGAGCCAGAGATGCCTTTATGACCCGGTCCCTGAACTCCAGCACGTCCACGGCGTCGTTCACCACGTTCCTCACCTGATAGAGAGGGGCGGCAGAGCAAAACAGAAGAGGCAAGTGAATGGAATCAGGAAGTAGGCACAGAATATGATTCTCATATACAAACATACGTTTTAATCAAACAAGCGCGAATTAGCAAGAGATTTTCTTTCTTTTTTTTTACTGATGGGGCAGGTGTGGTTGTGGTGGGGCTGAGTCACGCACACAGTAGAGCGTATTTAGCCTTAATATACACAGGAAACAGTCCACAGTATGTCAGCGCGTTTGTACAGTAGGGGCAACTGTGGACAGAGAGGACTGTTTTCACTGTGTACTGTACAGTATGTGTATGTGTACTGGCGTGTACTCCCTTTTTTTCACCTGCATAGATAAATACTTCCTCTCGCTCTCCTTGTGAGTGAGTGAATGAATGAATGAAAGGCCTCTTCCAGTACCAGGTGAAAGGTGGGATGCGGTGGGGTATTTTTACAGCTTTACAAATCTTCCTCCTCTGTCCCCTCCAGCGAGCCAAATTTACACGCAACGCGACTACGAATAAAAACACGCGACCGCAAGGTGGTAAATTTAGCCGCCTGATTCACAAACCATTGGCAGATGTGCACTTTCAAAAAAAAAGGACAGAGGAGAGGAGAGAAGAGGGGAGGAAAGAGACAGAGAGAAAGAAAGAGAAAGAGAAAGAGAAAGAGAAAGAGAAAGAGAAAGAGAAAGAGAAAGAAAGAAAAGAAAGTGGGAGTGATGTACAAAAACGAATTTCACCCACTTTTTTACCTTGTAAACCTGTGATGTTACAATAAACCTGATTCTGATCTGATTCTGAAAGAAAGACAAGAAAGACAAGAAAGACAAGAAAAAAAAGTCCTGCAAGGCTGAAAATAAATGGCTGACGACCTAAGTTTGTTTGGTTTACACAAACTGCAATTGGTCGAGCTGTCTATGGCAAGTGTGTGTATATGTGCGGTTGTGCACATGTTTTTTTCTGTGTGTGTGTGTGTGTGTGTGTGTGTGTGTGTGTGTGTGTGTGTGTGTGTGTGTGTGTGTGTGTGTGTACATGCCACTCTGTGTCTCTGTAAGAGTGTGTGTGCGCATGTGGGTGTGTCATATGGGTGTAAAGGCTACCTTGTGGTTAGTGTGAGTTTAAACAGTGGAGAGTGGTGGAGTGAGGGAGGCAGCTACACAGGCTGGCCATTGTCACTGCTGGACTGCCTGGCACACTGGGAGGGTCTAACTATAATGTATGGCTGCAAGTAGCCTGGGCCTGGGAACTGTCTGCCTCTCCACGCGGCCAGCTCCGCTCACTTCTCTTCTCTAGCTGGTGTCCGCCTCTAGTATCATGCCAATTTATTCTCACTCGCTACGCGGGCTGATCAACTGAGCCAAGGTCCGTGAATGCTCGCCTGCTCAATATCAAGTGTTTTTGTGGGGGAGAGTGAGAGATGCTCTGTTTTTCCTTTTTCTCTTTCAATACCTTATGTCTTAAAAACACATTGAACAAACTTGTAGTTTGTAAAACAGTCTGTCTTATACTGTGGTCTGGGAAAAAATAAAAAAGAAGAAAAGAAAGGGGGTTTTCATTAAAGTCAGTCCCAGCCCAGGCCTAACACTGTATTGGGTGTGTGTGTATATTGAAGAAGTCATACAGTCTATTAATGGTGTGGCTTCCCATACCATCAGTAAGTTGTAGTATGTTTCGTGATTGAAACCACACAAATAACAATGTTCAATGTGGCGAAGCTGCACTACACATTTGCTTGTGATCAACTCCTAGTGTGGTGATGATCTACGCCTCATTTGGCCAAATGGAAATAGTGACATTTATAAATGCCTCACCAATAATAACAAAAGTTTTTTTTTTTTTTTACATACACTCTTTCACAGTCTTCATGAGTTTCAATTGCACTTTTACTTCACCAGGAATTTCAGGCTTTCATGGCCAAATGTGGTTCTGTTTGGTGATGTCATGCACAGCAGGAGCTGTGAAAGCTGAACTGTTGAGGGGACATACATAAATTACATAGATATATGGACAAACTTTATTTCAGATGGCTTGGCCTTTGGCCACGGCGGGGGGAAATACTAATGTGAAACTCAATTTATTACAAAGCAAATCCCATTTGATTGCAAGAAAGTATTCTCTTATCATTGCTCTCTCTCTCTGTACCTGCATGGTCCTCCGCTTGGTGAGGGTGATTACAAAGCTCTTCCACTCCCAGCACTGCTCCACCACATGGGCAAAGATGACGTGCCCGTTGCCACAGGCCCCGGACAGCTGGGTGCCATCTGCAGACCAGGCGAGGCTGAACACACTGCCC